>NC_045707.1:47187958-47504465 GCF_009834535.1 Camelus ferus | reverse complement strand
TCAAACTTGTTTGGGTGAAAAAGCCCAGAGGTGGCTTGGCATTTGGGGTTTGGCTGAATGAATATTCAATAGGCCCTCTGTATTCATGGGTTCCGCACCTGCAGATTCAACCAACCATGGATTGAAAACATTCAAAAAAAGAAATTCTAGAGTGTTCCAAAAAACTTAAATTTGCAACATACCAAACTCCTATGAGAGTTTGGTATCGTTGCCCTGATACCAAAACCGGACAAAGATATCACCAAAAAAGAAAATTGCAGGCCAGTATCACCAATATGAACATAGATGCAAAAATCCTCAACAAAATACTAGCAAATCAAATTTAACAACACACTGAAAGGATCATACTCCACGATCAAGTGGGCTTTATCCCAGGGATGCAAGGATGGTTCAGTATCCACAAATCAATTAATGTGATACACCATATTAACAAACTGAATAACTAAAATACAAGAGAATCTTATCAATGGCACCCACCTAAATGTGCATAAGAAATGTTATCCTTCATTAGTAGGTTTTTCCTGGTAACCTCCTGTAACTGGCTTCCTCCCACCAACACACAGACACACACACACACACACACACACACACACACACACACACACACAATACACACATGCCTTCCTTTCTTTTATCTTTAGCTGAAGATGGTCTTTAAACTGATAGCTTAGGCTAGTTAGGGAGTTACTCATTTTTCCCTCGGTATATCCCATATATACATGAGGTATGCATGTTAATACACTTCCATTTGTTTTTCTCTTGTTAATCTGCCTTTTATTACAGGGTGTCTCAGTCAGTAACTCAGAAGGGTAGAGGGAAAATGATTTTTCCTCCCTACAGTTCACTCAAGAAACTAATTAGAAGATCTTGGGATGAAATTTAAAGCTAATAATAAATAATTTAGTCTTACGATGAGAAATAAATGCCAAAATCAATTTTAAATCCTTTTATATACTGAAGAAAAATTCTGAGATATCATATGTTAACAAGAAAAACTACAGCCCCAAACCATGTCAGCTGTGCTTAAGATAAATATCAAACCCAGATTTAATACCAAACTGCAGTTTCCATCTTCCTCAGGAATGTAATTTTTGTTTTTGAAGTAGCATAGTATTGGTGTAAACTTTATACAGTTGAGCCTTGAACACGGGTTTGAACTGTGAGGGTCCACTTATCTGCAGATTTTTTTCCAATAAATGTACAGTTGACCCTCCCTGATCTTGTGTTGCACACCTGCGGATTCAACCAATCACCAATTGAAATTTCCATCCACTGTTGGTTGAATCTGAAGATGCAAAACTCACAGATAATGGAGGGCCGGCTGTATTCACTGTACTATTCTATTTTGTATAAGGGACTCGAGCATGTGTGTACTTGTGGGGGGTCCTGGAACCAAACCTCCATGGATACAAAGGGACAACTATATAAATTTCATGTCTACAATATTATAATTCAACCTCCATATACACTACAGCATGCTTACCACCAAAAATCTAGTTTTATCTGCCCATACAATTGATCTCCTTTACACCTTTGGTCCTCCCTCCACCTCTCTTCTCTTCTGGTAACTACCAATCTGTTCTCTGTATCTACATGTTTGTTTTCATTTTGTTTTGCTTGTTTGTTTATTCTGCTTTTTTAATATTCTACATATGAGTGAAATCATATGGAATTTGTCTTTTTCCACCTGAATTATTCCACTTAGTATAATACCTTCAAGGTCCATCCATTGGTTGCAAATGGCAAGATTTCATCTTTTTATGGCTGAATAATATTCCAGTGTATGTATATGTGTGTGTGTGTGCACATACCACTTCTTTATCCATTCATCCATTGATGGGCACTTAGGTTGTTTCTATATTTTGGCTATTATAAATAATACTGAAATGAATATGGGGTGCATATATCTTTTCTAATTAGTATTTTCATATCCTTTGGATAAATACCCAGAAGTGGAATAGATGGATCATGTGGTAGTCCTGCCAACTAAAGAATGTCACTAGCCATTCAGCTCTGCAAGCATTGAATCATTAGCCACTGCAGCAGCTGACCTTTAACACACCCTGAAAGGAGTTCAGGGCAGAGATCAGGAATGAGGCACTCTGTTCTCTGGGAAAACTGGTAGTACAGACCTTCAAATAGTTAATATATTTTTAGGAGAAACTTTTTATGAACTTGGATTCTTTCATCTTCCCATACTTAGAAAAGCACTAAAACCATAAACTAAGATGTCTGTTCCTCCTATTCGGCAACCTCCTAACAAGATGTGTGCTTGGTTGCACATACCCTCTTTGCCAAAATTACATATTTACTGACCTCCCCCCTTACCTCTCTGAACAGTTTCTTAGAGCTATGTGAGAGGATGTCTCTGGGGCTACAGTCCTCAGTAAGATACTGAATAAACTTGACCCACAGCTTTCATGTTGTACATTTCATTTTAGTTGATAGTTCTATTCTTAATTTTTTGGGAGACCTCCATAGTGGTTTCAACAATTTACATTCCCACCAATAGTACAGGAGGGCTCCCTTTTCTCCACCTTCTCAGCAACAATTTGTTATTTCTTGTCTTTTTGATAACAGCCATTCTAACAGAGGTGATAGCTCATTGTGGATGTGATTTGCATTTCCTCAGTAATTAGTGATGTTGAACATCTTTTCAAGTGTTTGCTGACCATCTTTGTGTCTTCTTTGGAAAAATGTTTATTCAGATCCTCTGCCTCTTTTTAAATTAGGTTGTTTGTTTTTTTGTTATTGTTGTGTTGTTGTTGAACCCAAGTTCCTGTTCTCTATGCACAGTGAGGCCAACCAAACCAAAACATCAGGGTCTGAAGCAGAGAAAGGTTTATTGCAGGGCCAAGCCAGGAGAGTGGGAGATGCTCAAAAGACCCAAACTCCCTGATGGCTTTTAGGGAAGAGTTTTTAAAGGAAATATTTGGGGTGAGGGGTGCAGGGAGCATGACTTTCTTCTGATTGGTTGGTGGTGAGGTACAGCAGACTTCTAGGAATCTCAATCGTCAAACTTCTGGTCCTAACCAGTATGGGGTCTCAGCCTATAGTTACCATCCTCCATCTGGATGGAGGGGCCTTAGCTCCTGCAGAACAACTCAAAGATATGTATCAGATTCTTATGTATATCCCTCCAGGAGGAGCTCAGACTCTGTTTTATCAGCGAACTATTGTTTCTCTCAACTGATTTTCCTTTGTTTCTGCAGTTTCTCTCTTTGCTAATTAGTAACTGCTTGAATCTGCTCTTTGGAAGAACACAGGGAAGGCCTAGGAGACCAAAGCCCTTTTCTACAAGCAAGAAATGGGGGACCTGGAAAAGCTTTTGCACCCAGGAGGGCCTCACAGGGTTCTGCTCATTTTCAATACCCTCTTTTGCTTTGATACTCCTCTATCCTGAGGAGAACCAGTACAGGACAAGAAAGGGAATAATGTTTTGGATAGAGAGGTTAATCATAAACTTAGCAGAGGAACTTTCTTTTAGAAGGACTCAGTTTCAGTGTAATATGAGTTCTTCATATATTTTGGATATTAACCAGTTATCAGAGGTGTGATTTGCAAATATTTTCTCCCATTCGGCAGTTTTCTTTTCATTTTGTTGATGTTTTCCTTTGTTGTGCAAGGCTTTTTTAGTTTGATGTAATCCTATTTGTTTATTTTTGGTTTTGTTTCCCTTGCCTAGGGAGACCTATCTAAAAAAAATATTGCTAAGACTGATGTCAAAAAGTGTACTGCCTATGTTTTCTTCTAGGAATTTATGGTTTCAGGTCTTACATTAAAGTCTTTAATCCATTTTGAGTTAATTTTTGTATATGGTACAAGATAGGGGTCAACTTTCAATCTTTTGCACATAGCTGCCTAGTTTTACCAACACTATTTATTAAAGAGACATTCCTTTCTTCATTGTATGTTCTTGCCTCCTTTGTCATAAATTAGTTGCTTGTATACGTGTGGGTTTATTTCTGGGCTCTCAAATGTAACCTTAATCAACAAGTTTGTAATGTTCTGGTCAGCACCAATGAGGTAATCTGGAGACATGGCCCCTCCCCAGCCCCCAGAGGAAGAAGAATCAATCTGCATAATAAAACCCTTGATATTCCTCTGCCCCTCAAAAGAGGATAACCCAGCCCAAAATGACTATTTTCTTTTGCTAATGACTTCCTTGCTGTTTAGCACAAGGAACTATATTCAATAGTTTGAAATAATCTATAATGAAAAAAACATGACATATATATATATATATATATATATATATATATATATATATATATATATATATATATATAAAACTGAATCACTGCACTGTACACCAGAAACTAACACAACATTGTAAATGAACTATACTTCAATTAAAAACAAAAAAGAGAGAGAGTACTAAGGCTTAGATTAAATAACTTGCCCAGACCAAGAAGTGGTTGAGTCAAGATATGAAGCCAGGTAGTCCAAAGCCTGTTCTGTTAATGATTTCAAACACTTGAATAGCTAGTGGACTGGTGGAAAACATCAGTAAAATAGGCAATATCATTCTAGGAGTTTAGTTGTTTAATTTACTTATCTATTGTAAAATTAGTTATATAAGATATCTATTAGATTGAGGTGGTTCTAATACCTTAGCAGCCTATCTAAGCAAATCAAAACCAAAGCCTGAAATGCCTCAAAGTTAAGAAATCAAAATCTAAGGACAACCTAACACAAACATCCAACTAGCATTTTCCAAATAAGACAAATGCTTAAGCTATAGCCAATCAAATAATTTATTTGCTTGGCTTCCACTTCTTCCCTATAAAAGTTTTTTGGTTTGCCCCTTTTGCTAGAGTGCTCCTAACCACTTCTAGTTTGGTATTGCCTGATTAGAACAGATTTATGCTCAAATAAACTCTTAAAAATGTTAGTATGTCTCTTTTATAGTTTATCTTTTAACACTATCTGTATATTTTAAAAACATTTTCATAATCTTTCATCTCTTAACTGTATGGTGTTCATAATTTTCACTTCTAATGCCTCGTATTAATCAATATTAGAATGTTAAAAATCAACTCATGAAGGTTTTTTAAAAAAATCTCTATTGTATTATATATTTGTATTAGTGTTTATTTGTTTTCTCATTAAAGATGCTTAGCAAATCAGAATTATATAAAGCATACTTTATATGTTAATATGTAATTTTCAAAAAGTTAAAAACATGACTCTCAGAGTTGTTGACCTCATTAATGAGAGAACCAGCAGGATAATATACCTGGTTCAAATGGGGCATAGAAAGACAAAAGTTATTTATAGTCATTGAGAAAAAAGTGCTAGAATAAGATTACTCAATTACATAAAAATTGGTTAATGTCCCATAGGGCAATAAAACTAACCTTTGGGTTACAACCCAGTCTTTTCTACCAGACACAAATCATTTCCATCTCTATGAGACAAAGATAATTGCATTGCTAAAACATAAGGATTATCTGCATCAATTACTGGTCTGGTTTTCTACAATTTAACATCTACTCTTACAAAGTCATTTTTTACCATTTATCACCATCGTACTACATTTTATGTATTTACCTTGTTTATTGTCTGTTCCCTCCATTAGAATATAAAGGCAGAACCCCCCCTTTGTGCATTGTGATATCCCCAATACCTAAAATAGTGCCCTGCCCATAGTATGTACTCAAAATATGTGCTGAATGAACAAATTAGTGAAAACAAAGAATGACATGGTTCACTTTGACTTTAAAAACATAAGCCATTTTAGGACAAAAAATGTAAAGTAACCAAGCCCAAAGTAAATTAAAAAGTAAACTAAATTGCCTGAAGGATAGCCAAGACCTCATACTGGTGCTTGAATAGAGGAAGTTTCCAGCCCAACTTTCTGCAGAGAGAGAGATTAATGGAAATGACATATGATGAGATGGAAAATCAAGCAGCACCTGTAGAAAATCTGTTAGCCTCTCATTCTCACAGTGAAAGTAGAGAGGAAACAATCGTGTGCTCTCTGAAGAGAGCTGAGGTGGGGGGAGGGGGAGGGAGCAAGAACCAGATTGTAAAATTCGACAAAATAAATTCCGCCTCAAGAAGCCACTTGTTACTGAAAGAATCAAAATATGTTGCTTTAGCATAAAGATTATTTTGAGCTGAAGGCAATTAAGAAACAGCAGGTATAGGGGGGAAAAAGTATACTCTTTCACATTTAATTCTTTAGTGCATCTGAAATTGATTTTATACATGGTATAAACTAGAAATCCAATTTTTTTCCCCATATGAATAACCAGCTGTGCCCACTATCTCTCACTGCTATTCATTTCCAGCTCTGTCAGATATCAGGTTTTTCAATAAACAGATATGTAATTTGGTTGGTAGTTTTCTATTCCATTCTATTGATCTGTTTGTCTGTCTCTTGCCAGTTTTTCATTACCTTAATTTGTTGTAGCTGTGATAAGTCTTGATATCAGCTTGTTCTTTTATACTTAACTTTGCTAGTCTTGGCCCTTTGCTTTGTACATAATTTTTAGAAACATGTTGACAAATGCCACTCACAAAATAAATTCTCTTGAGATTTTAATTGAAATTGACTTGAATCAATTTCATCAATTTTGGAAGAACTGTATCTTCAATTATTGAGTCCTCTAATCCATGAGTATGTTTTGTCTCTCCATGTATTTAGATCTTCTTTAATACCATTCAGTAATGTTTTACACGTTACTACAAAATGGTCTTAACACATTTTGATTAAAATGATTCCTATATACAGTTTTTGCATTTTCTAACTGTAGCTACTGTATCAAAATGTAATTAAACTTTTATAGGTAGAGATAGCAGGATACAAGATTAACATACAGAAATCTGTTGCATTTCTTCACCCTAACAATATCAGAAATATCAGAAAAAGTTAAAAAAAAAATCCTTTTTAAAACTGCATCAAAAAAAAAAAAAAAAAAAAACAACTTAGGAATAAACCTGATCAAAAAGGTGAAAGACTTATATGCAGAGAACTATAAAACATTAAGGATATTAAGGATGATTTAAAGAAATGGAAAGATATCTTATGCTGTTACATTGGAAAAATTAATATTGTTAAAATGGCCACACTACCCAAAGCAATCCACAGATTTAATGAGATCCCTATCAAATTACCCGGGATATTTTTCACAAAACTAGAACAAATAATCCTAAAATTTATATATAATCATAAAAGACTTAGAATTGCCAAAGCAATACCAAAGAAAAAGGTGGAAGCTAGAGGCATGACCCTCCCAGACTTCAGGTAATATTATAAAGCTACAGTAATCAAAATAGCGTGGTATTGGCACAAAAACAGACATATGGATCAATGCAACAGAATAGAGGGACCAGAAATAAGCCCACACACCTTTGGTCAATTGATCTTTGACAAAGGAGGCAAGAGTATACAATGGAGAAAAGATAGTCTCCTTGACAAGTGGTGTTGAGAAACTGGACAGCCACATGAAAATCAATGAAATTAGAACACTTGCTCATACCACATGCAAAAATAAACTCAAAATGGCTTAAAGATTTAAACATAAGACAAGACACCAGAAACCTCCTGAAAGAGAACATAGGTAAAACATTCTCTGATACAAGCATAGCAAAGTTCTCCTAAGGCAGTCTACTGAGGCAATAGAAATAAAAGCCAAAATAAACAAATGGGGCCTAATTAAACATATAAGCTTTTGCACAGCAAAGGAAACCATAAACAAAACAAAAATGACCTACGGACTGGAGGAAAATATTTGCAAATGATGTGACTGACATGGACTTACCTTCCAGAATATACAAATAGGTTATACAACTCAATGACAAACAAACAAACAAACAACCTCCCCCCCAAAAAGCTCCACAACTCTATCAAAAAATGGGTGAAAGACTTAAACAGACATTTCTCCAATGAAGAGATACAAATGACCAATAGGCAAATGAAAAAATGCTCAATATCACTAATTATCAGAGAAATGCAAATCAAACAAATGATAAATGCTGGAGAGGGTGTGTAGAAAAGGAAACCCTCTTACACTATTGGTGGGGATGTAATTTGGTGCAGCCACTATGGAAAACAGTATGGAGATTCCTTAAAAAACTAAAAATAGAGGTATCCTATGATCCAGCAATCCCTGGGCGTATATCTGGAGGAAACTCTAATTCAAAAAGATACATGCAACCCAATGTTCATAGCAGCACTATTAACAATAGCCAAAACATAGAAACAACCTAAATATCCAACAACAGATGATTGGATAAAGAAGATTTGGTATATGGAATACCACTGAGCCATAAAAAGAATGACATAATGCCATTTGCAGCAACATGGATATAGACATGGAGATTGTCATACTGAGTGAAGTAAGCCAGAAAGAGAAAGAAAAATACTATATGATATCACTTATACGTGGAATCTAAAACATTGATACAAATCAACTTATTTACAAAACAGAAATAACTCACAGATACAGAAAATAAGCTTATGGTTATCAAAGGGAAGGGCAGAGTGGGGTTTAAATTAGTAGTTTAGGATTAGCAGACACAAACTACTGTATACAAAATAGACAACAAAGTCCTACTGTATAGCACTGTGAACTATATTCAATAACTTGTAATAACTATTACGAAAAAAAGAATATATATGTATATGTATAGCTGAATCTCTATGCTGTACCACAGAAACTTAACACAATATTATAAATCAACTATACTTCAATTTAAAAAAAACTGAGAGGACCTATAAATTGCATTTTTTACACTAAACCTGTTTGGTTTTAATATCACATTATACCTGTTGACCTGAAATAAGCAGACTGCTTGATATTTCTGTAGCAAAGATGGATTTATTCATGATCAGCAGAGAACTGCAATTCGAGGTCTGCAGCCATGGCTTACTACTTGCAAGTCCTGGCACAGCAAGAGAAGGAGAATGCTTTTATAGACAGGAAAAGGAAGTTGAGAGGGCCGTAGTAAACAGAGTCCATGGCTTTTCATTAGCTGAGTCCTTAGAAGGAAAGAAGTCTTTCTTCCTCCTGTTGAGCTCTGCTATCATCGCAGAGCGCGGGAGCTCCCCCTTCTGGCCTGCTTACTCCGTGTAACTGAGGTTTCTGTTTATTAATTTTGTACATCCAACTTCAGAAAATGAGTCCAAGAGTGTTTCTTCTCCCCTACCTCCATTTTTTATTCCTTGAAAGTGTGTTAGAACTCACCTATAAAGTTATCTTGGGTCTGGTGGATTTTCTTTGCATTCATGAGAAGATTTTAAAATACTGATTCAAGTTTTTACAATTTAAAACATTTTTCCTAAATTTGCTCATTTGTGTGTTCTTGACTTTTAACTTTTCTTTATCATTATTATTTCCATTTTTGCTTTAGTTCTTTTGTTTGTTTTCTCTTCTAATTGCTTAGGTTTGAAGATTAGCTTTTTATTATTATTATTTTCATTTTGGGGGAGAAATATTGGATTTTTATTTATTTACTTATTTTTCTTGAAGGTACTGGGGATTGAACCCAGGACCTTGTGCTTGCTGGGCATGTGCTTTACCACTGAGCTACACCCTCCCCCTGTGAAGCTCAGGGTATTAATGCTCAGGTATACTTTTCTTTCTTTCTTTTCAGAACTAAAAAAGGATTTTGTTTATTGAGGGCAAGAGGATGCAAGCAATATAAAAATCAAAAGCTTATCTGGCTTTAACTGACTTTTCTTTCTCTGCTTCTCCAAGGGGAGTTGGGTTTTATTTGTACATTTTCTAAGGGTCCCAGTCTGTTCAGGAAATCCTTATACAGGGGGAAGCTGTGGGGCAGATTCCTTAAGCGACCCTTTGGGAGACTTCTTATCACGGCAGGAGCAACTGCTCAGTGCTGCCTACTTCTTTCCCTTCTGCTTCACGTGCACCACAAAATAGTCATTGCACGCAATGGTGAGCCCGGCGATTAGCGAAAAGCAGCTCTGGAAGCCCACTTTGCCGTCTCGGCACTGGTCCAGGTCCGTCATTATTTTGTCCATGGCCAGAGGGTCTTTTTGATTTTCCAAAAATCCAGGGAACTCCTTTTCCATGAGTACTCTCAGGTCCTCCTTTGTTAAGTAGCCTTTATCCCCAGCAAATTTGTGAAATGTGAACATCATGGTTTCCATGGCGTGTTCCATTTGAGACGGCATTTTGGTGAGGTCTGCTGAAGCCTAGGAAGGAGGCGCGGCGGGGGACTCCGGGCTGGCGGGGACGCGCGGCCAGTCAGGTATACTTTTCTTTCTAATATAAACATGGAGAACAATGCTTTTTCCTTTCTAAGAAGTATGTTTTAAATTTCTCAAATATACACTACTTTAAAAATCTTTTAAAATGCATTTCTAATTCAATTGCATTGTGTTTAAAGAATACAGTCTGTGTACACCAGTTCTTAAAAAACTTAAACTTGCTTTTTGGCCACATACCTGAAAAGTTTTCATATAAATGCTTTGTGGGCACTTGACAGAAATGTATGTCATCGTTGTCAGGGATAGGGGTCTATATGTGTCCAGTAGATGAAGCTTATCATTGTATTTTTTAAGTCTTCTATATTTCTACTGATACCTTTTATGACTGGTCTATTAATTACTGATATGATATATCAAAATCTCCCACTGTGGTGGTAGATTTGTTGATTCTTCTTGTAGTTTTGGCAACTTTTACTATATGTATTTTAAAGCTGTGTTATGAGTCCCATACAACCTTGGAATTATCAAATATTGATGAAGTAAATCTTCTATCAATGTTTTTACCCTTATTACAGTAATATTTTTTGTTTTAAAGTCTATTTTGTCTAATATGAATATAGTCATACCACTTTTAGTTTGGTTAGTGTTTGCTTATTAGCATGTCTTTTTTTACATCCTTTGACTTTTAGTCTCCTTTTTTTTTTTTTTTAATAGTTTAGGCAGTGATGTGCTGACAAATGCTTAACAACCAGCTCTCTGGGCAGGAGAAGTAGCGTCTGATTTGCAGAATGTACTGATTTCTATGGTGTCAATACTCCCACCTGGGATTGTCAGAGAAAACACAGAATGCCTAGTTAAATCTGAATTGCAGATAAACAATGACTCATTTTTTAATATAAGTAGTTAATATTGCATGGAACACACTTACATATAAAAAATATTTGCTGTTTATCTGAAATTCAAATTTAACTGGTTGTCTGTATTTTCAGTTGCTGAATCTGGCAACCCTACTCCCACCAAAATGGTTGAATGCAAAGTTGGGAGGAGATGTTCACAACTTGCTTTTTAAATAACTTTATTGAGATATAACTCACATACCATAAAATTCACTCATTTAAATATGTAACACAATGGTTTTAATATATTCATATACTTGGGCAACCACCACCACCACCACAAACAATTTAAAACATTTTCATCATCCCAGAAAGACTCATTAGCAACCACTAACTTCAACCATCCCTCTGCCCCAGTCCTAATTGGTAACCACTAATTTATTTTCTATCTTTATAGATTTGCCTCTTCTGAACATGTTGTATAAATGGAATCATACAATATGTTTTTTTTGTGACTGTCTTCTTTCACTTAGCACATATTTTCAAGGTCCATATATATTGTAGCATGTATCAATACTTCATTTCTTTTTTATTACTGAATAATATTCTGCTGTATGGATAGGTCACATTCACTTATGGATACATTTATAAGTTGATGGACATTAGGTAGTTTTGGGACTATTATGAATGAAGCTGCTATAATAGTCAGCTTCTGCAGGCTGATAAGAACCACTATGAGGCAGCTCCAGTACCCTGCTCATTATAGGTGTGTCTCTTGTAGACAACATATGGCTGTATATCATAATTGCCTACTTACTTATCTCCATCTCCCTCTGGACTATCAGCTAAAGACTAATAAAGACTTTGTTCACCACTGTACCCACAGTTCCTAATTTAGTGTCTAATACTTGACGTTTAATTAATTAACGCATATTGTATTCCTGAATGAAGTATATAGCACAGTAGTTAAGAATGAATTGTTTCTCTTCTATATATAAATAGATAAACAGCAAGGTCCTACTGTATAGCACAGGGAACTATATTCAATATCTTGTAATAACCAATAATGAAAAAGAATATGTGTGTGTGTATATAACTATTTATATAACTAAATCACTATGATGTACACCAGAAACTAACACAACACTGTAAATCAACTATACTTCAATTTTTTAAAAAAAGTGAAGGAGACATAAAGAACCTCAATAACCTAAAAACAAAGCATTGAGCCTCTGATTAATGACAGTAAGCCTGACCAGAGAAATTCACCTAATTATAAGTATCTTAGAAATTAGTTTTTTTAAACCTAGCAAGCCAGATTGTTTAGAGCTGTGTTCTGGGCTTATATAGGCAGGGTTCACAAGTATCAACAAATGGTTGCCTTGATTAAAATGAAAAAAAAAATAATAATGAGGTATTTATGTAAATGCAGAAGGGCTAACAGGTTACTTAACCTTTCTAAGACTTGGTTTTCCTCCTGGTATGATGTGGAGAACAGCAGCACCTCCCTCAACAGCATTTTGTAAGCAGTCAGCATTGGCCTGGCACATTTTAAATACCCAGTAACAAATGGTTATTATTGTTATTTGTGTTAAACACACCAATAGCCCATTTGACACTGTGATCTCATAATTCCTTGCCCACTGTCTTCCCATTTGCAGTGTGTGACCTACTTCAAGGATGATGTTTGGATTTGTCATCACTGAAAGCTGTTTCGTTGAAGACAAACTAAACTCCCAAATCCCACTCTCTGACAACAATCTTACTCAAGGAACTTGCAGAGCCAAAATTAAGATTGTTCCTTTTTAAAAATTGCCAATTTAGGAGGAACATACTATCTAGTTGTCATAGTATTTCTCTTCTGATTAAGGAGGTAGAATGTTTTCAGCTTATTGGAAATAGGTGTTCCTTTTATGACTTTTCATTTCTGCTGCCCATTTTCTACCTGTATGTTCATCTCTGTCTTTTGAACTTGTAAGAGCACTTCATATATTAGGAATATCAACACTTCGTGTAGCATAAATTTTGCAAACAATTTTCCCAAGTTTGCATTTATTGCTTCTCATGGCACTTTTAAACATACAAAATTTTTCTTATTTCTAGGAAGTAAAAAATATCAATTTTCCTATTAAAAACACTGCAGGAATATATGAGTTAGAATGTGAAAGTCCTCCATATATTTACACTTTGCCCACCCTGTGAAAACCACTGATAGCAATTTAGTATGTCTTCAAAACACGTGTATTGGTAGTCAGTATGTATCATCAGTTGTCTACTGTTTTCCATTCTTAATGCTACCACTTGGTCTAGGCCACCACCGTATCTGGCTCTCCTCTCCTTTCTCTCTAAATCACTGTTCTTATCATAGAGATAATGGTCATGTTTAAACATAACTAGATTTTTTTTTAAACACACACTAGCATACAGGTCATCAACCAATGTATACATACTATTTAGTCCCCTGTTCTATTCTCACTTAACAATATATGTTGAACCTCTCTATGTTCAAATATTGCCTGGAATATACTTTGTTTTTTAGAAAAATATTCCTTGTTTATCTGAAATTCAAATGTAATTCAATGTCTTGTATTTTTATTTGCTAAACTGCACCGTCCTACTTCTATTGTTGGTCCAAGATAGCTGTTCCAGTTGTAGCCTTCTTTCAGTCGGGGGACTGGGTTAAGGAGACTTGACGAACACATCCAATTCTATCAAGGGCAGAATCTGGATGTTTCACATATCACTTCTGCTTATAGCGCATGACCATCAATTAGTCACATGGCCACACAGAACTTCTAGAGAGGCTTGGAAGTGTAGCCTTTATCTGAGCAGGTATTTGGCCAGGTAAAACCCTCTCGCCATGAAAGAAGGGAAGAATGAATGTTAAGGTACAACTAGTTCCCTAGATAGGAACTATTATTAGAGATAACAATCTTAGGATATAGTCTTGGTAGGATTGTCATTAAAGGTTCCCAATTCCCCACCCTCTTCCAACCAAGTGACGGGCATGTGACCCAAACTGAGCCAGATACTCTCTGAAACCGGAATCTTAAGCAAAGTGATAGCAAGTTGATACAGAAACTTCAAATACTTGAAGTTCATTCACCCTGATTTTGGTGACCTGAAGAAAGTAAACATATGGCTTCATGCTTAGATCATTAGAGTTTTTCTGGTTCCTGAGCTTACACTTAGTTTGCCTTTGCAGGTCTAGATTTTCCTCGGGTTCTGTAAGATAACCTTTTTTTCCCCCTTAAGTTGGTCAGAATTGGTTTGTGCTACTAGCAATTATAGAAATTTAACAGCTCAAAAGTCAACTCTGGGAGCATTCCAAGGTGAGGAGACAAAAAAAACCTGTTCCCCACCTCTGAGGATTTCTTTCTAAGCAAATTTTCACTTCTGCATTAGAGTTTTCAGACTTAAGATAAGAAGGCAACTATAGCATCAAAAATAGTACCTCAAAATGGAAACAGAGAGAGAAGTATAAATTAAACTTGAGTAGGCTAATACTTGGGCTTACTTTGTACTTATTTGCAGAGATTACTGATTACTCTAATAGTTGGGACAACTCTGTGCTTTGTTAAATTTTACAAATATTATCCCACTAAATCCTTGTAGCAACAATAAGGCATTGTTATTATTCTCATCTTGCAGTTGGGGGAAATGGGGCTTATGTTAAGTGACTTTCCAAAGGTCACAGAACTGATAATAGTTGTAGCCAGTATTCAAAACTAAATTGATATGGAAATTCCTTAAAAAACTAAAAATAGAATTACCATATGATCCAACAATCCCACTCCTGGGCATGTATCTTGAGGAAACTAATTCGAAAAGATACCTGCACCCCAATATTCATAGAAGCAGTATTTACAATAACCAAGACATGGAAGCAACCTAAATGTTCATCAACAGATGATTGGATAAAGAAGTTGTGATATATCTATATACATATAATGTATATGATGGAATACTACTCAGCCATAAAAAGAATGAAATAATGCTTACATGGATGGACCTGGCAACTGTCATACTAAGTGAATTAAGCCAGAAAGAGAAAGAAAAATACCATATGATATCACTTATATGTGGAATCTTTAAAAATGACACAGATGAACTTATTTACAAAATAGAAACAGACTTACAGACATAGAAAATAAACTTATGGTTACCAGGGGGAAAGGGGGTAGGGAGGGATAAATTGGGAGTTTGGGATTTGCAGATTCTAACTATTATATATAAAATAGGTAAATAATAAGGTCCTACTGCATAGCACAGGGAATTATATTCAATACCTTATAATAGCCTATAATGAAAAAGAGTATGAAAAGGAATGTATATATACATTTATATGTATAATTGAATCACTTATGCTCTACACCAGAAACTAATGAAACATTGTAAATTGACTATACTTCAATAAAAACAAAACAACAACAAAAAAACTAAGTTGAATTTCAGCACTTGAACTCTTAACCATTATCCATACCACAGCAAGACCTTAAAAAATAAAAATAAAGATACTTGCTATTTAAACAGCCTTGTAATTTTATTTTTAATTTTTACCATTCTATTATAGAAAATTTCACACATACAAAATTAGAAAGAATGGTATAATAAAGCCTGATGGTTCCTATCACCTAAATTCAACAATTATTCCCGTTCCGTCATTCTTTTCTCATCAATCTTCTCTCCAAATTTACACTTTACTTTCTTTTAAGCTGGAGTATATTTTATCTTTTTATTCTTTAAAAAAATTTATGTGTATTTTTTATCATTTTATCCAAGAGTATTTAAAAACTAATCTTCACCTATAAATACTTCAGTATGTTTCTGTAGTGCATAAGAACTTAAAAGAAAAAAAACCCCACTACATTATCATGCCCCCAAAATTCATAATTCCTTAACATATTTAATATCCAATCCAAGTTCAACTTTCCCTGAGTGTCTCAGAAATGTCTTTTTACATTCAAATAAAAATTCAAATACAGTGCATACATTACATGTCAGATATTCTCAAGTTTTTTTAAAAAAATTTATGACAGTTCCCCTCTCTTCCTCTATGCCATGTGTTGTTGAAGAAAACGGGGGCTTTTGTCCTGTGGAATTTCTAACCTTCTGGATTTGGCTGATGGTACCCTCTGGGTGTCATTAACAAGTTCTTCCAGCTCCTGTCTGTCCTGGAAGCTGTTCATTAGTTCAAGAGATTTGATTAAATTAGACTCAAAACAAATAAAAAAAAATTTTGGCAAGAACACTCCATAGGTGGTGTAATAGCTGACTTTTAAAAAAATTGTGTAACTGATTTATTAAATGTGCTGAGTCAGTAATCATAATCAGTAAACTGCTTTGTCTTCTCCCTCTGCTGCTGTCAAACAAGCAGATCTCCCTTCTCAGTCCCCAGTGATATTTTAGGCAGATCCCTGACCTTTGAGGCCAGTCTCAGTTGTGAGAAGAGTCTCACTTTCAGCGATGGAAAATTCCAGTCCAGTGTAAATTAAACTTCAATTTCTCATCCATTTCAAATCTCCCTTCTCCCCCTTCTCTTCTATTACAGCTGTCAGGCATGGCCTGTCCTTTCACTCCATTTGGTAGACAGTCTCCACTGTGTCCCTTCAGTCCACGGGAACCATTGGGCATTCCTGCCCAGTCAATGGTGGAAGTGGAACTTGCAACCCTCTGTCCCTGTCTAGCTTCTAGGAGCAGCTCCAGCCCAACTCTAGCCTGCAGATTTTGTCTTTGTCCCTCAAACTCCAAAGGATCCTTGTCAGATTCTTCCAAAAACTTGCCTGTCTTGCACTCCTATAGTAGCAGAGAGTAGGTGTACACATTCCTCCAGCCTGGAAAGCCTCTGGCCAGGCACTGAAAGTCTGACGTCCCTTTCTGGCAAGCACTCCTAATTCTAAGGGGCTCTCTCACTGCCTCCCTTCGCTTGGCTCTAGGGGAAGAACAGCCCATTCAGACCAGGGAAGACATGCTGCCATGCTCTCTTCTCTTGGGAAATCTTCCTAGAGATGCATCTGTCCAAATGAATCTTTGACTTTCTCTGCTAAAGGCTGTGGGAGTGATAGTCGCTGGACTAGCATGTCCATTTCATAGTAAGACCTGTGCACATATGTTGAGGGCTCTTCTTCGGGGTTGGTTCTCACCCATTGTCTACACCTCTGAGGCTGTATCTTGTTCAGGAAAATTCCAATCTACATCCATACAAGTCTACAAGATATACCCTTGACCTAACTTTATAAAGTGGTTCTATTTAACATATGGAATTTCCTATTTTATTTTATTTTTTTTAACATTTTTTTATTGAGTAATAGTCATTTTACAATGTAGTGTCAAATTCCAGTGTAGAGCACAATTTTTCAGTTATACATGAACATACATATATTCATTGTCACATTTTTTTTTCTGTGAGATACCACAAGATCTTGTATATATATTTCCCTGTGCTATACAGTATAATCTTGTTTATCTATTCTACATTTTAAAATCCCAATCTGTCCCTTCCCACCCCACTCCCCCCTTGGCAACTACAAGTTTGTATTCTATGTCTATGAGTCTGTTTCTGTTTTGTATTTATGTTTTTTTTTTTTCAAGATTCCACATATGAGCGATCTCATATGGTAATTTTCTTTCTCCTTCCAGCTTACTTCACTTAGAATGACATTCTCCAGGAGCATCCATGTTGCTGCAAATGGCATTATGTTGTCGGTTTTTATGGCTGGGTAGTATTCCATTGTATACATATACCACATCTTCTTTATCCAGTCACCTGTTGATGGACATTTAGGCTGTTTCCATGTCTTGGCTATTGTAAATAGTGCTGCTATGAACATTGGGGTGCAGGTGTCATCCTGAAGTAGGGTTCCTTCTGGATATATGCCAAGGAGCGGGATTCCTGGGTCATATGGTAAGTTATTCCTAGTCTTTTGAGGAATCTCCATACTGTATTCCACAGTGGCTTTCCTTGCTTCCTTCTCCCACTCTTAATGATTTAGATGTCTTCTTTTACAATTTTGTGTTTATTCTATTTGTAATTCATGGTAGTTATCACCTTTCCAGTTACGAATTTCTCATTTTTGTAGCATCCTGCTTCTTTTCTGTTTAGAGTAGACTCCTAGTTTATTTTAAAAGGAATAATTTAGAGAAACTCAAATTTAAATAATACTCTCCAGTATATTTTTTCATATATCACTGTGATTTGGGTGAACATCACACACAACACTAACATGTTCTTGTCCTCTGTCCTTACTCAAGAACCCTGGGTGAACTACTAAACACCACCACAAACAAAATGAGAAAAGGAAAACATTTCCAAAAATGGTAGAAGACCAGGAAGCAGGTCCACAGTGATTTATCAGCTTAGTTAAATGTTCCCAGTCTGCATCATACATTTACATACATACATGTACTTCTGTGATTTCCATGTCATATGTGATACAACCTATAAGCATCTTAATTGATGTGTTAAGGTCTATGTGTATGTTTTAAACAAATGTGTTTTATTAAATTGCTGGGTAGAGAATTGCTTATTCCAGTCTTAGCTAGAATTAGAATTAGGAAATGAAGAGAAGGCTTACTGACTCACTGAAGAGTCAGCTGAGTACATTTTTATTTTGCTCTCTGCCAAAGTGGGAGTAAACAATAGACTAACCAAGAACTGCATGATCAATATCCTTGGATGAATATGTGAATATGGGGGGATATAGGGTGAGATCAACTCTGTTACATCAAATTGGCCTAAAATTAGGTCTTTTAAAATGTATGAGATGTTTCTGGAGGTGTACTGTAATGGGGTAATCAAATCATGTTAAACTCACTCTGGACATAGCTGGTTAAATATATCTGAATCCAAGTATTACATATTCCAAATGTGTGCCCCTAGCAGAGCTCCAGGCTCACATTAGATCTTAATAAATCTTTGTGGAAGAGGGAAGGAAGAAGGGAGGGAGGATGTGAAAGAGGGAAAGTGGGAGGAAGAAAGGGGGAGGGAAAGAAGGAGGGTAACCAGACCGGGAAATTGGTTTTTATTACCTCATTTTAGCAACTGAGTAAGCATAAGTTGACTAATGGTCTTTTCATGGCGTGGTTAAAATGTTGAATTTAGGGCTAATTGTGCGAACCAAAGAAAAGTAAGAGTTTAATAAAAATCATGTTATGGTAATAATTGAAAGGCTGACAGCACATAAGTTTGAAAAAGGAATGTTAAGTGATTGGTTTTTATGTTTTTGTTTTTTAACTCTGGCATCATGCATTAACTTTGTAACATATTTAACATTCCAGAATATCAAGTCATTGACTTGTTCTTTTAGAAACCCCATTTTCCAAGTCATCTGAATTAAATTACAAATTTATTTAAACACAAAGACACTACCAATTAATAGGAAGCAAATGTTCCATTAAGGAATGCAACAGAGAATGCATGTTTAAAGCAAACTTGATGAAATAGAATTTCAGGATAAGACAGCACATTTGTTATTCTTCTCAGTTCTGTGTCACGTGGAGATTCCATAATTATTCTGTCTTCATCCAAGTCTTGGATATAAGCACTGCAGAGATCTGGTCAGAGCCCAGATCCTGGGGCACTCACCTAAGGGTGCACCCCTCAGACTTCCCTCCCCCTTCTCCCTCCCTCTGTGCATCTCCATCTTGGGGTGTCATCCACCTTCATGCACCTTCTAGGAGAAATCTACAAGGACACCAAGGGAGACCTTGTGAAACTGTCTCATGACCTAAGTAACCCTTCCCCCTTCAGGGTACACCTTTGGTATCATGTACAACCCTCTTGTACTGCACTTACCATAGTGACTATCATAATTTCTTGTCTCTAAAACACAGCCTCCATGTAAACAGAGATCATACGCATTTCTGACTCTTCACTGAACAGTATTTCTTGTGTGCCAACCATGGTCAAGGTCTGTGCTAGAAGTTATGTTTAGAATTAAGCAAAATAGATGTGGTCCTTGGATTTTTGCCATCTTCTGAGGGAGCGAGTCATTAAATCAACAGGAAAAATAGGAGATGGGCAATTGTGTTATGAAGGAGGAAACCAGGGTTTCAGGGATCAGAACAACAGGAGAGACAGATTCGGAGTGAGGGGGTGTAGCAACACTTAACTTGAGGCCCACCATGACTGAAAGTTACTCAACTTATTCGGGCTTGAATGAGGAGAGTGTGCCCACCAGATGCAATAGCGTGTGGGAAGCATGGGGCACTGGGGCTGGAATAGACCAGGCAAGGGGAGAGGGCTGGGAGAGTTGGGGGTGCAGACAGTGGGGGCCTTAGAGGCTCCACTAGGGAGTCTGTATTTTTTTCTAAGTTGTAAACCATTGAAGGTTTTAAGCAGGAGGCTAATGTGATTTGTATACCATGGTGCCTTGTGTTTACTTGCTGGGTACTGAAGACTTACAAATAAATGGATGAATTAAACATAATGAATACAGTTCTACCCCACTTCGGAGTTTTACCAACCTCAGGCAATTAGATTAATTTGATATATCTGGTTCTAAGGAAACACATAATGGGAATTTGTTGATTTTCAGGCACTCACCATTCATTTTCCCTTTCTACTAACCCCCAGTTTATTTTAGGTAATATATCTCCCTATATGTGCATTCTTTTTTTTTTCCTATTTTCTTTTAATTTTATTTTTTACTGAAGTGTAGTTGATTTACAATGTTGGTTTCAGGTGCGCAGCAAAGCAATTAGGTTATACATATACATACATATATATTTTTCTGATTCTTTTCCATTATATATTATTATAAGAAATTGAATATAGTTACCTGTGCTATATAGTTGGTCCTTGCTGTTTATCTATTTTATATATAGTAATGTGTATCTGGTAATCCCAAACTGCTAATTTATCCCTCCTCTGCCCTTTCCCCTTTGGTAACCATAGTTTGTTTTCTGTGAGTCTGTATTTGGTTTGTAAATAGAAAAGAAGATGTAGTAAATATACACAATGGAATATTACTCAGTCATAAAAAAGAATGAAATAATGCCATTTGCAGCAACATGGATGGACCTAGAGATTATCATATTAAGTGAAGTAAGTCAGACAGAGAAAGACAGATATCATATGATATCACTTATATGTGGAATCTAAAAAAAAATGATACAAATTCTATTTACAAACCATTTTGCATTCTTGGTGTCCAGTTCTCCCTTGGCCAAGAAGCTTAACATGAGAAACCAAGCTGTTCCAACCTGAATCCCTCTCCTGGGACTTAGAATCTGTAGTAGAGTAATTGATAGAGAAGAAGAATGCCTGAAGGAACTCACTTCAGCAACAGCAACTGAGAAAGATAGCATGTATTTCCAGCTCTGGTGCCCATGGCTCCCATGGTTCCTGCCCTGGTTCCATAAGCAGCTTTTGGCAGGAAGGAGCTCTTTGAAGGGAAGCTCTCAGTAGGAGGCCCGTTTTATCTTGTAACTAACCTTAAACCAGGCATCCCATGCTTTACTCATCTCTGACCCTAGCACACCTTTCAAATATATTGATCACACAATACCTTGCCTAACCTGTTGATTTTTTCCATAGATCAAAAAAGTAGAAATGGAGAATAAATAATTAACAAATGACCAGATCTCCTCCCTAGCTTCCCCTTCAGTAATCTTGCAAACAAACTGTGTGAACCAACTGTGAACAAGGTAACATCTAAAGAAAAGATCAGGAGAAGTCAGCAAGCCTACAGTAGGGGATGGTGACAACTTGAAACCCCTATCTCAATGATTAACTGTGATTACTCCCTCTTTTCCTGTTAAATCTTTCATGGCTGAGCAGAATCTTGGGACATGGTTTTCTGGGGACGTTGAGTCCACCATCTCCCCAGATTGCTGGCATTCTGATTAAAAGCAACTTCCCTTTCTACTGACATTTGCCTCTCTCAAGTATTGATTTTTGTTTTGTTTGGAGGGGGTAGATAATTAGGTTTATTTATTTATTTTAATGTTGGTACTGGGGATTGAACCCAGGACCTTGTGCATGCTAAGCATGAACTTTGCCACTGAGCTATACCTTCCCCACAAGTATTGGTTTTTGAACAGCGAGCAGCTGGACCTGAGTTCAGGAACAGATCAAGACTGAGTCTCTTGTCTCTCATCTTTCTTTCCAGTAAAAGTCCCACCAGTGCATTCACTTTTTCCTTAAAATAGTCAGAGTCTTCTGTCACTTGCAATAGAAGAATCTTAGTGAAATGAAAACCTATTTTAGCCCTAAATGGTGATCACATTTTGGTCTCAAGTTTTTAAAACCTTTCTTTGGATATGTTACTTGTTCATTTCCAATCTGAAGGAAACTTTAACATTTTCCTTTACTTCTCAAAACTGATTTTAGTAGTTGGAATGTACTTTCTGAGTGGAAAGATTTGAAATCCTTGAAAATAGTTGAGTATTCTTTTTCTCTCTCCAATTTCCTCAGAACTGTAGTTTCCTTTGTCTTTGCACAATTTATTCTACATGTTTTTATTAGAGACCATTCCCCTTGCTTTTAGTGTTTTCCAAAGCATGCTCCACAGACACTAGTCCCATGAGGTGCCTCCAATTAAAAGTGTCAATTATTACATAAATCTGAATAGCAGTAAGGACTCTACCTCTCTCTTTGGGTTTCAAAGAACACTGTAGCATCTTAAAGCACCCTAAAAGTCCTGCAGTAAAGAAATGTGTGTATTTTCCTAATGTTTCTCAAATGTCTCTGGTCATGCAACTCTTCTTTCTGAAAAATCCATTAAAGAACTAGCATTCTGAGGCACCCACTTTGGGAAAGGCTGTTTTTGAAAATCAAAGCAATGTGAAAATGAAGTTTTTCCATGTTCTCTGCTCCATCTATTAATGCTGCATCATGTTTTCTTGGCAGTGGGTTTATCCCTTTTCTTGTATCTTCTGCTTCAAATACAGGTGGACCATTCTTTTAGGTATTGTCTTTTTAAGAATTTTTAAAGCCCTCAGTCCCTCATGGCACATGAGACTTTTTGGATTTATTCAAGTTATAGTCCTCGCATGCCTCTTACAATAAAGGCCCATCAAAATGCTCTGAGAGCAGCCACAGTGTTTATGTTTTATTTGTGCTATTTACTTTTCTGTGTGTGAGTCTCCTCAGTGTCCTTAAAATTAGGGGTGATCTGGTAGAGGGAAAGCTCAACAGCCCCTGCTGGTATTTGATGCATATATACGTGAGAACTCACGTACATACATGAATACGTATGAAAGAAAAAACATGGTCTATTCTCAAGGTCACTTCAAAGACCTCTGATTGTCCTTGTGGGTAGTACCAAACTGTCCAAGCTGAGATGAAAAGTGTGGACAGAAAGTGAGATCATCTCTCTCCTAACTTCCCTGACTAGTCCAACAAGTGCATTAAGAGGGAAGGTCAGGGGTTCCAGAAAAAGGCAAGGTTGGACAGCAGGAGGACCAGGGGCTAAGGATTAGCAATGATGGCTTTGACCTTGGTCCAGATAATTACATTTAAGCAACTGACATAATTGTGTCTTTAACTCTTCATTCACTTAATAATTCATTCAACATTCTTATTATTAGTTATTAGTTTCTAACATTATGTAAGTTTTAAGTGTAGAATATTATATTTTGACTTCTGTAGACACTACAGTGTGCTCACCACCAAAGGTTTAGTTTCCATCCATCACCCTATAGTGACCCCCCTTTACCCACTTTGCCCTCCCCGCATACCCTTTCCTCCTGATAATCACTACTCTGTTCTCTATATCTATGTATTTGGTTTGGTTGTTTTGGTTTGTTCATTTATTTATTTTTTACTTTAATTTTTAAAATATTCCATATATGAGTGAAATCATATATAAGTGAAATCATATTTGTCTTTTTCCATTTGACTTATTTCATTTAGCATAATACCCTTAAGGTCCATCCATGATTTTTCTCCCTGACAGCAAATGGCAAGATTTCACTCAACTAACATTATTGAGCACCTGTTCTGTTAAGGGATTCTGCTTGGTTCCTGACTTCAAAGAATTTCATGTCATACTGAGTCATCAGGCACCTAAATAAAAATATCCAATATAACCTGGAGAATGCTATGTTAGAAGTGGGAACAAAGTGCTTTTATGCATTAACTTAGGTATTTAGATATACTCTATAATTTAAGCTTGTGTTGCTCTAGAAATATATTATTGAAGTATTTCATGAATGTGCCTTCAGTTTTCTCTACTAGTTCATGTTCATTTATGTTCACTGCTTTATAGCATTTTTATGGCATTCTATTACAAAATATAATATAAAATTTAAATTACCATAAATATTTGTTACTAAATCAAATATCCATTCTATTGATGAATATTTAAGTAATTGTAGTTTTTTTTTTTTTTTTAATAATGCTGCAGTAACATTTTTCTGTATATCTGATGGGTATGAAATGGTACCCATTAAAATCAGCTGTGGTTTAACTTGCATTTCCCTGATTGCCAGTGAGGCTGGGTATCTTTCATTTGTTTACTGGCCATTTGGGATTCCATAAATCCTTTTTTTTCCCCTTTTGTTCGGGGTGGGGGGTTAGGTGGGTAATTAAGTTTATTATTTATTTATTCATTTATTCTAATGGAGGTAGTGGGGATTGAATCCAGAACCTCATGTATGCTAAGCACGCACTCTACTACTGAGCTGTACCCTCCCCTCAGGGATTCTATAACTTCTTTTACACTTCCTTTCCATGAAATGTAGCACAGGGCTATCTTGGAGCACACCTCAATGAGCACTGCTGATCTTCCTTGCATGGCAACATTGCTTGGTTTTCTAATGCTAATGTCAGTTGCTACCTTTAAAGTTGGCATCACTGAGGCCCACCTTTGCAAGTGGGTAGGTTCTGGAAATAGTTGTCTTTCTGTAGACCCAGTGTCTTTGATGCTTGTGGTGGGTTCACTGAGTTATAACACTTCCCTAAACCTCACAATGGGGGTCTACTTTGTGTGATTAGGCTTCTACCTCAAATTCCCTGATAAATAGAGTCCAGTTCTGCTCTGTTGGAGCTCTGGCAAGTCTCACCATTCCTCTTCCTGGGGTACTGGAGATGCTCCACTGGCCCTTAAATTTCTGGCTAAGATAATACTCTAAAGAGGTGAACCATTTGTAAGTATGATAGTAGTTCCCTGCTAACTTAAAGCATCACCTGTGTATGGTGAACTTTGCTGACATGCTCCAACTGTAAACTGTACCCCCTGAGACATTAGCATTGGATGTAATTGCATTATTTATCCTTCCTCTTTGAACATCAACTTGGACCACCACCCAGTGTCTTTGGGGGTCAGAACTACAGCCACACTATGTTTTTGAGCTGGGGTCCAGCCTCTACCTCCTCTTCACCAGCCAGTCACTGAGGTCCTGCATGCCCGGAGGCTGGCCTGCTAGAGTCTGACAATCTGTCCTTTTTCCTCAGTTATGTCCCAATTAAATAAAATTGTTATTGACTTGAACTTTTAAGCAAATAGAATTTACTTTGCTTCTGTGAAAGCTCCTTCTCAGAGGCCAGAAAATGGTCACAGGGGAGTCACACATTTTTCTAAAGGGAGGAAGTGGTGCTTACTCAGTCTCTTTTCATTACTTATTTTTTTCTTGTTTGAGACTCAAAGATTTCAATCCAAGTGAGATATTAATTTAAAAAGCATTTTGGGGATGCTACGCAAGTGTCTATTTTGAAATTTAAGAAAGGAAAAAAAAACCATGGCTGACATCTCAATAGGTTTTCGTATTTCAGGTCAGCATATTTCTTCTAATTTGGATATGTGAAACTACTGTGGCATTCAGTTTACAAAATAGGCCATTCACCAAGACAGTAATATGGACAAAAAGCCCTGAGGAAGCAAGTGATTTTCTGCCAAGCTCACTCCAGGCCCCCAAACATGGCCCAGTTCTGCAGCGGAGGGGAAATAATAACAGTTCTCTAACCCTATACCTTCCTCTGTTCTTATGTACAAAACAGTTACCCCAACTACTGCCCTGAACCTCTTCTTCCCCCACCTCTGCACTTCCGGGGCATGATTATACTGTTTGATCCCATCTATCTAGAAATATATCAGGGAGATTCCAAAATTTTGAGAGAGGAAAACACTGTTCCTTTAGGAAATGTATTCTCTGTTGTCACCTGGAACAAATCATTTACAAGCTCGGTGTTTTTCATAATATATTTTAGGGAAAAGAAAAGACCAAGTAACATGTTAGGAAGCATTTCAGAGAGAATTTTATTTCTGCAAATCACCTGTCATATTTTATCCATTTAACAGAACAAATGAATAGGAAGTATTTGTTCCCATAAAAAACAACCTTTATGGCAAAAATTTTGAAATTTGACTTGGTTGCTAGTGGAAGGAGTCCGCCTTTGACCTCTAAACAATGACCTTTTTTTAGACACATTTTTGAATTCTAGAAGTCTGGACAGTATGCTCAAAAGCACTAAAAGATGAATGATGGTTTTTAAAAAGCAAGTTTTGGAAAGCCAAAAAGCCTTTCTAGAGTTATTTTACTATTCACTGGGTCACCCTTTATTGCTATGTAGCTTTTGAGTGGTTATAGATCTGGTAAGTGTCCCAGTTCACTGTCCCATGGAGAGGTGATGTTTCTTAAGTATGGAGAGTGGGACACACACTGCCCAACTAATTCTGCAGAGCCTTCCGTCACACGTACATAAAAATATGTGTCCTCAACTGGAAGGAGGAAATCTATTTTATATATTGATCAAACTCTGGTAGCACACAATGAAAATTCATGGAACACCACTGTGCCGTGCACCCAGGTACAGAACTACAGTCTTAAGTTTGGCATTAAAAGAAACCATCTTTCTCTGTCTGAGTGTTGACCCATATTTGTGGCTTATAGTCTCAGCTGATTAGTGTAGGGTAGTGTTCTCAAAGTGCTTGATGAATAAGAGATGAATTTTAGTCACATGTGAACAACAGTAGTAACTAAAATAGAATCATATGATTCCTTGTTAAATTCTCTTTAATCCTTCTGATCACATCAAGGAGAAAAATTCAGTTTAGTACTAGGTTTTTTATCACCTCTCTTTTGAAGAGTGACACACACAGAGAGGCAAGGAGATCTTAGAGCTTTTAGGGGCAATCTTGTTTTGTTAGGATTTAACAGCATTGTTTTGCTTTTCTTGTAATTATTTTTACAATTACCTTCCACTTCTCACAAATAACACTGGTTGTGTAGCATATTGGTGAAATACACAGCATCTTGCTTCCCCCAGAGCCAGGGAAGAGATGGTGGAGGGGAGACCCATGATCTAAGCTAGAGCCTTTTTACTACCTAATCTCAGAAGTGACTTTCCAATGCTCTGGCATATTCTATTTGTTAGAAGCAAGTTGCTAAGTCCAGCCAACACTCAGGAGAGGGGATTACACAGGGTGTGAATACCAGGAGGCAGGTTTCATGGGACATCTCAGAGGTTCGAAATGTTACGGAAACGACAGGCCAGCCAAGAAACAAGCACCACTCGGAGGGTTGGAGTACTCAGAATGTATTACGCCGGCGGGCTCAGAGGGGCTTCTGCTCTGAAGCTCTGAGCACCTCCAAGACGTGCGCATGAGGTTTTATAGGGTAAAGTACAAGCTTGGGGTATTTGGCCAATAGGCATGAAACAGCTTTAGCAGCATCATTATCACAAAAGTGGAGGCAGGGAGGCAGCAAACCAACAATCCAAAGCCAGATATGTATCTTTGAAAACCCAGCTGGCTAGCAAAAAAAACATGAACAGCAAACCAACACTAATTAACCTAGATTTACAAGTTAGTCCAGCAGAACTCAGATCAGTATTCCAATACTTAGATTTGTGAGTTATCCTGCCAGCCCAGCCCAGCCTCTCCTTCACATTCCTAGACTTGTGAGTTATCTTGTTAGACCAGCCCGGCTTTTCCTTCATACTACCACAGAGATACACTACAACTGTCTCTTTTCCATTTCTGCAATAGATAGAAAGAATGCTCCATGAGGGCAGAGAGAGTATCTTGTTCACTGTGCTAGTCCCAGTACCGGGCACAGTGCCTGACACTTAAAACTGCTTAGTCAAGGTTTCTTTCAAGGAAACAAGAGGCAAAGAAGGAAGGAAGGAAAAGAAAAGATCCAAGCGAAGGGATCAAGGTACTCTGCTAATCCTTGGAGAGTGGGGTAGTTCTTTGGGAAAGGAAAACTCAACCATAAGAAGGACTCTGGGAATGGAATCAGGACTTCCACCTCTTCCCTAGTCCTGAGCATAAGCAAGCCTCCAGGGAAATGGAAGTCACTCTGCAACCAGACAGCACCCACCATCCTGCCCCCAGCATAGCTCCTGCAGGTGTTGAACAGCTGAGCTATAAAATAGCATAAGGGTCAAGCATGGAAGGACAGCCTTGATTGGGGTCCCTCACAGTAGGTGTACAGGCTCTGCTGGAAGGAACAGTAATCATTGGAGGATAGATAAGGGAGAACTCTGAGGTGCTTTTTTCCCACTTGTAGAGAGCAGGAAGAGGTTGTACTGAACGTGTATAGGCTGCTTTGTCATTTAACACTATAAGATAAAGATATTACTTAGTTGCAGATTCTTTGTGAGCATAATTTTAATGGATCCATAATATTTAATTAAACAGTTGTAACATAAAATGTTCAGCCATTGCTCTGCCCTCACATTTATGCATTGTTTATATTATTTTCTACCGATATACACAATGCTCTAATAAACATTCTTGCAAACCTGTCTTTTCACAATTGTGAACATCTCTTTAGGTTACATTCCTAGCAGTGAGATTGTGGGGTAAAGTATATGTACACTGCGTGTGTGTGTACTGTCAAAACTGCCGCCAGAAATAATGCACAATTTCTCATTCCTGAGGGATGAGTGCCTGTTTCGATACACTAGCTGAGACAAAGTTTTATTTTTTTAACTTTATCTTTACAAAGTTGCTGGTCTGATAGCTGAAAAATAATAGCTTATTATTGGTTTCACTACATGATATAGTCGTTAATGTCCCCTACCAAATATTTCTGACTTTCCACCTCCTGAGCATATAGTAGGGTTGAATTTCATGGCATTTGATAGTAGGTGGGGCCATGTGACCTGCCCTGGTCGTTAAAATGTGAATAGAAATAATATGTACCACTCTGGGATGAATATTTCACGGCAGTGCAAGAGCCTACAGAGCTCTCTTTCACTTTGCTACCTGTTACCAGCAATATTCCACAAAGTGGTCTGAGTCCCATGGCCCAGGGACAGGTTTTGTTAATCAATTCTGTGGAACAAAGCCTCCAGCTAAGCCATGATGGATATGAACAAAAAAATAAATCTTCGTCTTTTTGAGCCCCTGAGAAATGGTGTTGTTACTGCAGTGTTACCTAGACCATCTTGACTGATGCTTTAAACATCTTTAATCTTATTGAGGTTGAACACATTTTACTATGTTTATTGACCTTTTTGTGTGTTCCTTTTTTTGTGCATTTTTCTATTCATATCCTTGCATGTTAACTTTTTAAGCTTATGATACTCAACTACACATTTATCAAGGCTGAATTGATCCCCACAGAGGTATCAGAGAGAATGATAAAGTCTGTGAAATACGGTATAAAGTACAAGTCTATCACAACAGCCTTTTAAAAGATTTTTAGGTAATGTGCTTTCATTTCAATGATAATGTCAAAAAATAATATAAACATATTCAAGATCATTTAATTTGCCACTTTATAACTGAGGTATGTAATTTATTTTTATGTCCTGAATGGTCTCTTACGGTGTCAAGTACCACTGCTTGACGCACAGCCCAATAAGGAAAGAACAAATGTGGACTTAAAACATAAGTAATATTTTTGCACCAAGTAAGGGACAAATGACGTTGATGTCTCAGCAGATTGTCCAATGTAAGTTCAGAGGTTTCACAGCAGAATAGATAGAGAAAATTGTAGGAGCACTGATTCATCACACAGTCCACATCAGCACAAGCGGGCCCTGCTCAGAAGAATCTGGCACAGCACTCAGTACCATTTTTAAGTTGTGACTTGTCTCACTTATGGCCCTATGATTGCAAACAACAGAAGCAGATTCTGGCTACCTCAAGCATTAAATAACTGGTTGAAATGATACAAGAAAATGCAGAATTGAAGAAGAAAACCAGTCTCGGAAAGAAAACTAGACTAGGGTAGCTCCAGGGATCTCAGTACCAGGAATTCCTGGACTAGGACATTTTGGCAGCTGCCAGCAAAATGACTCAGCTATCTTCTATCTGTGTGTCTTTTTGCCCTGGATTCAAATTCTTGGATCCATCTAAGTCACATCCTCATCATTTGGCTGGAGGGGAGAGGGTGTTAGGGGAGAATGTATTAGACTTCAAAAAGCTACAGTTATCCAGATGGCTGATGGAAATCAAAGGTTATATATTCTCAAAGTATGTGTGAGATGTCAAGGGCCACTCCTAGAGGATATGGGGGATTTAATTCTTCCTGGGCAGGGGAGTAGTACATGAGACTTCTTTGTTAAAAAAAAAAAAAAAAAAGAAAGAAAAGGAAAATAAAATGAATGTCCAGAAAGGATTAAGGAAGAACATAAATCACAAAAAAACAACCTGCAGCTTAAGGAGAATGCGAAAGAAGGAAGCTGTCTTCCATGAAATGGATGAGGGAAAAGGGAATGAATAGGGCTCTTTCTGGCTGTATAAGGCCTCATGAGATTCCTTCTTAAGAGTCATAGTCAAAGAAACAGCCATCTCCAGAAAAATAAAATCAAAAGAGATTTAGATCTTTGCTTACTCTATTGATAAAATATTGAAGTTGAGGTATATTTTTAATATGCAGCAAAACTCTTTGAAATATACTTTAGAGTTGAGACACCTTTCTTATCACCAAGTTTTCTTATGTGCTCTGCAGTGGTTTCACCCCGACCCCCTCCCACCAAAATCATGTTCTCTGCTGTCTCCCTCTATTTCAGAGACTACTACTTGACATCTTCTTTCATTTGTCCCCAATTCACTTTTATGAATATCAACTGAGCCTCTTTGAATTTTTTAGTTTTCTTTTTCCTTTACTCTATTACCTGAAGGTACCTTTCTATATAACAAAGAAGAAACAAGGAGATGACCTAGAATCTAACAGGAGGGCCTTGATAATGAGTAGAATCCATAGTTTAATCATTTCCCTATAACCCTGATTGTATGTCACCAATATTTTTCATTTTGATTTAATTCAAAATATTTTTCTAATTTCCCTTGTGACTTCCTTGTTTGGCCCATGGGTTACTGAGTTGTGTGTGGTGTACTTTACAATTATTTAAGGATTTTCCAAATATCTTTCTGTTACTAACACCTAGTTTATTTATGCTGTGGCTCAAACGCATATTTTTGTACGCTCTTTAAGGGTGGAATATTCAACAAATGTCACTTAGGTCAAGTTGGTTAATCTTTAATTATAGTCTACCTTCAAATAATATTATGTCCTTAACAGTATACTCCAATTCCTGCCTCCCATCTTTTGTGCTACTCTTGTGCTATGTTTCATTTTACATGTATTATATACACATACTACGGTGATACTATTTTTGCTTTAGTAAACTATCAATCTTCCTAGAGAAAATGAAACTTTAAACTTTTTCGGTTTTTAACCTTCATTTTTGCCATTTCTAACACTATTTCTCCAGGCAGATCCAAGTTTCTGTCTGATATATTATTGCTTCTGTCTGAAGAAATCTCTTTAACATTTCTAGGAGTGACAGATTGCTTATACTTCATTCTCTCAGTTTTTGTTTGTTGGGGAAAGTCTTTATTTATGCTTCCTTTTTAAAGATATTTTTGACAGTTTTGTTCTTTCAGTACATTAAAGATATCACTCTATTGTGTTCTGACTGGCATAGATTCTGACAAGAAGACTGCTGTAACTCTTATCTTTGTTCCTCTGTAATAGGTCTTTTTTTTCCCTCAGGTTGCCTTAGAGATTTCTCTTTATCCCTGGTTTTCAGTAGTTTGAATATAATATGTTTAGGTACTGGGTTTGTTTTGTTTGTGGAACAGCTGTGTCTTAGAGCAATGCTTTCAAACTTTAGTGTGCATATGACTCTCCCGGGGATCCTGTTAAAATACACACTTAATTCAATAGGTCTGTGGTTTGGCCTGAGTTTCTGAACTTCTAATAATACCAAATGAAGGTGATGTAGTCATTGTCTGAGAACACTCTGTCAGCGGCAGCAGAGGCAAGTGATTTACCTGGCAGCCATTTCTGATTTTTTGTCTCTCACTGATCAAGTTCGTCTAGTAGGGTGTTAACATTCCCTTCTATTTCTAGTTGTATTATTGCCCCTTCAGGCAGCTACGGAGGAAGCCTAGCTTTTCTGGACCTGGATGCTAAGGATGCTCCTAAAGGTATGGAGGCAACAGAGCCTGGGAGGCTGAAGCAACCATTGGTATTATAAAATGAGAAAAGAGCAGTGATAGTCACAGGAACGAAGCACATCAGAAGCAGGGCAAACAGTAAAGCCTAGAGGGGGCGGTAGGAATCCGCACAGTTGCATAAAATGAGTCCGGTCCCCAGGGAATGCCCTCTAAGGATCTGGAAGTGGCGTACAGCACCTAATCGTGTCCCACTGGCAAGAATTCAGTCACATAGACACAGCCAGCTGCAAGAAAGAGTAAGAAGTGTTGACTTTAGCAGAGAAGCCATGTACTCATCCAAAACACCTATTGACTAGAATTAGAAGAGAACAGATGTTGGAGGGTCAGTTAGCAGTCTCTGCCCCAACAGCATATGTAACTCTTCCGTATGAACCAGATCATGCCCCAGATGCTTTCCCCTGATGATCAGGTCTTAGAGGATACCAAACCATTCTAGTCAAGGGATCCAGGTATTCCACAGGTATTGAAATTAGAGAATCCTTGAGGATTATAGACTAAGTTTTTTTTTTTTTAAAAATATAGGTAATGGGGATTGAACCCTGGACCTTGTGTATGCTAAGCATTGGCTATACTCTCTCTTCTAGACTGAGTTTTTTTAAAGGTTGCCTGGTGTGAGTGGGTATAGCTCAGTGGTAGAGTGCATGCTTAGCATGCATGAAGTTGCACAAGGTCCTGGGTTCAATCCCCAGTACCTATATTTAAAAAAAAAAAAGTAGGGTTGTCAGATTAGCAATTACAAATACAGGATGTCCAGTTAAATGTGGATTTCAGATAAGCAACAACAAAATTTTAATGTAAATATGTTCCAAATATTGCATGGAACATATACTAAAAAATTGTGTTGATTATTTGAAATTCAGATTTAACTAGGTGTCCTGTATTCTATCTGGAAATCCCACATTTAGGTGGATTGCAAAGAAAAACGACCTGTAAAGCCATTATCAGATGGCTTGATGGGGATACTTTATTCTCGCTACCACTGAAATTGCCTTTCTAGTCTATAAGAGATAATCAGTTGTGACTAATGTAGGTTTAGTTTTTCTCATGAAAAGGTATGCCAATTTGGCATGGTGATGATCCAATTCATATTTCTCATACGTTCATAAATTATATTCAAAATGGTCTACTTACAAATTATCAAGGCTTTTAATCTATAAAATCAGAATTTTAGGTTCAGTTATGCTCCTGAAAATACAAATACGGAACAAATATGCTCATGGAAGGCCTCCAGAAAACCAGAACATCCAAATCAGGAACACAAGCCACTTCTTAGCAGAGCTGAGGACTTGTAGATAGATAGACAGACAGACAGATAGATAGACAAGATGTAGATGGATATGAATTCAGGTAATTAAGTGGCAAGCCACAGCTTATTCCATAATATGAAATTTATTATTCATTAATAGCAATCAATTACCAAATTGACCCAAGCTAGGTAGTTTGGAATATAGTTGTCACCAAGGAAGATAGGAACTCAACAAAGAATAGTATCTCACACTATGGGTTTTCAAGTATGGGGAAAAAAAAAAACCCTGAAACCCAAAACACTTTAAAGACATAGTTAAGGCCTTGAAGAATCTCACAGGGAGGTTTTTGCTCTGGTCATACATAATTTCAACCCACTGCAACGTCTCACTTGATCATTCAAAAGCAATTTCAAAGGATCCTGAAGAAATTGTGACCCATGGCATGGCATAATTCAGATACTATTTCTAACCCCAATTGCTTTTTAAATTTCTTCATTAACCATTTATTGATCACTTAACACACGACATCTATCATCATGTTTTTCCAAAAATCATTTCTTTTTGGGCATCGGTCAATCATTTTGCCTCATGACTATAGTGAGCAATTCTGATTATGGAAGCAAGCCCTTGAAGAGAACAGTTTGATCTGCCAAATGTTTTATTTCTCAATCCTCCCACTCTACACTTGGTCCCCCATAACTTCCCTGTTGTTATGTCTAGCTTCTCCTTGAAACAGTGTTTTATTCCACTGTCATGGGACTAGCAATATCACCAAGGTCCTTTAGTGGGGTTAAGACTGGACAGTGGCAACACCTTAATCTTCTTTTATGGGATCCACATAGCATAGCTCAACATACAACATGTAGGAAGCAGTAGACAGAGAGCTTAGGAATAGAGATTTAGGGACTAGACTGCTTGTGGTCATATCCCAGCTCAATCCAGGTTGTAGCTGAGTAATCTTGGGCAAACTACTTAACTTCTCTGTGTCCCAGTGTCTTCATATGTTAAGAAGGAGATAATAATAACTCAGGGTTGTTGTAAGGATTAAATGGCTTAATTTATGTAGAGCACTTAGAATAAAGCACTTAATACATAGACTACAGCAAGTTCTCCAAAAAAATGCTTCCATCATCACATTGCCTTCAATCTGACCCCTCTGTAGTCAGATTTCCCTCTGTCTCCCCCATATAGGGATAGTTATGGTTACATTTAGGACCCATCTAGATAATCTGAGACAACCTCCCCATTTCAAGGAGAGATTATCACATCTGCAGAATGCTTTTGCCATGTAAGGTAACTCTCACAAGTTAAAGAATTAAGACCTGGATATCTTTGGGGGTCATTATTAAGCTTACTACGCTCACTCTGGGACAAAAAGTTGGCTTAGCATTGTATATAATTATCTCATTTAGTCTGCATAGAAATCCTTTGAAGATGTGGTTTTTAATTCCCGTTGTTGAGATGAGATCACTAAGGCACAGAAAGCTTTGTCAGGTATTCAGGAAGTGGTAAAATCAGAAGTTGAATCCAAGAGCCTTGGATTCCAAAGCCCATGCTGTCAATCATTACACTCAGCTCTCTCTGCCAATGTTTGGTGGAAGAAAGTGGAATATAAAGAGGTGTCTAAGGCAAGATACTTCCCCAAACTAAGAGAGCCCCGGGCAGTCTAACAGCAGCCTTATGGACAGGGAATGTGGGATTGAGAATTGTAGCATCACAGAAGACCTCTTGATGGACTTGACGATGTTTTGCATGGACTGTTCCTGAACCTTGAATTCAGGACTCAGTCTTGCTCACTATAATATTCCCAGTAATATCACAGTGCCTAGCATACTGCAAGTGTCCAGTAGATATTTGATGAATGAAGGAATGAATGAAAGAAATGGTATCCTGGTTCCTTCCAGGCTTGATGGTTTTACTTCCACCTCTCCTCTGTAACACTTTCTCTCCTTTTTGCCATTTCTTGGGATTGGAGCTTCATTCTCATTCTGCTGGGAAGTTCACTGTTGGAGAGGGAGTTTGGAACCGACCTACAAAAGATCACCATCAGTAGGTTGCTACTTTTCCTATTCCCCAGGTTCTTCAAGGCCAGAACAATGTTGTTACCCTGTCCTAGTAAAGACTCCTCAGAGAATGGCAAAGGCAGGACATTACCCTGAGGAAGTGCTCCCAGGATGGGGGACAAATATTGATGGCAGACTTGCCATTTCACCCCGAAGGCTGAAATAGCATGTGTACCCTGAAATGGCATGCTCATCCTGTTACTTAACTCCCATGCCTCACTTCCTGCAGATAAGAACAGTTCAGGATTGTTTTCATCTATAACTCTAAATAAATAAGAATAATCTGTTTATGGTTACCAATGATGTGTTAAGCTAAATGAAAAGCTGTACAACAAACCTGAAGAAGATAACCAATCAACAAACAACTCAAACTGCTGAGTTCAGAGACAAAGTAGCTAAAATGCTTGAGGAATAATTTCATTAACTCCTCTCTCCACAGTTTGTAACAGTCATCAAGTTGATACACCGGTCTCTTCATTCAAGCCTCTGCTCAGAGTCACCTTCTGGAGGCTTGCCATGAATATTTAAAACAGGCTGTCCCCTGTCACTTTCTAAGCCATGTGCCTGTTTTATTAACCTCAGAGCACTTATCACTCTCTGAAAAGAGCATCTCTTTTCAAAATCTAGACTTACCTCTCAGAATGCAAGCTCCAAGAGTCTCTATGTGTTAGACCCTATAATGATGGTCAACACCCAGCAGACGGTCAATAAATATTGTTAAATGAATATACTATATGAGCTTCTCAAGTAAGTGGTGGGGAGGAGGGATAAAAAAGAGAAGTTGAGAAAGAGACTATTTCTTTATTTAATCTAACCTTCCTTCCCCCATCGAAGTTCCACTGCTCCAGACAAAGGCAGGCAACCAGCACAGTAAAAGAGAAACAAAAGAAGCTAATTCATGGCTTTTATGCTGCCTGATCATTTCAGGGATTTTCACAGATAATTTTGACAGATGTAATTTTTTTTGCCTTAGGTGCTGGCATTAGAAACTTAACACTCCACATTGAGATGTGGTTTCTCATACTTATAAAAAGGTTGGCCTACAGAGGGTGCTAGTTCACTTCGAAAAGCTAACATGAGTGACTAAGCTTTCACTGGGTCCTGGAAAGAGTTTACCAAGCAAACTGGGAAGCAGCCAGTAACAACTAATGAAATGTTTAAATTTGCCACATTTTGCTTCAAAATGAAAGTTTAAGAAAACAAAAAAAAGCAATCTGTGAAAATGTGAGAAGCATTCAAAGACCTCCCCTAGAGAAAAGAAGTAGCTTCATTTTTCAAATGCAAAGAGAAGCCAGGCTAAGAGAAGCATCCAGAGGGAGGGAATATTAGGCATATTGTGAAAGAGAGGCCCGAGGTTGGGAGAAATTGCACGTCTTGGAGGAGGGGTTGGCAGACCTCTGCCAGATTCCACCCCACACCTCATGCTGGGAAATGAGGACTTTCAGACATGGTGTGAGATGCCTGTGGGTGTGTTCCCCCCCCCCCCCCCCCGCTGTTTAACTGAACACATCATTCTTGACCTGGGTTTCAGGGCTCCGCAAGGACTGGGAGGGAGGAAAAACCACTTGACAGTTTTGAATTATGTACTTGGTCACTGTAGGCTCAGTGGGAACGAAGAGGGAGCCTCATAAGAGGGAGAAGCCTCTTCAAGGTTTGGATCTGCTAAGAAAGCTTCAGGAGAGGAAATGGAGTCAGCATGTGAGTTCTCTGTGAAAACTTTTGAGCCCTCTTGGAATGAGCAACAGTTGAGACAGCTTTGATAGTCCAAAGTGAACCTCAAGGCAGAGACTCATAATGTTAGTACTCTAGCCTTCATATTGCAATGATCAGATACGAATTTTCAAGGAAATTTGGACTAAAAAATCTGTAAGAGCTGTAACACAGCTTATTACATATGGTGCTTTCAATTGGTGACTGTCCTTGCTTTTGTCAGTTCAAGGTGGGGTGATCACTTTACTATAAATGTTCAATGGCTAAACTTTAAAACAAATCAATAAAGGGCAAGGAATTGCTCGCAAAAACAATCAGCCACCTCCCTTGATTTAATTGTAAAATCAATCAAATCAGGGGTTTTGTCACAGTGTAGGGAAAACATCTATTTTCCCTATGAACTATCACATCAATTAAATGATTTATTTGGAAGACATAGCTACAGTCTAATGTTTTAATCTTAAAAAATGTTTATCTTTCCAACATGTTTTCAAGATTCTGAAGTCAGCTTCTTTTTCCCTAAGGATTTGCTTCATCTCAGATGCACTTCTAACCTTTCTTCTGTTGTTATTTTTAACCATTAGCCATGTATTCAAAGTAGAAAATCTACTTAAATGCTCAAAAGTCAACATAAGCCACAAACCTAAACACCAGCAAGTGAGGATGGAGAAGTAACAATTATTGAGGTCTTAGAGGTCTTACTGGTCTTACTGGGAGCCCCTTTGCACTTTATCTTGACCTCAAAACAACGAAATGATGAACGTACCGTTCGCTCCGTGCCATGGTCAGGGTTAACAGGGTAAGGCCACGTGCCAGACAGTCACGTCAATGAGCAAAGCATGCCAGTTATGAGGACTTGTTCTCCATGGGGAGGTGCAAAATGTTTCTGGGTCCTATTTTTTCAAGAGAAGCCAGTAGATTTATGTGAAATCTCCTGATTTTTGAAAAAGGGTGCTAATTGAAAGAAATGTTTTCAATACTGTGTGAACCACATAAAGGAAATCTGGAGCAGAACCTGGCCCAGGGACTGCCACTCAGCAACACCTGCTAGTGGGGTGAAAATAAGGCTCAGGAAGGTGATACCACCCAGCTGCACAGCTGGAGGTGACACTCAGAGAGGCATGTGTTTCCCAGAGCTACGACTTCCTGACTACATGATTCTTAGATACTGACACTGCTGCTGATGGGTTACATATATGAAGTCCTTTTTCACATATGCAAACATAGCAAAATCCTTCAAAAAAAAAATCACAGTACACTGATTCAACATCAGGGTTTACCGCATACTAAAGCAAGTAAGCACAGGTTTCTGAAGGGAGTGAAACTTGGGGCTGGGGCTCCTCTAAGGTATCCTTCCCTCTGACTGTAAAAATCACCAAATAAAAATCAAATCTGGATTTAGTAGGAAAAGACTGTATTCAAAAGGATTATTGCAAAGGGGAGAAAGAGCCTTTGGCAATAGGGGAAAAGCTTTGACCACAAGGTCTGCACGTGTTCCCAGAGTTCGTAGAAAGGGTTTTCCTTTTACAGGGAGAGGGGTAAACAAGAGCTGAGTGTGGGCAAGTGGGATGAAAGTGGGGCCAAGAAGTTTAACCCTGAGGCCAGCCTGTTTGAAGGAGGACTCCCAAGGGAGGGCTGCAGGTGGGCTTCTGTGGAGGGCGGGCCAAGTTTCAGGGACCTGGTATTAGGAGAGAAAGTTTAGTTGACAGACACTTTGTCCCGACTGATCAGTGGGGACAGGCTGTTCAACTAATCACTTCTGTGGCAGACACTGGGAATTTGGTGTCTGTATCTTTCCTTGTCATAGGCAAGGGGGCCTTTTGAGTCTTATCTAAGTCATACGGGGAGGGGTGGTTTCCTGCAGTAAGCCATTTTCCAGAACACGAAATGGCGAGGGTCTTTCTCAACCTTCAGGTAAAATTCAACATTGTCCAAACACAAGTACAAGGTGGACAAAGGATGAGAATGAGATCAGGCCTGTCGCCAAGGCCCAAGCTACTTAAGTCCAAGGTCGACTCTCCTCACAGGAAGGAGGGACAGAGAGAAGCTAGGAAGTTCCTGGTTTCCTGTGGAGAAGGGTGAGCTGTCATAGAGGCTCAGGCCTGCTGGCTCTGGGCACACAGAGGCTGGCCTGGTTGGCTGAAGGTAGCCACTGGGAGGAGTAGCATCATTTCCACTAACACCAAGGGAGCAGGTGCAGACCTGGTAGGTCACAGATGTGGGCCCCAAAATATCCTTAAAAAAAATTGGGAGCCATTTCAGGATTGGGGAGCCAATAGAACATGTAGGACCAGAAGACCCCTTGGATTTTACTCATAGCCATCCCCACAGCCATCATGAGCCATCAGGAAAGACTCAAAAAAAAAAAAAAAAAAAAAGGACATTAGTAGGAAAAAACAAATAAGAAAATGACTCAGAAAAGTTCCAGGAATCAGTTGATGGGGGCTTGTGTGAAATAATATTTTTTCTTTTGATTACTATTATCTTGGACCCTCACTGTATCTCAGGGTGATGTAATCTGGGAGGTGATATTTGCCACATTACATTTGTATAGATGATCACATTCTCTGTAGGGATGCAGGCCACCAGGGAATGCCCTTCATTTAACGTTTCATTACATCAGATCCTCCTTTCTGTTTAACTTGATCTCATCCCCACCATTCAACTCAGATTTATTGCCTTTGTCTTACAGTCTAAAGAACTCGAGGGCTGCTTTTGAAGTGGACATGAAATGTGTCACCCCAAATAGACTACCCACGTATCATTGAAAGTTTAAAACAACAAACAGAACAACACAAATGCCTTCCACTGTTTTGAGCATCCCAGGAGGTCTTCCCATTGTTTAAGTCACTTTTGAGTTTAAATTGTTGTCATTCTAGTAAATTAGCTAACATCTGCTGTGCATCTGGCAACGAAGGCCACTCTATTAAAAACCAAATACACCCTCAACTTGAGTCATTCATTTAATGTTCAGGACAGCACTCACTGTCTCACAGTAATATAATGCAAGCCACATGCCACTGTAAAAGTTGCAGTAGACACATTAAAAAAGAGAGAATGAAACAGATGAAATTAATTTAACAATATGTTTAATTTAGCCCAGTATATCAAAAATATTATCATTTAAGCTGGTAATCAATATAAAAATTATTAATGAGTTATTTTACATTTTTTTCTTTATACTAAGTCTTCAAAATCTGGAATGTATTTTACTCTTTGGGCACATCTCAATCTAGACTTCCTACTGACTTCCTAATCTTACTGAAGGGGGTCAAGATATGCCACCCCAAATATGCCACTCTGGCGTAAGGATGAAAGCAACTGAGTATCAACTGATGCAGAAAGAATTCTCTGCCCTCCCATTATCTGCCTAAAAGCAGAGCATACACTTCCCTTTGTAAAGGTGCCCCACTCCCTGCATCAGGAAGGGAAGAGCAAATTTTATCGCTGGAGACATGGAGATGAATTTGCATCTGCAAGCCTTACTAGATAACTCTTATCTTCCATTAGTTCCCCAATATATTCCCTAGGCATTTCCCCATGATTTATAATTCCTTGAAATCCTAACTCCCTTTCCTTTGTTTAAATGGTATATAAGCCCCTAAATCTAACCACTTCTTTGAACTTCACTTCCCTTCTGTGAACTCCTATGCATATCAATAGCTGTAAAACTTGTGTGACTTTTCTCCTGTTAATCTCTCTTCTGTCAGTTTATTTTACAGGTCCCCAGGTCCTGAATTTAAAAGGGTAGAGAACGTTTTTCCTTCCTGATACTACCTTTCAAGTGCTCAATAGCCACATATGGCTAGTGGCTACAGTATTGAACAGGGCAGGTCTAAGAGAATGACACGTGGTATTGTTCTAATGTAAACTTCATTTCTAATCTCCACCCCCCTTCTTTCTTATATAAAAACTATTTTTGTCAGTATTTTCCATGGTACTGCAGAAATTCAACAAAAATAGTATTAAATTTTAAAAACTGGTAGAATTAATAGCTTAATTGAGGCTACAGTATCTCAATTTTAGATTCTTGAAGGTTCCAGAGCAGGAGAAAAAGTCATTCCTTTCCAAAATTCCTTCATACTTTGGTCTTGAAAAAGTTTTTACTAATAGTTTTCCAAAATTAAAAAAAAAAAACTCAATTCAAAAATTATATGTGATTTTTATTTAAAAAAAGACATACAAACCAAGACTAAATCAAAGTAAAAGTCAGATTTGTACCTTGCTGCATTTTCTATTATGTAGTCAACGGTGGTTTCTAGCAGTGCTTTTATTCTGGATCCAGGGTGGGGAAACTCTTCAGAGCCCAAATAAAACAGCTACATGTTCTGAAGTTAATTAGAAGTATAAATCATTCGGTTATAAATAGTAGGATATCTTATTCCGTGGTTTTAATTATTTCAGATCTTTGGAACAACAAATGGATTTGATTAAAGTGCAATTTGATTTATAAAAATCTAATTGAGGGCATATGTTTTAGCACTTCTAGTATTTCTCCAAAAACTTAAGAATGTGCGTTTCTCCCTTGGTATATTTTTTGGCTTTATTTAAGATTGACACAAGTGTTCAATATCTAAAATCTAAGATTAGGATTAGGTGTAAAATCACTACAATACTGTTATTTTGTTCTTTCTACATCAACACATGCCAGACATAAAAAATGAATTGCAGATCTTTCATCCTACTTTTCTTCCATGCCCTGCTCTGCTGCAGTACTTGCCTACTTTTCTGAATGAAGACTCATGCTGTGGCAGTTCAATGAAAATAATCTTCCTTTCTCTTTAGCCTATTTTTACCCCAAAGGGTATTTTTTTTCACTGTATACTCCCTGGCAAAGAAGAAGTTAAAAATTCACCATTAATAGGCTTGGATCTATGGCTTGGTTGGCTCTCTGGTGATACTAATTAAATATTTAATAAATGAATGACTCTGTGAGTCACTAGATGAATGAAGATGGCTATAACCCAGGATATGACAAATGACTAGAAAACTGGTGCTAGAATCAGTTCTGGGAAGGCTCTGAGTGTCATCCACAGTCTTTGTTCCATCTTCCAGAAGTAATCCATGATGACTATTATCTAGAAGCTTGTACAAAAGTAAATCTGCAAAGAGTGATGGGTTTTTTTGGTTGTTAGCACTGTTCTTCAAAGTGCCTGAAAAACTGGTAAGATTCTTTTTTCCATCAGTAAGAATGTTTTATTTAAATTTTGCTGTTTTGATGCCTGGTCAGATTCTGTGCAACTCTGCAGTCCTTGCACCCTACCAAGTCACAAATACACAAGCTGTGGCAAGCTGCTGTTCAGTTTAGCTGAACTATTCACCTATAAAACTGAAACTGTTAAGAAAATGAGCATATCATTTGAGTGGCTCTTCTGAAACCAAAAGTCAACCCCACTCTGGTGCTTCCAGCTTTTTTTCTATCCTCAGTCTACCTGAAGGGTTTTAAATTATAGCCCACAGACCCCTACTCAGATTATGGCTTTGAAACCATGGTTATGAACTTTTGGAAATAATGTGCTTCATTTATTTTTTCATTTTTCTGGAAAGAGCTTTCAGTAGATTCTTGAAAGATTAGGAATCCCTGCTCAAAGCAGACACTTATCAACTGGGAAGAGAGGAGCAGCATTGTTATAATCAGCCAACAGTGAAGACCCTACAGATGCTGGACTGTCAAGGACCTTGCTCAGCTGTTTTGCATCAAGAGAATGGACAATCCTGGCCTAATATTTACACATCAGCAATGGTGTGGCTTTTGGTGTGGAGGCCTCAATTCACTCTATGCTTAACTGTAAGCCACACTGGGCTTTATTAATGAGAAGCTTTAGCCATAGAGAGATCTGGTAGGAATGGTACATGAAATGGTTGTGTCTTGAGTCTTCTGTGCCACACCTACACAGAGATGGCAATTAAAGTTAAGAGCACCATCTTTTGATACAAGAGCAAAGGAGGAGCTTGACCACAAGGCAACTGCCCTGTCATACCATGAAAATAGCTACATGTGGGGACATTCATCTCTATGAATCAACTTCCAAGTTTATCTAGGTTATTGAACTAAAAACCATGGGGAAAACAGAACAATTATATTCATTCTTTTCTTCCAAATTTTATTGAGGTCACAACAAGAGTAATTTATCTCCCTGGGAAGTTTTATGTGTCTGCCTTGGTCCAAGTTCTTTTGATTAAAGAGGCAGAGAATAAGAACAAATTATTTTTTCAGCAAAATTAGCTACAGTTGCACTTTAACCCCTTTAATTTAATTAATATGAAGAGCTACATGCTTTATTCTATATTATCTAATACAAGAGAGTGTTGAGGGTAAATTATAACAGTATATGATTTATCCCAGGAATGTAAAGATGGTTCAAAGACAGAAATTATGGCAGTGTAATTCATATTAATGGACCAAAGGACAAAAATCACATGATTTTCTCCTATATCTGCAGAAAATAAAGTTTAAATCTATTCTGAACTTTTGAAAAAGATGTTTAGAAAACAAAGAGTAGAGAAGAAGTCCCATAACTTGATAAGGGCATTTACTAAAACTCAGCAGCAAATTTAATATTTACTGAAGAAATATTAGAAGTATTTCTTTTAAGGTTGAGACTAAAACTCAGGTGCCTTTTCTCACCCTTAATTTCCATGTGATATTGGAAGCTTTGGCCACTAAAATAAATCAAGAGAAGGAAATAAGTGTAAAGATGGGAAGGAAAAGAGAGTCAAGAGGCTCAGCTATGGTTATTTTCAGATGATATAAATGTTTGCAGAAAACTCAGAAGAGATTCAACAGAAAAACTAGAACTGTTGATGTATTAACCTAGGAATCAACCTAACAGATATGCACAAAATCTCTCGGAGAAATCTTTAAAATTTTACTAACCTAGTATTTTTCTAACTTTAATTACATACAAATCACCTGGGGATCTTGTTTAACTAGCAGATTCTGATCCAGTAGTTTTTTTTTTGGGGGGGGGGTGTCTAAGAGTTGGCATTTCAAAACCTCCCAGGTGAGGCTCATGCAGCTGGTCCATGGACCACACTTTGATATCATAGCACTGAAGCAGTTAAGAATAAATGGAAATATAAGACATGCTCATGTGGAGAAATCTAACCATGATAACGATTGTAATTCTCTCCAAACTACTCTACAATTTTAATATCATTCACAGCAAAATTTCAGTAAAATTTGGGGGGTTGGGGGTGTTTGCTTAATTTACATGAAAACAATTAAAGTTCCTTTTTTTCCAGAAAAAAAGAGCCAAGTGGGGGGAAAGGATATTCCCCTACCATATATTAAAACATATTACAAAACTAAGGTAACTAAAAAACACAATTTGGTAGTGGCAATAGGAACAGACAGTAAACAATAGGACAATAGAACATAGAGTCCAGAAACAGACCTCAAGATCTTCATTCATGAAAGAGGTGGCATCAGAAATTAGTAGAGAAAAGATAAACTGTTTGGTAGATGGTGTGGAGAAAACTGACTCACCATAGGGACAGGTTAAAAGTTACACTCTAACACACACACACGTACACACACACACAGGGAGCAAAAACCTGCAATGGACTATGTTTCTGGATGGAACTGACTTAGGCTTCTGATTCCAAGACAGAAGCAGAGGAGAGACTAACCTTACTTTCCAGCAGGATGTTTCCCCACATGAGCACATGGGATCTACCACCTATCCCCTTCAGTTATTTTCTCTGAGTCTTGTACTTCATGGAAATTCCTCCAAGTTTCTCACAATGAGCCAGTCCTTGGACATGGTCCCAATATATTGCATTGTGAGCTTTCAAGAATTTTTTATCTTCATATTTTATTGTAAAATTGAGCCACATTAACAGCTACTAACCAGATGCAGGTTCAACTACACTCAACTTTTTGATTATTGAGTTCAACATATTAGCAGTTTTTTCCAACTTTGTATTGTCCACAAATATGATTTTCATATCTTCTTTGTTTTCATTCAGGTTCATAATAAAAATATTTGAATAGGCCAGGGCCATGGACAAAGTTCTCAGACAAATAATTAAGAGTTTCCACAAAGCTGATATGGATCCATTAACTAATCAACAGTGTTTGGGTAAGGCCCTTCCTGATTCCCTCCCTTTGTATATCTACTCTTTCTATAGCCACAGCCATAGAGAATTCCAGCTATGGGCTTGGCCTCCCTCCGTGTCTAGGAACAATCCTAGGAATTTGAAGGTCTCTAAACTAAAACTCTAGAGCTCAAAGTTGGATCATGTTTCCTCTTAGTATAGTATTGGCTTTCATCCAAAGTGTAACAACTAGGCTTCTACCATGTGGCCTATTCTTAAGTTACTGTTTTGATGAGTTGCTTTTTAATCCCTATTATCCTATGATTAGCACATTTCCATTTTTTAAAAATAGTTAAACTTGAGTTCTTTTCATTTACTTCCCCTACGTCTCCACACAAGAATTTTTTCCTCCTGAAATCCAGCACAAGAACTGGAAACCTGCAACCTGTCAATTTTCCTGTGGTGCCAACTCTTGCCTCCCTAGGTTTCTAATGATCATTTGCACCCTATTCCCAGCACACTTTCCATCTTTTAGTATGTCCCACTGTTTGTATTAAACACTTGTCAGCCATCCCCATGCTGATTGCTTGCCTATACCATCATCTACTTGCTATTTGTCACAGTACTGTTAAAATGCAGTGACCTGCCAATCGACCAGCCTTGTTTTCCTCTAGCATCCTGTCTTTATTCAACATCTGCATCTTTCCCCAATATTTTCCCATTTTGTGGACCAAGACATTATAAGCAGATTTATCTGACATTTGCTGAAATCAAATATTTCCATGACTTTCTCTGATATGTAATTTACTATCCACTAATTTTATCAAAAAAGAAATAATTTTAGCTTAGCACACTTGGTCAGAGTAGATTCTACTGTTTACCATTCATTTCTCTAAATGCTTGCATATGAAATAGTGTTCCATTCTCTGGGATGACTTTTATCTGGGTATGGAGATTTGAATGTCCATCTCCCACAAAGTTCTGGACAACAAAGCCATCAATTTATAATCACCAATGTATAGACAATAAGAAAAATTTACTATCTCATATAACAAAAAATCTTAGAGTAGGTCGGTGCCAGGTTGGTTGATTTAGCAGCTTAATGATATTATCAACAGCCCAGAGTCTTTCCATATCTCTGCTCTGTCATTATCACTATTTGGCCTTGCCCTTGCCTGGCTCCCTCCATGGATGCAAGGGAGCTCCCACAGCTCTGAGTATCATGCCCAGCCAAAAATAAGGACTGTTTTCCTTGTTAAGTGCTCTTTTAGGAGCAAGGAAACCTCTCCCAAAGGCTTGCTCTCACTGGCCTCTCATTACATTTTATTGCACAGAACTGGGTCACCTGCCCCTTCCAAACCAATCACAAACAAGCTCAGACTGATCAGAATTTAATACTGAGACACACAGGGAAAGGATGGGCACCCCTTCAAATTGGCTTTTTATCAGACAGGAGAAAGCAGGCAAAGGCTCTTGGCTAGGCAACCACACTGTCCGTTCCAGACAAAGGAATTACTCCCTAATTTGGAGGGCGAGGATATTTGAAGACAGTTACTGAAGAAGACCCATTAAAATAGCATGGATTTTTATCTGTTCAAAATAGTTGAAAGCAGGATTGTGTCCAAAACAAAGGGGTAGATTAAGTTATCTCTAAAATTCCCTGCCAACTGTTTAATGCAGTGATTCTGTTCTCATTGTTTCCACTGGGGAAACTGCTTGCAATTTGGAATTGTGCACATCAGCAATGTCTGTGCTGCCAGCAAAAGTGCACAGTTGCTGATCTGTGAACATTTCCCCTAATAGCACATTTGTGGAAAACTGAGTCACAGGGATTCTAGGTACTGTGAATCCATTGTCTGATCAATTTTCTGAATGCCTTGTATCTTAGACACTGGCAGCTTCCCTGTAAACAGACAAACTGTAATGAAACAATTGACATAGAATATGCGTTTGGAGCAAAGCAAAGCAAGTTGGGCTAACTAGCTTTTCACTGGCAATGTTCCATTTTATTTAGTTTGGGCTGAAAGCAGGAAATTGTGTTTTATAAGGCAACAAATTAAATGTGGATGTGAGTGCTACGAGAGAAAACTTGCAGCAAGTTGACCTGACTCATTTAATCATGTGCAGAGACATGACCATGCTACATGGTGAGCTATTCAAATGACATACATTCCATGTGACTTCCACCTCAGCAACCCAAGTCCTTCTAGAGAAAACTAGAGGAATGAAGGGGAAAACTGGATGAAGAAGAAGGTTATTTTTGTGGCAGTCAAGGTATGATTATTTGCAGATCCATAAATTATCAGCCAAGGTTCTTGCTTCTCTGGCAGTAAGACTAGAAAGAAGTAGCTAAATGTAAGTGATACTGCAGGGGTAGTAGCATCATTGGACCCAGCCAATGATTGGATCTGGGGAGCAAGAAAGACTTGAAGATAATGTTGAGCTTTCCAAATGAGAGATTTAGTAATGTTATTGAAAAAATTACTGCATGATGGACACTATGTTAAAGTGGTTAACATAATTTTTACGTCTCTCACTTCTCCCCATAGCTCTGTTAAGTCAGTACTATTGCTATTTCCATTTTATAACCAAAGGAACTGAGGCTTCAAGGGATTCTCTTAGTAAATGATAGATATGAGATTAAAATCTAGATCCCAATTCTTTTTTTTTTTCCTACATAGAGGGAGTTTTTTTTTTTTTTTAAACTTAGTCCTATTTTTTAATTGAAGTATAGTTGGTTTACAATGTTATATCAATTCCTGGTATACACTGTAATGTTTCTGTCATACATATACATAAATGTATTCCCTTTCATATTCTTTTTTCATTATAGATTACTACAAGATATTGAATAAAGTTCTCTGTGCTATCCAGTAGAAATTTGTTATTTATCTATTTTATATATAGTAATTAGTATCTGGAAATCTCAAACTCCTGATTTATCCCTTCCCACCACCTTCCCCCCTGGGTAACCATAAGTTTGTTTTCTATGTCTGTGAGTTTGTTTCTGTTTTGTAAATAAGTTCATTTTATTTTAGATTCCACATATAAGTGATATCATACAGTATTTTTCTCTCTGGCTTACTTCACTTAGAATGACAATCTCCAGGTCCAGCCATGTTGCTACAAATGGCATTATTTTATTCTGTTTAATGGCTGAGTAGCATTCCAATGTGTGTGTGTGTGTGTGTGTGTGTGTGTGTGTGTGTGTGTGTGTGTATACCATAACTTCTTTATCCAGTCATCTGTCAATGGACATTTAGGTTGTTTCCATGTCTTGGCTATTGTAAATAGTGCTGCTATGATCGTTGGGGTACATGTATCATTTCAAATTAGAGTTCCCTCTGGATATATGACCAGGAGTGGGATTGCTAATAGATCCCAGTTCTCAATTTATCACTACACTCTGCCTTCCCGGGTGGATAGAAGGAAAGTGAGGCATTTCCATTTAGACATAGTATTTTTTAAGCATAAATGGGCATTTGATTGAAGATGTTCAATAGGCTATAGGAAATGTGAAACTAGGTTTAGGGAAAAAATTAGGCTGGATGATAGATTTGGCAGTCATTTGCTGAGAGGTACAAGTTAAAGTCATGAGCTTGCCCCTGGAGACTCTGAGGTCTACCAAGTCAATTTTGCTGTGCAGATATCTTTAGGCACCTCAAACATCAGAAATTGGAAGAAAAACTGATTAACCCATAGGCTCGTCTTACTGGTTTGACTGGCCCACTAGCTCCCTGTATGACTTTGGGCAAGTCACTTAACCACTCTGAACCTCTGGTAAATGAAATCTCTTCCGTTCTGAAATTCTAGGCAAACAAAGTCCTAGACTAAAGCAGTTGCAGGGGGAGAGGAAAAGAAGATGAATACAAGAGTTACTGCAGGGACAACTGACTGGATGCCAAAAGATGCAAGAAAAGGAGAGACAGAGATGGAGGTAACTTTTCTAACCTAGAATTTAGGAGAATCGGTACCATTAACCAAGACAGAGAAGGAGGTTGTGCCAAAGAGTTTGGGAGAGATAATGGGCTTTGTTGTGAATGTGAGGAATTTGAGGTGTTGTCCACATGGTATTTTGTTGGGCACTGATAAGTAAATCGTTGGACTAGACATTTATTTATATAGACACTGAACATAGATTTGAAGGTAAGAGAGCAGAGCCAGATGATTCATCAGATAACCTTTGAGATCTCCTCTGTCTCTGTGCCTCCCTGACCACCATCTCCATAGCAATGTGACTCACTGGCGGTGTTGGATTACCTCCCGGTGGATCAGCTGGTTTTCATGCTGCTGACAAAGGGCAGAGCACCCTCAGTATTTTCTGAATGAGCGGCAATGTGGCACTGGGGAGTTTAGGTAGTTTCTCCCACCCCTGTTCAGTGCTCCTTCCCTTTCTTTTTATACTCCTTTCTAATAAGCCCCACCTTGAACTTTTCCACATCTTGAAATTCCTTCCCTTAATTTTTCTCCCATTAGGCACTGCTCCTTCAGTGGGCAGCTCTTCACTATTTCATTCATCTTTTTCCCCATAGCCTCCAGTTTCATTCATACCCTTTCTCAGCCCCCATGAAAAGCTTCCTGCCTCCTTAATTACTGACCATCAGTAATTCTACCCTTCAATCTCTTGCATCCTTATTTTAATTATCAATAGCCAATTTATCCCAGGCCTTGAATTAAGTGTTCTGTATGCATTAGCTCTTTTAATTGTTACCATAATCCTGTGTGGTAGGTACAGGGAAGGAACCAAGGTTTGGAATAACTGCATTACTTGCCTGAGTCCCACAGTGAATGATGGGGAGCAAGGAGTGGAACCCAGACTGTTCGATGCCACAGCCCACACTCTACTCACACGTGTCACTGCTTTCTCTGGTCAGATAAATGGTTTTGTGATTCTTACCTTTGACCTACTTTGTCCTACTTTTCTAAAGTGTTCTCAGCATTTTCATTAATGAATACAACAATTAGTTAAGCAACTAACCCTTAGATACAGTTTTACAGAAAGCCCTTTTAGTTGTACATTATCACTCCCAAATCAACCAAACCCACACATCATATACACATCATCTACATTTAAAAAATCATTTCATTCCTGCTTATCTCAATTTAATGAAGCTAACAAGGAAGAGTTTACATATTAGTGGAGGAAAGCATTACAAAAAGAATATGAGGCATAGACCCAATTTTGGTTAAAAAAAAAAACACCCACTTGCATGAGATACAGATGTACAAGATACAAAGTAACTGAATAAAAGTAAACAACAGTGAATGATTACATATTCTAAAGAAAAACAAAAGCAGTAAACACCACAGGAATCCATGGAAGAGGAAAACTTGAAGGATGAGTGGGATTAGGTGCCTGGAGGACAGATACCAAAGTGAAGACACAAATCAACGTCTTCATCACTGACCATTATTTAGCAAGCACCCCATGGGTTGGATATTAAATTAAAGTTATTGGGATAAAGAGATGTATAAGCTACTGTCTTTCTCTCAAATAGTTGGATTATGGAAAGGCCTAATTTAGAGATAGTGAAATAAGTAGCAATACGAAGAGGCACATAATACATGGATCAAGAGTTGCAGTAATTCTGAAAACGAAAGGAACTTATCCTAGCAACAGAGATAAGCACAGGGACAGAGAGTGAGCCATAATGCATGGAGCAAAGGGCTCACTTGTTGTAATGATAGTTTTCTGTAAGTCAGGCAGTGAATACAATTGATACAAGGAGTGTAGAGGCAACTGGAGGAAACAGAAATGTGATTTGTGAGGGCAGGATATGAAGAGGGGCTACTTTTCCTAGTCAGCAGCATCAGAGAAGGCTTCCTGGTGGAGGAAAGTAGGTCACATGGGCCATAATGGTCAAGCAGCATTGGCAGGACCCTTCTGAGCAAAAGCACAGGTTAGAAGGTGCACTTGGAGTGTAGGGAGAAAGAACAGAACCTACAGGTCATTCACTATTGCTGTGAGAGCATGTGGAATGACTTTGAAGACACAGGTGGAGGCTGAATTGGAAGGGTCCAGGTGGCCACATTAGGGAGCCTGGACTTGATGTTGAACCACTGAAGGAAGTATGTCAAGCATCCTTCAGGTTGAGGGGCTGTAGGAATTCCATTTAGGTTGGGCCCAGCTTTCAACGAGCTTCATATGCCAAACTGAGAGTCTTTCCTCCATGTGAGTTTTCTATGATCACCATTCTTGTAGTTCAGAGAATAAACTGGGCACTAGACATTCCAAGAAAACAGCCCAACTCAAAGTAGAGCTGCTGAAAATTTATCAGCACCTAAAAGAACAGGATGACACAGTATTTCAAAGGGCTGTGTATGAAAGGTGGGCGTTCTCTGGAGTCTAATTTCAAAGCCCAGAGTGTCTCCTCCTCTGTGTCTCCCACTTATCACTAACTCAAAACAGGTCCAGAGAACACTCTTCACTTCCTCTTTTTCTCTATCATCAACCTTTCAGTTCGCCTTGAGTCTTTTTCTTTTTCCCACTTATGATGACCGCTTGGTCCTAATGTGGAGAATGCACAGCTGAATGCCATTTTCATCCACTGAGTGTCTGCCATGTCCCAGGCATTGCTTTGGGCACTTTAAAGCATGATCGCGTTGACTCCTCATATTGACAGTCAAAGGTGAGTGCCGGTTCACAGATGGAGAGTCCAAGGCACAGACAGGATCAATAACTCTCCCTGGTTCACACAACTAGTGATGGACAGTGGTAGGAGTCACACAGGTTTTTCAAGTACAAATTCAAACACACCCTTCTCCATTTCAAACCCTTGGTTTGATGTCTCAGTGCTGTTATGATTAAAACCAAATATCTTCGGCATGACATACAAAGACTAGCATGGTGATTCCCTGCCCTGTCTCTCTCTCACCCTACAAACAAACTCAGACAGCTGGCGTCCAGGGCTGGAGGTCCTGGACACTTTAGTATACAGTCTCCAGGTTTCCAAGCAGCTATTTAAGTTCCTTTATATACTGCAAGTTATAAATTGTACTCCAGCAGTTTCCGATATAAGTTAACAGTCTTTCTCACCAAGGAGATGATCAACAAACAAAGAGCCTTTCAAAGGATGGTTGGGTCTGGGCTGGGTTCCTCATCTCTTGGTTTATTCGAGGTCTTCAGTGTGTTCCACCCTCCTCAGAGATTATCCTGTGCTATGGCACAAGGCTGCTTCCCTGTATAGGGGCCCTCATTCTCTACTGACAGGAAGTCTATGGTCTTTCCTCCTGTTGAACTTGGCTTTATCACTAAGTGGCTCTGGGATTTTGTGTTGTCAAGTCTCCTTTCTAGGTTTCCTCCTCTAGGCATAACACTGCAGCCAGACTGTTGTCTCCAAAGTGTTGCTCCCTTCAAAAAGTTTAGAATTCCTTAAGGGCTTTACCCAGTAGTAGAAAAGAGAACTCACAAGTTTATTAACTAGGACCCCATATTGCTATTGTCCGTTATAATTATTTAAACTTTCTATCTTTAGGACATTTATTGTTACTTCTTGTAAATGATAACTGTGGAGAAGGTCACAAGTTATTTAATGCCTTTAAATGTCATCCAAAGGTACTTTCCAGCTGAAAAATTCCATGATTTTACATTTGTATCAATTTCATGTCAGGCAGGATCAGAGGCTTGGTCAATATTATTTTTTCCACAGTGAAACTGTGTAAGGCAGGAGATCTTCCTTAAGCCAAAAAATGTGTATCCTTCACAATGGAAGAATAAATGAAAGTATTACTTGTGAATCTGCTAAGGGTTCTTTCTTGATAAAAATATTAACCTCTTCTACTCTTTAGCAAGAACTTAATACACATATATAGGTGTTAGATTAAAATGTTTGTGAATTTTTGTGTCTTACAGTGATTTTCTATGAATTTATTTTCCATCTCCCGACTGGATCGTCTCCAAATGTTCTCGACGTTATATTTTCACGTATTCATCATCATTGAGATCTTTGGCTCCTTCATTTACTGTGCTCAGCCTCACCAATATTTCCATATGTCCTAGATCACTTTTTTTCTACAAAGAAAGTTCCCTCAGATATTTCAGTATTTGAAAGTGGTTGACACCAATAAAGAATTTACTCTCTGTTTACTTAAATATAAGGATCTACCCAAATTAAGACCTTACATTTTTTTATCTACTTATTTCTAACAAAAATCCAATTATACTTAAGTTGTGATAACTGCAACATATTATATCTAAGTAGTCACTATTAAATTGTTTCTAAATACTAACAGTAAAAACTATAGTCCAGGTAAATTTTGGAACACCCAAGTAATCCAAAGGGGAATGAATTTTCAAAAAAAATAGAGGGCACAGTGCTGCACATTTCAGTCTCCAGCTTCAGCAGGGAACTGCTCACAAGCTACCTTTTCCAATTTTGCTATTAACACAGGTTAATGTAAAACTACCTGCTGTAGGTGAAACACTCAGCCTCTGCAAACGGTCTCATTCTGAAACCATAGGTGTCATGGAAATTGTGTTTCCCCTGTATAGCTCATTGAAATGGAGATGGGATAGAATGGAGTAAAGGAATCTGCTTTCTAATGAGGCAAAATGAGATTCATTTGAACTGGGGCATGGACTGAAATGAAGGGAAAATCCAATCAGTGCCCTGTTTTTACATCCTTACAAGGTCTTTAAGCAGCTGAGCAGAGCAAAAGTACACCCATACTCAGAATGTCCCAAGTAGCACAGGAAATTATATTTAATATCTTGTAATAAACTATAATGGAAAAGAATTGAGAAAAAGAATATAGTCATATACATATATATGTGTAACTGAATCACTTTGTTGTACACCTGAACCTAACACAATATTGTAAAATCAACTATACTTTAAAAAATGTCCCAAGTAGGATGCAAAATTCATAAGGAAATATTTTCAACATTTGTGAAATGGCCATATTGCTTATATTATACAATGTAAAGGGGAAAATGACTAACCTCAGAAGCAAATTTCCGTATTTTTCATCACCTGAGGTTTTTTTTTATATAAACATAAGAAACCACTCCAACTGTTATAGAGAACATTTTGCAACCTTCACTATTGCATAGGACTCGGGTGACAGCAAGAACAGAGGTATTAAAGCAAACACACACACCAACAACAAATGAAAACCACAGTAAAAACTTTATAACATATTAATCAGTGAAAAATGTATATCCTAAAAAATTGTGATATACTATGTAGCTATACTATATTCCAGTTCTACCATTTAAGTCCTTTTAAGACTTCGTGTCTATAATACAACCTAGTAGAGAAATGTTAGAAGAATAAAATTTTACACAATGGATCATGTGAAACAGAAACTTACGAAACCACATTTTCTAAATTCTTAATTTACATAGAATTATTTTTATTTTTGTCTTTTTAATTCTCCTGTATTTTACAATGAGAGCATTTTTAGGTTAGTGGTTCCCAGACTTAACTTTCTCAGGACAAACTTCCCAGAGCAGTTGAGAGCTAACACAGAGTTGCCAAACTGCTCATTTTGCCAACAACAACAGTAACAAAAAGCTACCATTTCCATCATTTCAGAAAGGAAAGGAAATTTCAACACCAAAAATGTAGGAAATTCGTAATTTCAGAACAAAAGAAAGCTCTTCCCAGGAAACACTGTTTGTTAACCAGAGATTATTTTAAAGGATATATTTATAGTTTTATATAAATACAGAAATATTTACAACATTAAAATTTATTTTATAATACAATGTATGTTAAGTGTCCTTGGTATAAATTTTCTTTTAATATGGTAGCACTATGTGTATCTGATACATTTGTATTTGATTTTGCTCATGAGGAAGAGCTGTAATGTACAACTTGTTTTGGTGTATCATTTTTATCACTACCACTGTCAAAAATTCCATTTCACTTTGATATGAGCAAAAATGAAATCATCAGTCTTAAAACTATTTCAACTAGTTTGAAATAGTCCAGGCAAACCAAGATGCTAAGGAACAACAGCTCCCACGTTCCTAAGCCCTTTCTTTCACCTTGCCCACAATGGGCAGGTAGGAAGACTAGTTGAGTGCCTGGGCCATAGGAAGTAAGCCAAGAGCACTCCCCAGTCGCTGCTCCTACTCTTCAGACAAAACTGTTACAGCCCTCCCTACCTTACAGAGGGAAGCTAGACATTTCTACACTTGGGGTTCTAAAGGCAAGTAAAAACTCTGTCCCTGACCAGTGTTGGGTACCACTGCTGTGGGTTATTTAGTCTTCGAATCTCTGAATGTCACGTGGTCCAAAGCAGCCTGAGGGTAAGTGTGGTTGTAGGTTGAGTTCACATCCACCATAAAGCACCTTTCCATTTGTAAGCTAAGCAATGGAGAAAAAGCACTGGTTTTAGGGATAGAAATGCTAGCCTCAAGGCTCTGTTAAACATTTCCTTGATTTCTTGATATTTTCTCATGCTTAGACTGGTGTTATAGTATTTGGGCAAGAAGACCATACAGGTAAAGACCACACATCCTATCAAGGGTACATACTATCAAAATAACTTTATCCCTGTAAACATCAACCTTAATCATCTGGCTGAGGTTGTGTTTGTTATTTTCCCTGTTGCAAGATGATTCTCCCACAACCCCTCCTTTCCACAATGTGCTGTTTGGGAGGAAGTCACCACGTGCAGCCCACACTTACGTGTACCACCTTCTACAGGGTGGAGTACCTACAGAAATTATTTGGATTTCTGGATAGGAGATTCATTTATTCTCTTCCATTTATTTATTTATTCAACTATTTATATCAGTATGTTGTCACTATTTTTTTAATTTAATTTTAATTTTTTTTGCAGAGGAGGTAATTAGGTTTATTTACTTATTTATTTTTAAGGTACTGGGGATTGAACCCAGGACCTTGTACATGCTAGACATGCACCCTCCCCCTGAGCTATATGCTACCCCAGTTGTCACTATTTTTTATTTTAGCTGTTTTAATATGTGTATTAGATAAGTGATGGTCTTAATTTACATTTCCCTTACTGGCTTACAATGTTGAACATATTTTCAAATGCGTATTTACCATCCATATATCCTCTCAGGTAAAAAATCATTTTTTTTTTTGTGAATTTTCAAGTTGGAATTTTTTTAATATTGAGCTTGAGAGTTATATATATATTCTAAATATTAGTTCTTTGTTAGATTATGTGATTTGCAAGCATTTCTCCCAGGCTTTAATTTGTCTTTTCATCCTCAACATGGCCTTTTGCAGAGCAGAACGTTTAAATTCTGATGAAGTCTGGTTTTTCTATTTCTTCTTTTATGGATTGTGCTTTTGGTAACGTATCGAAGAACTCTTCATCAAGTCCTATGTCCCAAAGACTCTCTTCTATGTCATCTTCTAAAGGTTTCACAGGCTTACATTTTACATTTAAATCCATGGTCCATTTTGAGTTAATTTTTGTATAAGGTATGAGGTTTAGGTGAAGGTTTACTTTTGACCATGAATTGCCAATGAGCCAAGACTATTTTTAAGGGACTGATGTCGATGAATATGAACTCTGTGATGGATGAGGAAGAAAATGGAGATGAGGGGAAGCTTATGGATAATTCTTTCTAAATGGTAGATTTTACTCCTAAGGTAAAATAAGTGTAGCTACAAAGCAAGTCAGCTGATTACTAAAAAGGAGGTAGTGGTAGGAGATTACAGAAAGGAAGCAGTTCCTGGTGATGTGAATAAAAGGTTCAGGGGATGCCAAGAGGGTGGGTAGCTGAGCTGAGTGGAGGGGGATGAGGGAGTTAACGACCTGGGTATAGAGAAAGTCACCTGTGAGAGCTGAGGTCACAGGAAGACAGTGGGAGTGGGTGGAGAGGAAGTGCATAGGTCAGGGGCTCAAGTAAATTCCTTTCAATGAACAGTAATAAGAATAAGTCAAGGAAATGACAGGTCCAAGGTGGGAGGAAGGGGCAAGAGAGAGCAGTTTCAGGAAGGAGGGAGAGAAATGCTTTGCAGTCACCAATAAGGAGCCAGGGGGATGCTTTTTCTACTTCTCAAACTTAAGGTACAAGTGGACATGAGAAAGAAAAAAAGAAAATAAATGACACAGAAAACTATGCTATCCCTCCAAGAGGCTGCAGGGGAAGAAATGTCTTCAGGAGACTTCTGGGTCTCTGTTAAGGCAAGCAGGGTAAGGAAATACTTGGAGAAACTGTTGCATTAGCTGATCACAGAGTGATGGGCAGGAGGGCAGCTGCAGAATCCCAGAAGTGCTGGGAGTGGGGAGAACTTGGAATCCAATCAGAGAGCAAAGCCCGAGGGATGGACAGGCTTGGACATCATGCAATTCTGAGGGACCCAATGGTGTTGGACTGAACCTGGAAGTTAAGAGAAGTAGTTCTGAGGGATCCTTAGAGAAGACGAGGATGAGCAAATGTTCACATCACCAAATGAGGTAACTCTGTGAAAGCATTTTGTTTACAAAACTACATCTTAAAAAAAAAAGCTGAGAAATATTAGATACATAGTCAGGTGGCAAAAAATATTACAGAAAGCAAGTTAATATGTCTGATCCTCACTGTCTAGAAGTTACTCATTTAGAACACAGGACAGTATGTTAGAGTATCTATTGGCCTAGATATAATGATTCCTTAGTTAGCCATAAAAGATAGATATATGAACACACACCCACACTCACAAACACAATTTAGCCCAAAATGGTAAGGTCAGCAGCTATAAAACAAAATTACAGATGGTGTTTTAAGGCCTGGATTGGTTCAACCCATCTTCTCACTGGTTCCTGCCTCTTTCTTCTTTGTTCCAATTGCATTTTTCATCATGTTTTGACAGGTGAGGTTGTCCATGCAAAGAGATCCAACAAAAATATAGGAATGCCACCTTTGCCTCCTTATCTAGGACAGAGTAACCCTCCCTTTCCTCCTTGCAACAAAGCAGGCAAAATACATACTCTTCCCCTCGCCCCTTCACTGAGCAGAGGGAGGAATGTGGGTGGCACCATTGTTTCGCTTGCAGGGAGGGAATTTGTAGGCAGTCAATAGGTCAACTGGCCTCTCTGCTCATGATCATCCCTCCACCCAAACCCCTGCACGGTTCAGTCTTAGAATCCCTCAGACTTCAGCCAGCACAAACATGCCACAGCAAGAGGGATGTTGATTGTGTTTGCACCTGCAACTGGTTTAAGCACAGGCTTTGTTTGATCTTAAAAAAAAAAAAAAGAAGCTTTATTATTACATTATAGCTAAAAGAATTTAGCCTTTAACCTACAATTTGCCTGTTCTCAGTAATATAAACCTTTTTTTTCTTTCAGATAAGAGGGGAGGCCTGATGGAATTTTCTTCTTTCCCCTGGGGGTGAGGGAATTAACTCACAACTCTTTTGGACTCTGGTTTATACTAAAATAATAGAAAGGGGTCTTTGGTAACATGGAAGAGGGAAAGAGAATCTCCTGGTATAAAAATGCAGAGAAATGCATGGTTAGAAGTGATTAATATCTGTGAGAGAAAGATGTTCCTCTTGTAGCTGCTCCACCCTGAGGCCGCACCAGGTAAGCCATTTTCTTTTATGACCCTCCAGTGGGCAGAATGGAAGAGACTTGAACCCTCCCTCCACTGCCCAGCTCTACTGTGAGTTTGAGAGGTAGGTCTCCAGAGGGACTGCTGAGAAGGAGAGGGCCAGCTGAGAACAAAAGGAGGCAGAATAGAGACAAAGGTCCCTGTCGCCCACTGAAAAGGATTCTTATGGATTGATTTCCTTCAATGGAAAAAGCCCAAGAATGGCTTGCATCATCCTCTGAACCCTATGTACATGTCTGCCTACTCATCCAATAGCAGGGTTTTTTTTTCCCCCAAGCAATGACCTCTGTGTTAGTTTTCTGTGCTGTATATCAAATTAACACAAACTTAGTGACTTAAAACAACACACATTTATTATTTCATTGTTCCTATGAGTCAGGAGTCTGGACACAGCTGAGCTGGGTCCTCTGCTCAGGATCTCATGAGGCTGCAGTCAAGATATTGGCCAAGGCTGAGTTCTCATCAGAGGCTTGCCTGAAAACAGATCTGCTTCCAAATTCCCTCAGGCTGTTGAATTTATCTCCTTGCTACTGTAGGATTCATGGCAATTTGCTTCTTCAAAGTCAGCAAGAGGGAGAGTAAGAGACCTTGGTGTGAGTCTACTGGGAAGATGGACTTAATAACCCAACACAGTCACGAGTGACCCTCCATCTTTGCCATAGTCCATTGGTTAGAAGCAAGTCTCAGGTCCTACCTACACTCAAGGGGGAGGGATTATATGAACAGCAGGAGGCAGAAATCATGGGAGCCATGATAAAGCCTCTCTGCTCTGGGCACTAATTTCCTAGCCCTAAAAATTTACAGGTATGCCTAAGGAGTTATAGAAGCAAATATTTGTAGGAGAACCATAAAATGAAGGAGGATGTTTTGTATTTACACACACACTCACACACCCTAACCTAAAAATAAAATAAAGTTAGGAATTTTTCTTAGTGGTTGATGGCATGTGACTTTGCAGTCATACAGCATGGATTTGAATCTCTGATCTATGGTATAGTGGTTGCTTAATCTTACTAACCCTCAGCTCTCATCTTTAATATGAGAATAAGGGTACCCACCTTTGGGGTTATTGGGAGAATTAAATTGGTGAGGTAAATAAAACACTTAGCATAATGGAAGTGCTCAATAAGTTGTCACTGTCATATCCAGGTAAGAGGCTTGTGTACCTCACCCAAGGATTTTTCAGTGTGTTCTAAATGCAGAGAACTTAATCCCCAAGGCAGGGGGAGTTCCCCTCTGAGGCCTCAGAGGGTTGGGCACCAGTTTGCCTCCATGCTTCCCACAAAGCTGTGGCTGTCCTCCAACCTTCTGGTTGGCTCAGCCAGGGGTCTCTAATCCACCTTCTCCCACATCTTCACCAATGGAACAAGTAAGCCTTTGCAATGCTGGATTCAAGGTCCCTGCAGAACTCCAAACTTCTCAGCTGGAATGCCTCAGGGAGGGCTTCCTTAGTCCAGATGCCCCCACCCACCCTGTTCCTAGGAAGAAACTCTGCGGTTATAATTGACCACAAACTTCCTATCTGCTGTCTGTTTAGTTCTTAGAACCTGTTTTCTGAGATGGATCCACTCAGTGACTCACTCCCTGAATACTCACTCAACACTCAACACCTACCGCGTGCCAGGCACTGGGCTAGTTTGGAGAGAGAGCAGTAATGAATACAGAATCCTTCCCTCAAGCAGGCCATCGACAAATGCAGAGGCCAACACAAGCCAGCAGAGCAAAACTGACCCTTGACTTTGGACAGGCGCATTCCTGACACCTTACACAAATCCCTCAGTCTGTGAATATAAACGTTCAGACAGGCCCCACGCTCTCTCCCACATCCCCGTTCCATCGAGACTCACACTCCCTGCGCAGTCTCACAGCACTTTTGCGTTTCCAGCTTTCACTACAGTTTGATGTCTCACTTGGTAAGCAATTTTTGTGCTAGCTGGAATCTTTACTAAAACAATTTCACAAATCACGTTTTCCTTTCTCCACAGGGTGTGTGTAGTGGACTAGTTCCTTCATCGGTATTGGGCATGGCCCAGGTGAATGTTCCACTTTCCACTTATTCCAAATTTCAGACGATTTTCTAAGAACCGTCACAATCTTAGAGCTCATTACTTTTCCTTTATTCGTATCACCGGCACCAGCTGATATCCTTTTAAAAACTTTGTTTTCACAAAGAAATGAAGTGTTTATTATTTCAGAAGAGCTGTTCTACACACATCAGCAAGTAGAGAAGACAGAGCCATGCTGAGGTGTGCATGCTCTGTTGTGACCAGCGCGCTTCAGGAAACTGAAGTTCAGAGATTTTAGGCCATCTACCCAAGGTCATACAGCTAGTAAATATAGTGCAAGATTCAATCCCCAGTAGCCTAATGCAGTGTTGTCACCCAAGCATGAAGAGGGGTGTGTGGATCTGAGAACAAAGTTAATCAACTTATACTTTGTCCAAGCTTAGTCCTGGCTCCAAAGCCAAGGGGACAAGGCAAGATCAGCAGCCACAAAGTCCAATGGTTAGCCAGTCACCGTACTTTTGGGGTATCCACCACAGCCCAGCTCTGGATATGGGTAAATAAAAGATAACAATGGGCCTCTGTGCAGGGAGCTAATGCGGAAAATTCAAGAACAAAAGAGAGACAAAGGATAACCTAGCTAAGAAGGACTAGGGAACAGAGACAACTCTCAGATAACTGTTTGGATTGAGGAATAAATGCCTTTCATCTGAGCAAAGCTTGTAATTCTGACTGTGAGTCTAGGGTCTCTAACAATGACAGGGACTGATGGCTGTGAAGGGCACTAATCAAAGACATAGTAGACTTATGTTTACTCTAGGGAAGGACTGCTGACCCTGCACAGGCCTTTGAAGCCGCCCTTGCTCACACAGATCATAATGCACTATGAAGTAACGTCTTCAAAGAAAAGGGGGGAAGTTGAAACATACACTCTAAGCCAGTTATTTCGCCAAGGCACTTCAAAGAAACATTTCCTTTGATCATTTTGACTTCTCATTAATAATAAATGTGGATATATTACTCACAGAAATTATTTGGAGATCTTGAGCAGATCGAGGCTTCAGTCTGACCCATCATCAGCACAATGGGGAGGATACAGTAGGGAAACACACACTGGCTCTTAAAGCTTTCACCTAGAAGTGACTCATGTCCCTCCTACTCACATTTCATTGGCCAGAGCAAGCCACATGGCCCGCCTAACTTCCAGGGCCATATGCTGGTATGGGGGGATAGATACTGACAAAACCTGGTGCCAGCACTGATGGCTACCACAAAGGCCAAGGGAAAGTAGGAATTTTTAGGAAGTCAAATGAAGGAGTATGGTCAAAAGAATAAGGCACTTAGGAGCTTTGTTATTACATTTTCGTAGTAATTTCTCAGATGGAATAATCCCATAAAGACCTTCAACATGAACATCACAATTGTTTGAAGAACAGGTGTCCCAATCTGGCAAAATCATCAAGGAAAAGACTCAAAATTGTGAAATTTATGTAACTGGGATAAGGGCAATTTTCTCAAGTGGAAGAGGAGGAAACACCATTCATCTGCTGTCTGGATCACTGATGAGAATGCTAAGAAAACTGTAGGACTCTGCAAAGGAAGACTACCAAAACTCAGATGGCACCATTAACCTTTTATCCCTCGAACTTGCCTATTGCCTTGCTATATCTTCAAGCAATTTCAAAGCATTTTACTATATAATCATATCTAGAACTTCAAATCACCTGACAATGACCATTTATGTTTGTTCACTTATTACTTTATTCAACAAACAGTTATTGTCAGGGCCTATGACATGCAGTAGACTTCCCTAGACACGAGGGGTACAAAGATAAGACATGGTCTTTACCCTTGGGGCACTGATTAATAAATGCAATGGAGGATAAAGACCAAGGATTAGAAAGTTATAGAGTTGTGTATCCAGGTATACATATATGTACCACATATGGGAGAGCTGTTAGGACTAATATTTATTAAGACCACCACCTGCCTTGGAATGGAGCAGTGAACCTATATGATCCACCCCATACGTAGGGCCATGTCTTAGAACTGTGCAAAGGTGTATACTGCACAACTCCAGGGTTCACCATTCCCATGTATGCTTCTTAGATTTGGATGGATGCCAGTTAGGTGTCTTGAACAGGGGTGCCTCTGTTTCCTCCAAAGTCATCACTGGGACTAACAGCAGGATGGCCAGCATCTAACCAACATTTAGCATTCTGCAATATCTTCATTATATTCATATATACTTATTCTAATTTTTATTAGTTTTGATGTAATGGTAATCTCTAACTAATTGAACCATTTTTTTCAATAATCATCGATTATACAGCTAGTCCAAGACTGTTTTAGCTACATTGGAAGTCCTCGTGGCTAAAACCATAAGCCACTATCGTTGACCTCAAAAAACTTTTAAACTAACTAGAGAAGAAATAAAACACATAAATCAATTAGAGATTAGTCATTTCTAACCTGTGTAACACTGAGTCTAAGAACAATCTGGGTTGTGAAAACCAAGAGATCAACCTTAGATGGGATTTCATCTTAAGCTTGAAGGATATAGAATATTTAGATAGACTGGAGGGAGGAGACTCATGAGAACACATGACTCTCAGTCTTTGTCCCTTCCTTCCAGGGAAACACACCTCAAAACTCACACCTTACTCATGGACATTAGCAGCTGCCCCTGTATTATAGCAGAGAGGGCAATACAGCTGAAAAAGGGTAGTGAACTCTGCTCCTTATCCCCCTCCCCAACCTGCTCCTTCCAACACATCACTTACCCTGTGTCATTCCCCTGGATTCCTTTTGGACAGAGCAATTCCTTCTACTGTTATCTTGTAGTGCGTAAGAAGACAGGGAGGCTACTACACTGATTCTCAAAGTGGGTACCCGATCATCAACATGAGTATTATCTGTGAACTTGTTAGAAATGCAAATCTTTGGGCCCCACCCCAGAGCCAGTGAAACTCTGAAGGTGGAGCCCAGCAATCTATGGCTTAATGAGCCCTCCAGGTGATTCTCATGTACACCAATGTTTGAGAACCAGTGGGCTCATCAGACATCCTGAGTTCAAATTCTAGCTCTTTTGGCACTCACAGGTTCCATGGCTAAACCCAGTGGTTAATTTTGCTAAATCTCAAAAGAGTATACCCGTAGTGCTCACACTCATGGGGACATTGTGGAGAATAAATGCTATGAACATGGGTGTTCAAATACCTCTTTAAGTTTCTTCTTACAATTCTTGTGGGTATATACCCAGAAGTGGAATTGCTGGTGGTCTAATAATCTTAACAGTTCCTCATATTTATTAGAGAAGCCTTTCTCTCCTGGCTCCTCTGTCAAGCTGCTATGTCTGTGGCTACCAGTGAGCAGACACCATCCTCTTTCTGTATATAGGACAATGGTGTAGGATTGCCTTGCAGTCTTTAAAAATCTGAAACTGGGTGGGTAAGAGCAAGTCTTCCACTAAAACATATCTCCTCCTACCCTAAACTCCATTTCATCATAGTGAAGTGCTTTTCTGCCCTATCTACAGATACAATGGACTCAGAAAACTTTATTTTTTTCCATCCCACTGCTGATAAGGTCCAGAGAATAAAGAGGGATTATAGGGTCAACTGTCTGCTATGATAACTTATTTTTCCTCCAGTTGTTTCCAACTAAACATACAGTATCATTAACTTTGACTGTGGTCATCACTTTGGCTTCAGGCTTAATCTATTTTGACTAGGAATATTGTCCTCGGAAACACTACAATTTCCTGAAGAGACTGCAAATCAGCAGTCTTGCCTGAAATCATACGTGGCCATTATCTTTCCTCTGCTTGAAAGATGTACAAAGACAGTATGTCATTGTGAGACGGCTGGTTTTCTTTATTTAGTGTCTGCCTTCTGGCTGAGCTATAAGGTAAGGCAATTAGATACCCAACATTTATAACAGACATGTTTAACTTCCCTGATATGTCCTGCAGAGGTTAAGCAAACACAAAGATAATAGACTATAACTAGCAGTTAGGAGGTACAGACTTCAAACCTTTTAGACTGCATAAACTATGATGGCGAGACAATAGACAATGTGCTCATTTACTGCTCAAAACCACCTTGAGATGAAATATTTAATGTAGAGTCATTCCTACCTGTGAGGTCCACAAGAAACAGGCACTAAACATATTTTTATGCAAGGCTTTTAGTTTGAGTTTTGTCAAGAATAAGTTAAACCAATGTGACCCCTCTAGGAGGCAGTGTTGTGTAGTAGAGAGGTGGTCTGGATTCAGCTCAGCTAGGTTGATAGTAGACTCTGCCTCTTACTATCTATGTGACCTTGAGAAAATTACTAAAATTCTCCATATCTCAGCCACTTCACCTGAAAAATAGGGATACTAACAGCAACTGCAGAGTTATTTCCTATATTGAAGGGTAACTGGTACCTGGAAAACTGACAATAAACACACCAAAATGTCATCGAAAAAATAGGTGTTATTAGAGCATTTCCTTGAAAAATGAACTAAAAATTATATAAATTATAAGACTGTCTTACATTTAACCAAATTTAAATTTTCAACTCTATAGTTATTTTCAGAAAAACAACAAATCAATTACTTAGGAGGTTTTTGTTGAATTTTTTTTTTAAACTGTATGATAGCTCTATGCAGCCTTCATTTCATATTTGACCTTCAAGAAACATTAACAGGATATACACTTTACAAAATTATTCTGGGTCTTAATCGATTTACAATGACCTTTCCTATTTCTTTGGTGTTGAATCCTTCCTTTTGAAGCACTTGTCGCTGTCAACTAATCAAATCATTGGCAACTGATCAAATCAAACCCTTCAACTGTCAACAGATCAAATCATGCCAAATCCACATTTGCCAAAGGCTTTGCAAGTAATTCTGGAATTCTCCTGTATTACTTTCAGCAATTTCATGAAATCCTAAATGTTTGGCAAATTGCATTTTTTTCCATTTGCAATTCATCTGCTTTCTAGTTTCACTGTACAATCTCATGTTGTAAATATCTGAAAATCAATGAGGCGGTGATCAACAAAGGTGACTGATTCACTGGCCAGGATACATGCTAGAGTAAGACAGAGCTATTTCAATGAAGAATGATTTTAATAAATGGCCAGCTCATTACAACAATTTTGCTTTCCTGACACTTCTTAACTACAGAAATTTGGAGAATGAAAATTAAGAAAGCAAAAACCCTTGGTTTCTCATTAAACTGCTAAACCCATGTCACGTGCTTAGCACAGTGCCTAGTGAATGGCATGTGCTTTGGTTGTTAATAAATATTCTCATTATTTGCTAGGAGGACTTATATGTTCACAAAAATATTGGAGGAATTTAAACACATTAATAATAGAGTGTTTTCCTTAAATCAATTCTCCCTTTCCATCTATAAGCACCATGATTAGAGAATAAAAAAACCCTCACTCCCCAACCTACCTCTATTCCTTACACCCCTTCCCCCTTATTTTGTTCTATGTTCTCACAACAACACTAATTCCCATCCAAGGTGCCATATATTTACATATTTGTTTTGTCTGTCTCCCACCACAGTAGTTTAGAATCTAAACTTCAGATACCAAGGACTTGGTTTGTCCATTGATGTGTCCCCAAGAACAGGACCTGGCACATAGTAGGTGTTCAATAAGTATTTGTTGAATCGATATTGAATGGAAGACTCCTCCCACCCTCTCCAACCCAAGGCCCCAGTGCCAAGGGGCCATCACCATGATCCTGTGGTAAAGGATCCAAGTGCACTATGGCCTGAAAGAGATTCTGATGCCAATAAGAATGGATACTGTGCAAATCCTAAGAGATAGTGCAGAGATTCCAAGAAGCACACAGTAGAATGAAAGGCTGTGAATAGTCACTGTAAACTCAGGCCCTCTCTGCCCCTAGACTAAGACCTATTCTTATTCACTTCAGGAAGAATAGAAGATAGTTCTCCTGTGGAGCAAAGGAGGGAAGCTGGAATTCTCCCTCCTACCAAAAAAAAAAAAAATTGTGTTTGAGTCATGATGTAGTGGAAAGAACTCCCCGTCAGGGTCAGGAAAACCTGTGTACTGATCTCACCTCTGACACTAACTGGGCCTGTAACTCAGGAAAGACACTCCAAACTTTCAGGGCTCTTCAACTTTATCTGTATGACGAGTGTGTGTGACTAGATCAGCATTTCCTAAACTATGTGCCTTGGGATATTTGACCTCTTCCGCACTAATAGGGTAGCCACTAGCCAAGTGTGGCTGCTGAGCCCTTGAAAAGTAGATAGGGCCGTATTTTAAAATGTAAAAACTAAGGCAGCATCCAGAAAAAAACATGTAAGGTATCTCATTAATAATTTTTAGGTTAATTAATGTTGAAATAATAATAATTTTCTATATTGGGTTAAATAAGATGTCACTAGAATGAGGATAGTATGGGAAGCTGTGTGTTGCAGGGACGGGGGGCATAAGGAAACTCTCAGTACGTCCTGCTTAATTTTGCTGAGAATCTAAAACAGCTCTAAAAAATAACAGATAAATAAAAACTTTATATAAAAAATCAGGCCAACCTGTTTCTTTTCACTTTAAAAAATGTGGTTACCAGAATATTTTAAATTATGTATGTAACTACAGACAGAGTTTGCAGGCTATTTCTATTTGACAGCGATGCTCTGCAGCCTGAGGGAAGAAAGAGTCTCTGATCAAACACTGCATTATCACATCCCTACCAAACCCTCCCCAAACCCCTGTCCCACATGAAGATGCTCATTATCAAAGTAAGCACATTGAGCTTTCCTGTGGTATCCAGCATATAGAAACCTGTTTAAGTAGCATTTTCTAAACGTATTGATCGTGAAATCTGTTTTCCACTGGGCAACTATCTAATCATACCCCTCAGTTCTGAGGAAGGTATTTTGGGAAACAGTGATCTAAATTTTCTGGAAAGTCTTTTTAGGCTCTTAATAATTTCTGATATTATGGACCTATGTATGTGGAAAGAAGCAATGAATGCTTGTTCAGACAGGAAGAGTTTCAGGGAGAAGTCACGTTCTTCACCCACACTTCCTGGGAGAGATCACCACCGACTGAACACTGGAAGGGAAGAAAGCTGGGAGACTATAAAGTATGAAATTGGGTTGAGAGATTGAGGAGAGGGAAATGAGCTTAGGTTTGGAGGGTCTTCGCAGAGAAGCCTTGTGTTCATTACACCCAGTAAAACCTTGCCTCTCTACTGCTTGAGATGCTAATGTCCTCAAGAAATCAGCACCACAGGAAATACCTAAGCCTCAGGTAGAACATGCAGTGACAGAACCCACAAAGGGACTATAAGATGTGATGTTCCAAGAAGAAACACCATGAGTGGCCGAAAAGCTGCAGAAATTCCACAGTTAAGAGGACACATTACATGTCAACAAGTCAAACCCAGACCAGGAAGGCTGGACTGTTCCACACTTTCTGCCCTCTCACCTCCAGGCCTCCAGGGAGCAGATGGGGAGAAACTCTTGAGAGCTTATCTGGCCAGATAAAGCAGTGAAGCTACAGCCTGTGGACTCCGACAGAGATTTCTGTGAGGGTGATAAGACACCTATTTCTGGTGCCTGACATTTCTGCCTGTGCTTTCAGACAGTATCCCAAGCTGGGTGCTATATTGCCTAGGATTTTTGGGGTTCTATTACGAATGGAAGTTTCTCCTTGGATGAACCTCAAAGATTCTCCTGTTGCTTTCTAACTCTTCCTTTGTCCTCTGTAACTGCCAAAATATTGCCTTGTTAAAATATGCTGGTTTTTATAAGCTTGGAGCATTTATTCTGAGTTAACTGTTTCTATAGTTTTGTTGAGATATAATTTATACATAACTTACTAATTTTAGCTGTGAACAAATTTTATAAATGTATTGTCATCCAACCACCACCACAATCACATTTTAGCACACATCCATCAGCCCAAATTTTCCTCATACCCCTTGGCATTCAATCCTCATCCTTATCTTGTGCCCCAGGAAACCATTGATGTGTTATTGTTGTGATAGTTTTGCCTTTTCTAGAATTTTGTGTAAATGGAATCATACAAAACAGTATATATGGTACTTTTTCTGACTTTTTAAATTTAGTGTATATATATATATATATATATATATATATATAATATAGATAGATACTTTTGAGAATCATCCATGTTGCATCAGCACTCTGTTCCTTTTAGTTGTTACTAATTCCATTGTATATCACCATTTTCTTTTTATATATACATCAGTTGATGGGCATTTGGATTGTTTCCAGTTTGGGACTATTATAAAAGAATGATACTATGAACATTTATGTACAAGTCTTTCAGTGGACGTATGTTTTCATTTCTCTTAGGTAAATACCTAAGTGTGGAAGTGCTAGATTGCATGGTAAGTGTATTTTAACACTTTAAGAAATTTCACTCTTCGAAATGGCTGTATGGTTTTGCATTCCCACCAGCATTGTATGAGATTTCCAGTTGCTCCACTTTCTCACCAACTCTTGTTATTGTCAGTCTTTTAAATCTTATCTATTCTAGTGTGGATGTAGTGGTACCTCATTGTGGTTTTAAGTTGCGTTTCTCTGATTACCAACGATGCTGAGAATCTTTTCATGTGCTTTTTGACCATCCATATATTTTCCTTTGTGCAGTGTCTATTTAAATATTTTTTTCTCATTTTATTACTGGATTATTTTCTTATTATTAAGTTATAAGAGAACTTTATGTTGTCTGGATACAAGACCTTTTCAAATATATGCCTTACAGGTATTTTATCTTTATTAATGTCTCACCTTTTCATTTCTTACTTGCGTTTTTTGATAAACTAATGTTTTAATCTTTATAAAGTCCAATTTACTAGCTTTTCTTTTATGATCCATGCTTTTTGTGTCCTATGAAAGAAACTTACTTAATTCAAGGTCACAGAGATTTTCTCCTAAATTCTTCTAGAAGATTTATGGTGTTAGCTCTTAGATTTAGGCCAATGATCTGTTTTAACTTAAATTTTGTATATGTTGTGAGGAAAAGGTTTAGGTACCTTTCTTAATGTAGATATCCAGTTATTCCAGCTCGATTTATTAAAGACTAATTCTTACTCTGGTAACTTTATCAAACCTCAGTTGACCACGTCAGTGTGGGTCTGTTTCTGGGCTTTCAACTCTGTTGCATCGATTCATATGTCTATCTTTATGCTTACAACCACACTGTCTTGATTACTGTATATTTTATGGTAAGTCCTAAAATCAGGGAGAATAAGTTCTCCAACTTATTTCTTTTAAAGTATCATCCTGGCCGTTCTAGATCCTTTGGAGTGCTCCATTTCAAATAATGCTTTAATGTTATATAATACTACACAGTTTCATAGACAAAGACGCCAGAGACACACAGAAGTGTGGATAATTTGTCTGACCTCACATCACGAGGTTGGGTTCCTGTCTCTTTGTGGCCACATTTCATTTTCCTACTGGAATGTCAGCTTCACAAGAGCAGGAACAGTCTATATTTCCTTCACCACTGAATCCCCAGTAAAACAGTGCTTGTGATAAGTTTTCAACAAATACTTGTTGAACAAAAGAAAGAATCAGGCCCAAAAGAAGTTCAGTGATTTGTCTCTGACACCCAAATCAATAGCAGAACTGCATCTAGAACTTCCATTTCCAAACTTTGCACTTAGTATTTTTCCATCATACAATATAAGTGGAGGAGACAGAGAAGAAAAGATAAAGGAGAAAAAAAGTAAATGAAGTTGGAGGCAGATAAGAACATAATTAGAGGATTTTTTAAAAAAGATTTTTGTTTTGATACATCTCAGCCTATGCTTGTAGCTTTCAGTCACTACACATTTACAAGTTCATTCTTTGTTTGAAATACTTTTTAACATGCAGAAGGATACCCAGATGATTCACAGATTCCAAACCACAGCCTAAGCAGGAGACAACAACATTTCCTTCCTGAGCCTGGTGCTAAGAAAATAGAGAACTGACTCACAAGGTGAGGTGGCTCCCTGGGGTCAGCTGCAGACAGACCCCCAGCCGGGCCATTCTGGGTAGACCACCCCTCCAACTGGGAAGATCTTCAGGGAGTAATTTTATTTGGCAAGGTATTTTTTTCCCCTAAAATTTAATTCAGTAAGGACTTCCATCTTAAAACATCCCTTAAGCTTTAGCGCTTGTTTTTAAACCTGGAAAATGAGATATTAGAAAAAATAACAACAGCACAGAGTTAGTCTGAGAAAAGAAAATAACTGGAGAACAGGATAAGGAATGCACAACTACCAAAATGTGGAGGTGGCGCGGACCCCACAGCCTCTAATTCACGTGGCATATAATCTTCTTAAACAATGATTATAGACACAAAATGTGCACTTGAAGGGGCTGGAAGCGTCGTTAATTGCTCTTCAATATCCTGTCAACCAAATTCTCCCTTCAAGTAAATACATGTGGCTTCTGTTCATATTAGCGGATGTCACTTTGAGGTAACTGAGGGGAGAATTTTGTTCTGGGACCTCACAGGCACCACGGAGGCTTTGGTTTACAAACAATTATCAGGCAATATTTCTACCAGAAGCAGTCAGCAATAGGGAAGAAACTAAGTTATCTTTCTTTCAACAGAGCGAAGAAATATACTGGTTAGTGTAGACTTTGTTCAGGGCAAGATGCTAAGTACTGCGGGAGGAATCCAAGAAAACATAGACAGCCTTGCCTCAACCTGCTCCCAGCTCTGTAGGTGAGAGGCCTGACCGGCATCATTTGTATCTGATTCCTTCTCTCAGTTATCAGCTGAAATGTCACTTTCTCCAGATGAGATCCAGTGTTCCTGGTAATATGCATCATATTTGTAATTACTTCCTTAAGGCCTGTTTGCTCCTCCAGCTCTGAGACGAGAGGGACCGAGTTCATCTTATCTTGGCATTCTGTGGTTTTCTTGATAAAAGCACAGGTTCTGGAACCAGCCATGTGTGTTCAAATCTCAGCTCTGTCACTCACTCTCTGTGTGACCTTGGGCAAATCACTTGTGCTCCTGAAGGTTTGTAAGACACTGATAATAATTCTGTAGTACTTACATGATAGAGCTGTTCTGAAGCTTATAGGAGGTAAAGCCATGAAATGACCTGACAAATGTTAAGCCCTCCATAAGAATGAACAAAAATAGCAGCAGTTAAATAAGGCTGGTCTTCTTAATAAATAAATAGAGACAGTGGTTGCCATCTTTTGGCTATTAAAATGACAATACAACAACAATAATAATAACAACCATTATTGAGAACTTACTGTGGGGTGGGCACAGCGCTAGATGTTTTGCATATAATAAGTGAATTTCAGAGATACGCACATCAAGCCGTCATCAAAAACCTGGCCCTTTAGCCTCTTCTCTCTGGGCAGATCATTATTTATTGGGGACATAAGATCATCAGATCAATCTGGGTGTTGGTGGCATATGAGTAGCTGTATCAAACTCTTAGAAGAAAATAAATGGCATGCTTTTTTCCCCCTACATATAAACATAGAAAGGGGTTATTCCAGGATTGGGGCAGAGTTAAGGAAACCAAGAAGGGATTGAGTTGCTGACAGAGACTAGCAACAATGGGGAGCTAACTATTCCTTCCCCTGGGCTTCCACAGGGCAGAGGAGAGAAATGGTGATACCAGGCACAGTGAGGGCTATAGTCAAGGGAGTGGAGCTGCCCCACAGGAACTGTGGTGGTAGATAGAGATTTTGGCCAACACCAAACCATGGCGAGACAGGGAGCAGTCAGACAAGGAAGAGCCCACTGCTCTCTTCCCATCTTCTGATCTCCTGTTGCTGCCTCCCAATGGCCAAATCCTGCTAGCAGTCAGAGAGTGATGCAGTCCATAATCACCTCTTCCTGGAGCAGAAAGCATGGGAGGGAAAGGCTAAGAATGTGTCTACCTAGAGGAGCAAACCGAATAACCTGCATGGAACCACTGACCATCACATCTAGTCAAACTTGAATAAATTCACGTTGACTACATGAAGAACATTAGAGGGGGTTTCTCAAAAAACTGAAAATAAAACTACCATATGGTCCAGCAATTCCACCTCTAGGTATATATCTGGAAAAAGTAAAAATAAAAACACTAATTTGAAAAGATACATGTACCCTAGTGTTCATGGCAGCATTATACATAATTGCCAAGATATGGAGGCAACTTAGGTGTCCATTCAACAGATGAATGGATAAAGAAGATGTGGTATACATACAATGGAATACTACTCAGCCATTAAAAGAACAAAATTTTGCCATTTGCAACAACATCGATGGACATAGAGGGTATTATGCTTAGTAAGAGAAGTCAGACAGAGAAAGACAAATACTGTATGATATCACTTATATGTGGAATCTAAAAAATACAATAAACTAGTGAATATAACAAAAAGAAACAGACACAGATACAGGGAACAAACCAGTGGTTACCAGTGGGAAAAGAGAAGTGGGGAGGGACAGGATAGGGGTAGAGGACTAAAATGTACAAACTACGTATAACATAAATAAGCTGCAAGGATACACTGTACTGCACAGGGAATACAGCCAATATTTTATAATAACTATAAATGGCATGTAACCTTTTAAAATTATGATTCACTGTGTTGTACACCTGTAACTTATATAATAATATACATCAACTATACCTCAATAAAAAAACACATACACAACTTAAAAAATTTTTTAAAGGAAAAAAAGACACTAGAGGGAAATGAAGAATCTAGACAGTTAAACAAAACTGGCAGAGCTACTGCTATGCTAAAAATAAAGACAGGTTTTTCTTTCTTGCTACAGTTAATGAAGATGCAAAGAAGGTAGGAGTATCAGATGGTAACCAACTGTCTGTTATTCCTCCTTCTTAGCCTTCAGTAAAAGATGAAAGCTCATGCAGTTAGGCTTCATGTTTGAAAAATGACCCAATTATTGTGTTAAGTTGGATTTAAGAACTTTAGTTTTGCTAATGAATCTGAATCATGACAGCCAATCATCCTTTTCATTTTCCTAATATCAGCTAATTCAGATTTGGGCATCATCTGCTTGTTCACTGAAGTACTGTTCTTCATGAAGTTATCTTTTTCTTTAATTTTATTTCCTGTGAAATACTCACAATATAAAATTTATTGTACATTTTAAAGTGTACAGATCAGTTGTGTTAATATATTCACATTGTTGTGAAACCAATCTCTAGAACTTTTTCATGTTGCAAATCTGAACAATTCTGCGTCCCTCTCTCCCCCCAGCCCTTGACAACCACCATTCTACTTTCTCTTTCTGTGAATTTGACAACTCCAGCTAACTTACATGAGTGGAATTACAGAGTATTTGTCCTTTTGTGCCTGGCTTATTTCACTTAGCGTAATGTCCTCTAAGTTCATCATATTATATCATGGGTCAGAAGTTTCTTCCCTTTTTAAGGCTGAATAATATTCCATTGCTTGTTTATACCTCATTTTGTTTATCCTTTCATCTGTCAGTGTGCACTTGGATTGCTTTCACCTCTTGGCTATTATGAATCATGCTGCTCTGAACATAGGTGTACAAATAACCTGTTCAAGTCCCTTCTTTCAGTTGATATATACCCAGAAGTACAATTGCTGGATCACATGGTAATCTATGGGTTTTTTTTGAGAAGCTACCATACCATTTTCCACAGCTGCTGAATCATTTTACATCCCCGCTAACAGTGCACAAGGGTTCCAATTTCTTCACGTTCTTACTAACACTGATTTTCTGGATTTTTTTTCCTAATAACAGTCATCCTAATAGGTGTGAAGTGGTATCTCATTATGGTTTTGATTTGCATTTCCCTACTGATTCGTGGTATTGAACATCTTTTTATGTGCTTATTGGTCATATGTATATTTTCTTTGGAGAAATGTCTAAGTCCTTTGCCCATTTTTCCAGTTGGGTTGACTTTTTATGTTGTCGAGTTGTAGGAGTTCTTTACATTTCCTTGCTTATTTTATATATATATGATTTGCAAATTCTTTCTTCCATTCCATAGGTTGCCTTTCCACTCTGTTGACAGCGTCCTTTGATACACAAAAGTTTTCACTTTAATGAAGTCCAATTTATGTATTTTCTCTGGAAGATATCTTTTGACATAGGCTTTACAAGAGTAAACATTTTTGAAGATCAGGGCTCAAATTAGACGTGGTTGTGGTGGAATTTTGTTCTATTCTAGTTGTAGCGAGCAAAAACAACAATGTGATATCTTACAAAACTGACCTAACTGATTCGTGTACTTTGGATGATCCTATCATACACCAAGCATTTAAGCTCTTCCTCTTGGCAGTTGATGAGTACAGGTCTCCCCTCATCCTCTCTCCTTCTCTGGATGCTTACATTTAGGCATAAGTCACTGCTTTGTCTAGTATTTCAAAGGAAGTGAAATCAGTTCTACTAATTATTGAACCGCCTGTATTGTAAAAACGTAACAATGTTATACAGCACTGAACATGAAGACTAAAAGCCCAAGCTTGAGTCTCAGACTCTCCACTTACTCATGATGTGCCTTGGGCAGTGCCATGGACTGAACTGTGTTCCTCTTAGGTTTACATGGTGAAGCCCTAATCCCCATTATGAAGGAATCTGAAAATAAGATCTCTGGGTGGTAAATAAGTTTAGAGACGGTCATGGGGGTGGGACCCTCATGGTGGCATAAATGCCTTTATAAGACAAGATGCTGGAGAGCTTTCTCTTTCTCCCTGCCATGTGAGGACACAGCATGAAGACAGCCATCTGCAAGCCATGAAGGGTTCTCACCAAAACCCCACCATGCTGGCACCCTTAACTGTGAAAAAATTAATTTCTGTTGTTCCAGCCTCCTAGTCTATAGTATCTTAATGCTGCAGCCTGAGCTGACTAATACAGATTGCTTAACCATCTGAGCCTTGGGTTCCTGATCTATGAAGAGTGTGGGAACAGAGTAGGAAACCTCAGCTAAGCTGAAGAGTTGGGCAGGATTGGAATATGTCTAGATAATGTGAGAAGGAAAGCAGTGATTATAAGAAGAATACCTATCCTCCTGTTTTTGGACATCCATCCAAACAAACAGAAGAAGGTGAAGGCAGAAGAGGACTATCTGAGGTTTATGAAACATCAGAAACAGAAATAAATAAACAGAAATAAAAATACTCTGGAATATATGAACCAATGATCTAGACTCTGGACAGAACGGTTACTTTCTTTAAAGCATAATTTCGAAGCTCCTTTACAGAGATCTGAAAGTTAAGAGACTTCTTCCTCTCTCCTCTTAAAAGTGCCAGATTCACATGTTATTTCTCATCCCACCACATCACTTTCAACCGGTCTTCTGGCAGCCAATTTTAAATACAGGATATTCCTACTCCAGAGCCTTTGCACTTGCTGTTCCCTCTACCTGGAACACTCTTTCTCCAGAGAACTGTGTGGCTCACTCCTCCACTTCACTCAGGTCTCTGCTAAGTTGTCACCTCATTATAGGAGCTTCTCTAATGACTCTATCAAAAATAGCTTCTTCCCACCCCAAAACTCTCTGCCTTCTTTCATGATACTTATCCCTACCTGGCATTTCACACATTAAATTATTTTTTAGCTATCTTCCCCACTAGATGTGAGTACTATGAGGGCAAAGACATTGCTTTGGTCTCTGTTGTATCTCCAGCCCATAGAACACTGCCTGGTACATAGTAAGTGCTCAATAAATAGTTCATATATAGTGAACAAATGCCAATCGTCTTCTCTCACTGTGATATGTGTGATAATGTTGTCCTCAAGCAGGGCCCAGATCTGGCAAATACTGAAATTAATTTTCTGGGAAGAAAGAAAAGTGGTGCCATTTTGATTTAGATGGGAAAGGGTTGTGTAATTCAGAACCATTTAACATGTGAATGATGAAATCATCCATTTAAAGATCCCTTATAATGCTCTTATAAGATAAAATATGTCTGTATCTTACAAGAAAATAGGAAATCAATTTTCAATTTTTAAACTATATTTTGAATTAACAAACCTTGACTTTTTTCTAGACTTCTACTTTGATAGGTAATATCATAAGTCAACTTGCTTTTCATTTTTTTGCATCTCACCTTAGGTATAACTACCCTCTTAAAAGCTTCCCTGTGATTCCCTCAGTTGGGGTTATATGCCCCTCCCTATGGATCCCCATGGGATCCGAAACTTACCCTACCAAGGCTCTTAAGACCCTGTACTGTAATTGCCTGTTTACTTATCTGTATCTGAAGCAGGAAGCCCTATAAAAAGACCGGCAGGACCCCCAAGCAGGGCCACTACTCTCCTGCCGGCACCATCCGGTTCCCTGGCCCAGAGGCTCTATCTCACTTTTTGGGTCTGAACCGGCTTACTTACTCCTAAAATTCTATTGGTTCCCCGAGCTCACTTCTGATTGGTTATTTCCTTCACTCCTGATTGGTTATTACTCTCACTTCTGATTGGCCTATTTCTACAAAGCTTGTTCCTGGTTGGTCAATTTCTGTTATACTTTATTTGCATATGATGTCGCAAAGTGTAAAACTGGCAGCCTATAAAAGGCCTGTGTAAACCTACAGATGGCGTCCAGAGCTTGGAGTGTTAACTCCTCTGGGCCTGCTGGTGTAGTAAACCTGAGTTCTCCAACCCTCCAAGTGCTGCTTGGTCTCTTGCCTGGATCCAGGTTGCTGTCACAACTGAGCTGTAACACCGAGCTGTAACACATTTTTCCGCAACATATCCATGGACACATCCCTCACTCTTACCTCCCTTTGTTGTGCCCCCAGCACTCTGCCCCAGCCTTCCAGTATTATGCAAGCTTCAGGAGAGGCAAGCCCGTATCTACCTTGTTGACAATTTCATACCTAGCACATAATGCGTGAATCAAAATTTGTTAAATTAATTCATGACATAAGTTCTATTTAACAGTAGGCATAAAAATCAGTTTAAAATAGAGAATTTACAATGTACAGATTCTGATAAATAATAAAAATGACTGTGTGACTTTTCAGGTACAACCTCATTCTGAGTGCCTGTAGTTTGATGATTATGACTGTCCAGTTCTAGGAAATCATCATAATCCCCTTGCCTTTTTTGTTACAAATTTGTCCATAGATGGAATTCAAAAGAAAATGGATTACTGTGTTAGCAGGGGTGCCAAAATGAAATTTACAATGTAGCTAAGAGAGATGGGAACATTCTTGAAGCCCTCAATAACTCACATCTCATATGCAGGGAGAAAGAAATTTTTTTAAAAAACCTGAAAAAGCCATAAAGTCAAAGCTCATAAGCATTGTAATAATTGGTAATTCCCTTTGTTGTGAATATCAGCAGACACTCACTGCAGGATGTGGGTTTGACAAGGTGGTTTCAGATTAGATACAATGTCCAGTTTTACAATTCCCTCCCCTTTCTCTCCCATTCAAGAAAGTCTATCAAAGGCAGTAAACAAGAATAGCATTATTCCACAGATTAACTTTGAGTCCTCATCAACTTACACAGAAATATAAATCATCTGTAAACTTGGTATTTCAATTATTAGTAGTAACAGATTGTTTGCACTGTATCTCACAGTTGACCACATCAATTATGACATGAGAAACTCGAGTCTAGAGCTGTAGCTCTCCTCACTTTTTGATTGGGGACAGCTCAGTCAGGGTCAAAGTTTCAATGGTCCACATATTCCACCCAATTCCACTTTCCAATTTAAAAAGACCCTCAATAATACAAAGATTACAAAAGTAAAAAATGTGAAAATATTGATTAAATTAAGGATAGTAGCAATTGAAAAGCATTATCAACTCAAGACAGAATCTTTGAGGCACTGATAACAAAGACCCTTCCCATATGCAATGTGGAATCCAACCAGCTGCCTGCATCTGTGTACACGCAGTGAGAGTTTGCAGGATTGACAAGTATTACACACGAACAAGCTGTCTTAGTGGAATATGCAATCTACTCAAGAATTCTGTAGTGGGATACTCAAAAAACTCAACAAAAATATGAATATCTAATTTTAGGAACTTTTAATAAACTTGCTTATTTACTAGTAAATAGGCCATAGTATGTATAGTGAAAATCCAGGAACTCTAGAATAGGAAGGTCTTGCATTGTTTCATTAATTCATTCAATGCCCATTAGGTGGGTCCTTTCAGACCTTAAGTGGACCACGAAGAATGTCTTGAGAAACGCTGTAGGAAGATGATTCCCTATTCAAGTGTTTGTTTTCCAATATGTGCCTAATAGAGCTTACTGCTTATGAGAGGGATATAAAAACATGAACAGGCCCTTACACTCTACTAATTGCTCAGTAAATTCAGAAAGATCATATATTAGAGATCAAAGCAATGTATATCAGTAATGTTAGGGAAAAAAAATAAAACTGCTCTCGTGCAGAGTTGAGAACAAATGCAATCCCGTCAACACTCTGGTCTCAAGATTTCTGTTACTGTATCAAAAACCTGGTGACCTGTATCAGCAAGTCACCCATGAACACACGCAAGATAAACTGCAATGGAAATAGCATCTTGGGGAGCAGGTATGAGTCTGTGATAATAAAACAGGCCCAAAGTCTGGGTTTCCAGTTTATTTGGTGATAAGTGTGAACCATAATTCATATGCTCGAAGCTTGGGAATATTTGCATCAGTTAACAGGTTGCCGTAAAACACTACACTATGAGAATTGATTCAGCCTTCTAAATCTTTTACACCTGCTACAAAAATAGATGCCGTGAAAGAAAATCTGACACAGTGAGTAATTTATAGCATCAGTGCTCTTGTAAGGGTGGGAGTTAAGTGGTGTTTGCCTTTGTCTCATTTTATATGGTGAAATCTGCAGTTATAACATAGACTCCTTTCTAAAACAGGAAACCGAAGATTCTAAACCAGCAACAGGCAGCTGCAAGGCTGATGTGAATTTGCTGGTTGCCCAGTAGCACAACCAGAAGATACAACAGGCTGCAGTAGGTTTTCTCTGAACTGTTTTCTTTTCTTTTCATGTTTTTAAATTTTGGGGAGAGGTAATTAGATTTTTTTTTTAACAGAGGTACTGGGGATTGAACCCAGGACCTCATGCATGCTAAGCACACGCTCCACCACTGAGCTATACCTTCCCCACCATGAAGTCTTTTGTCATTGCCTTTCTTTTCCTTTTCTCTGTGCAGGCTGTAAACAGATTGTAAGTTGTGAGACACCACAGAACCTGAGAGATAATGCAAGGCTACTTTTAGCACCATCTACCAGAGCATACAAGGTTTACTTTTTTTACTGAAAACTCCTTGACCTGTGCACTTGACCTTGATGCTAATGACTTCATCTATTTTTCAGAGAGCACTGAAGTTTGAAGGACCAGGGAATAAGCGTAGGGACTGGGTGAATGGTTGTATTAATTATGGTTTTTGTTTTTCTGTATCCAATGATGTTTTCCTATTTGGGGGACCTTACAGATCTGGAGAGAGAGAGTGCCCCTTTCGGGGCTAGCTAATTCCTAAAGATTACATTTTACTCATGAACACAACTTTCATATGCAAACCAACCAATCCTGAGCCTGTAATTCCCAATCAGCTCCTTTCTCTAACTTTTACACAACAAGTCAATGTTTCCTTTGCCCTAAATCATTCCGGGGCCAGGTACCAGGCAACTAGAGACCACTTCTATAACCCAAAGCCCAGCACAATTATTCAAACTAGCCCTTTTTAACTGTTTACTCTGCCCTGCCATGTCTTTTCTGCAGAACCCCCTGCAATAAAGGCCCTGGCTTAGCCTTTCCTCTGGCTCCTGACCAAACCTGGTGCTTTCCACGTGGGCCCATGTGATGTGGCCACGTGGCTACTCCTCTTGGGAAATGTAAGTAATAAATTCTTCTTTCACTGGTATTGGCATCTCCATGTCACCTCTCAGTCACCTTCATGAATTAAGATGAGCACAAATGGGCAATGAACTTTTGTTGTCATTTTAAGAAACACAGGAGCTTGGCGTCAAGTTTGGCTCAGAAATGATCTACTTTTACAAAAGCATCATCAGTGACTATAATACATAGCCCAGGATGGCAACCAGGCATTTTCTCTCCATCTCTACCTATTTCTGATGTGGCATAGTGATATAGGGGCACTCTCGCTGACTTTTTATTATGACACTAAGGTCCAGAAAGCTTGTGTGTGACCTACTGAAGAAAGCAGGAATGCAGATCTGCAGAGGAAGTGAAAAAGTAGAGCCCTGCTCTCCTGATTTGTCAGGTGGAGCCACCAGAATAGTAACACCGAAGATGATGATGATAACTGTGAACATTTATTTACTGAGTGCCTGGCACCATGACCAGTGTTTTACATGTATCATCTCATTGAAACTTCAGAGCAAGGCTATGAGGTAAGTGCTATTATTGCACCATTTTAGAGATTAGAATTTAGAGATGAAGGTCACTGGTCCAAGGTCACATATCTTGTAACTGGTGACCTGGGACTAAATCTAAGTCTAAATGCACAGCCCATGCTCTAAATCCCGACCGTATGCTGCACTTGCCAAAGCCCAGGGGGGCTCCTTCTCCCCCATATTGCAGAGTCAAGAGCACAATTCCTTTTGTGAATGAAATGTCAGTGTGAAAACCTCAAACCCTAGTTGGCATCTCCATCCAGCTGGTGGACGGTGACACGTTGCCCTACAAACCGAACATATTTTTGGTAGATATTCAGAAGTGGGGCCAACTCCACAACACTGTGAAAAAGGCAAAGTGGTCTCTTGATTTCTGGTGATTGCTTTTCTGGAATTCAGTACCCTCATTACCAGATGACCCAGACAACTCTGCTCCTGATACTGTCCTCTGGGGTCTGTGCCTTAGACCCCAAATTATTTCTCTGTCAGAATTCCCATTTCTTCTTCTTTTTTTTTAAATCCATCAAGGGTTCTGGATTCAATGCCAAATGGACCTGGCTTCTAATTCTACCTGTACAGTTTTCAGCTGTGTGAAGTTGATCCCCACTTCTCTCATCTGTAAAACGGCCATAGCAGCACAAATTTCCTTGGCTTTTTTATAAGGATAAAAATGACATATTGTGACGTGTGCTGTGCCAAGATCAATTCTTAACATATAGTTGGTGCTCTATAATGGTAGTTCAGTCATGAGGAGTAGTTCCCCAATTTTCATGTATGTTATTTGAATATGAAGTAACAAGACTAGATTCTAGAGTCACCTCTTTACATTATGGACATACTTCACAAATATGTCTTGATAAACCAGCCAGAAGTAAGTACTGGCTTAACACATCTGCTAATAATTCAAAAGAAATACAGAAATTCCTGATGAAACTAGACAGTGAAATAAATTAAAATTAAGCAATGGGGGAGGGTACAGCTCAGTGGTAGAGCGCATGCTCAGCATGCACAGGGTCTTGGGTTCAATCTCCAGTACCTCCTCTAAAAATAAATAAATTAAACCTAAATACCTACCCCTCCTCAAAAAGTCATTATAAAGTTAAGCAATGGATCTACTAAGAGAATGCAAATCTGCTTTACAATGTTGCCACATGCTTGTAGTTCTCATGTCATGAAACTCTAGAAAGGGTGTTTTTAAATAATTTCAGCGGAAATGATACAAGGAAAAAGCAGGAAGCCAAGCATCATAAGACCAAAGCCCTCATCTCCACTCTGCCACTTGTTGGCCATGAAATCTTAGAAATGTCACTTGACGTCTATGGATGGCAATTTCCTCCTCTGGAAAATGAGAGTGTTGGACCAGACAGTCCCCAGCATTTTTTCCAGTTGTACCATTCTATGAGTCAATGAGTCTGACTCCACCATTGTCCCTCCCCTTGTTCTCTGGAGATACGGTTGCCGCAATAATTGCTGTTGCCCCCAAGTATCATCACGTAGCAGAGTCTAGTCACGCACAGGAATTCCAGGCACTGTGACTGAGAATTCTAATCCCTCTTTGATGACCTTGTGCAGGGTACCTAACTTCAGCTAACTGCCCCAGATGCCTTGCCAGACAAAACCTCCAGGGACTTAATTCCCAACTCCTTACACTCCACAAGCTGCCCTCCAAATGCCTTTACAAAGCTTAACTTAGGACAATCCATGACAAATCATGAAATCAGGTTTGTCATCTGAATAATTATCAGTTGTGGTGTGCTCCCATCTTCAACAAAGAAGCCTATTTCTCCTTTTCAAGTCATAACCATCTTTCAAGGGGGTCCAAATTTAAGTGAAAATTTTAAAGGCTGAAAAATTTGTCAAATTTGCAAAAAACTCAAGGCTAGGAAGGAGAGCTGATATACACTGTATAATAGAATCACCATGATTTCAATAGGCTGAAACAAAGAGTGGGAAACAAGGATAATGAATACAAACTTTCAGCAAATATTTTTGAGCTTAGTGTCTTATAATAGGATTGGCACTACAATCCCTGCCCTAAATTTAATAGATAAGAAGTCCGCTATTTTTGTTAATAATAATAATGACAGTTGCCATTTATTGTGCAAGTGTTATGCTTTAGGCACTATGCTAAGGGCATTACCTGCCATGTCCATTAGAACGCTTTCAGCTGTGAGAGTAGCTGACTAAAACGGGCTTGAGCAGTAGGCGTTTCCTATCTCCTAATCATTGGCGAGGAGTGGCTGATTCCAGGGTTGGTTGATTGAGCAGCATAACGTCATGGAGGATCCATCCTCCAACTCTGCCATTCTTGGCATCTCTCTTGTGGTTGCACAATGGTTGCAATGATTCTAGATGCCACAGATACCGCAACATCTAGAAAAGTGTACCTCCTACAGATACCTTCCTATTGGTTGGGAAAGCCCTACCGCAGAAGGACCGTATCGATTTCCCTCACATCTCATCGTTCAGAATCACATCAATTATCCATACCTGAGCCAATCAATGCCAAGGGAACAACACTGCCAATATCATCTTAGACCAGTCACGAATTCACCCTGGCTTACCTTTCTTGAACACAGGGAATAGTGACCACTCTACTCAAACAAAACTGGGCTCCACAGGCAAAAAAAGAAGAGAATGGGCTGGAAAATGGCAATGTGGTAGACAAGCAACAGTGTCTGCTACAGGTACATTATTTTTTTTAATAAATCATCCTCTAAGGAGTTATTATCCTCATTTTAGAGACGAGGAAACTGAAGCTCAGAGAAGTCAAGTAAATTGTCCACAGTCACACAGCCAGAAGTTGGGAGATACTGTGTTCCTAACCACCAAATTGATGGTTCTGAAATTTCAGTGTATGTAAGAAATATCAGGAGACATTAGTAAAAATGCAGATTCCCAGACTCCACACCTAGAGATTCTGATTCAATAGTCTAGGGTAGGAGCCCTCATTTTTCATTTAAAAAATAATCTCAGTTAATTTGGATGCAGATGGTCTGTGAACTACATTTCATGACAAAGAATAGGATTAGCTATCATTTGGGCAAAAGTCTGATTTTAACAAACAAATCAAAAAACCTGATTTTCTGGAAGCCCCTGACCTGCCATCTCTAAAAGCCATCCTTCTTTCTTATGCTTCATTAAGGAAATATCTCATTGGATTTTCTCTATAGTTAGCCCAGGTCAAGTATGTTGACTGTCACTTTGACATACTTACTGAAAAACAGTGCCTGAATAAATCCAGGTGACCCTTTTCCAAAACCCTCAGTTTCAGTCTTGGCTGGAAGACTAGTCCTGGCAGATGAGGGGCAGCTGGAGGTGGACAGTGGTGGGAATAGGCAGGGAAAATGTTGAGAATTTTATGTTTTTCTCCTTTGCAACTAAATGTCTCTTATGTTGGCCAAAGTTGGCAAATCATTAACACCTGGGAACTAAGAACGAACTGCTTCTTTCCCCTCTCCCTATTCCTTTGTGAGGAACTATGAGGAATTGTGAGGCCAAAGAGTATGCACATTTGGAAAACTTTTGATATCTATTGCCTAATTGCAAAATAAAAGGCTGTTTTTTAACCAAAATTACATAGTAGCTTCTTTAGAAATATGTAATTCCTATTAAAGAAATCTCAAGTATCAACGAGCACGTGGGAGTGTTTTTTGTTTGCTTGTTTGTTATTTGCAGAGGGGAAGTTGTCAATGTCTCTTGTGATGACTGTCCTTATCCTTGCAGAATTATCCTCATTACTACCTTGTGGATGCTGAGTTGGTTGTATGCTCTGAGCAAATAACACTTCTGTTCAGATTTGGAGTAAGAAGCGGAGTTGGCTTTCCTTATTCTACTTTTTTAGTTGAAAGAATTCATGTTTTTATTTCTTAAACCATATACATCAGGAAGATTTCATTCTACAATGTGGGAATCATTGAACTGTGATTTCTTTCCTAAGGGAAGCTAAGAAGTCTCCGCAGAGGTGGAAGTTATGCCTGGGGGAAAAAAAAGGATCAAAAAGCAGGATGAACTCATCTACAAAACAGAAACAGACTCGCAGACATAGTAAACAATCTTATGGCTACCGGGGGAAAGGGGGTGGAAAGGGATATATTTGGGAGATTGAGATTTGCAAATGTTAGCTACTATATATATAAAAATAGATTAAAAAACCACAAATTCCTTCTGTATAGCACAGGGAACTATATTCAATATCTTGTAATAACTTTTAATGAAAAAGAATATGAAAACAAATCTATGTATGTATATGCATGACTGGGACAGTGTGGTGTATACTAGAAATTGACACATTGTAACTGTGCTTCAATTTTTTAAAAAGGTGGGATGAGAGGAAGATGAAAAGGACTAATGGGAGGGGGCCTCTGGGTGTCATAGGCAAAGTATGATATAACTCTAAGGAATAGGGAGGGGAGAAAGATGCAGTTCTTTCTTAGTTTCCATGCGTTAATGATTTGTCAACTTTGGCCAACATAAGAGATATTTAGTTGCAAGAGAGAAAAACACAAAATTCTCAACAATTTCCCTGCCTACTCCCACCACTGTCCACCTCCAGCTACCCCTCACCTGCCAGGACTAGTCTTCCAGCCAAGACTGAAACTGAGGGTTTTGGAAAAGGGTCACCTGGATTTGTTCAGGCACAGTTTTTCAGTAAGTATGTCAAAGTGACAATCAACATACTTCCAGGAATTTATTTCTAATAAATAACCAAAAAGGTGTACAAAGATATACATACTTCAAAAGTCAGTATAGCATGAAAATTTTATAATGTAAATTTTCAAACATATACGAAAGTAAAAAGAATAACACAATGAACCACCATATATCCACTACCCAGCTTTATTGATTATCAACATTTTGCCCAGTTCTTGTTTCATTTATCCCCACCATTCTTTTTTTTTTCCCACCATTCTTTTTTGTTTTTGAGTTTGCTGAAATATTTTAAAGCAAACCCCAGTCATCCTAGCATCTGACTCTCAAACACATCAGTTTGAATTGCTAAAATATAAGGATCTTTAAAAAAATTAACATTATCCTCATATCATTCTTCCACCCATCCAAGTTAGCAATAATTTGTTAATATCAACTAATACCCATTCATATATAATTTCAAAGTGTCTCGAACAATTTTTTCAAATCTTGATCCCAAAAGTTCTACATAGTAGATTTAAGTGCTATTTCTAGTAAGTCTCTGTAAACTATAACAATTTCTTCACTTTGCATTATGCCATTTATTTGTTGGAAAAAAATTATTTTGTCCTGTAGTTTCTCATATTCTGGATTTGGCTGATTATACCTTTCTTGTGTCATTTAATATGTTCTTCTATCCCCCACAAACTGGTAGTTAGAGTTAGAGTCTTGATTGAATTCAGATCCTTTTTTTTTTTTTTTTTTGGCAAGAATGTTTTATAGGTGGCTCTGTGTACTTCATATTACATCACAGCAAATGCACCTAAAGCCTGTTCACTCCACTTTTAGTGATATTTACATTGCTTCATGGATTCAAGTGCTCTCAGCCTAATCCCCCAATTTTACATTCTTTCATCAACTTTCCACCTAGTAGTTTTAGCAATGACTGACGAATATTGCCTCGATCCATTATTTCATTAGAGATTTTTAAAGTGGTAATGTTGTGATTTTATAATACCTATTGTTTCATTAGATCTGTTTCTTCTAAAATGAAGTAACTTCTGCCCACCACCTTGCTTTTTATTTTGAAAAATATCAAAGTTACAATAATGAACACCTATACACTTTCACCTAGATTCACCAAATGCTACCAATTTTGCCACATTTGCATTATCACTTTCATCCTGTATACTTATTCTTTGCTGTTTCATTCCAATTAGATTACAGTCATTGTGACACTTCACCTTTTAACACTTCAGCCTGTCTCCTAATAACAAGGACATTCTCCTTATAGCCAGGATTAATACTTTAAATACATTGAACATTGATTCAATGCCATCTAATGCAGAATTCAGGAAAACTTTTCCCCAGAATGTCTTTATAGTATTTATTTTAAAACCCAGACTCCATCAAGATATAGGCACTGCGGTGTTATCATGTCTGGTAATCTTCTATTTCTATCCTTCTTTCTACATGTATTAGCTGGCATTCTTTTGTATTCTTTTCCCCCATCACCATCATTATTCTTTTAGATGCTTAAATTGACCTAGATTTGTGCAATGGGAGCCACAATAGTCTGTAAAATTTTGACAATGTCCCCTTGATCTTTGAGCTCTTCCATTTTCTGGCCCAAGTGGTTCTAGGCTTGCCTTGTACTTTTCCTGTCTCAGACTTCAAATCAGCTATTTCTCCAAGGAGCCTGGTTCTTTTAAATGAAGAATGAAATTTAGAAACCAATATCTGGCTTCTAGGCATGCTCATGGCTAGGGGGATGTCATTATTTCTAAACCCTTTCAGTACACAGAGCCAAGAAATCTATTTTTTCAAGAAATCATGAGTTCATACTGATACCTCCAATTCAATCCAATACCACAGAAATCTTCCTCTTTCCCCCATTTCATATTTTTATCTTCTCCCACAGTGAGAATTGTAGATTCCAAAAAGTTTAAGATATTTTCTCATTTGCTGTATGCTTCAATACACCCAAAATAACCTCAGTATTACTCACTACACAAATAAAACCTAAGTAAAATGAAATATTTGTTTAAAGTTCTTTCTGTTCATAGAATATATTTTATGAAAGTATATTAAAAATGTACTTGAGTTAATTCCATTTTCTATGTAGTTACATTTGATGTACTTGATATGCAGTTAGGTTCATTTATTTCCATTTATATTTAGTTTTAAGGTTTGCCCTTTTTATTCTTTAGATTTAGTTTCATTTTTTGAATATGTATATGTATATATTCATTACTAAATATTACTTTACATGGTTCAAAAGTCAAAACTGTATCAAAAGGTAAGATCAGAGAAATCTAACTCCCATTCCTATCCTTTCCACCCTCATTTCCTATAACCCTCTGAGGTGTATGGTTATGAGCTTGTAGACTACCCTTAATATATTTATTTTTGCAAATATAAGAAACCATTTTCTCTCTTTTTTATTATTGTTACATGTTTTGAAATTTAGGAAAGTTTATATATTTACAATAGTGGTTACCTTTATATTAATGCTTTGGTTTTTTAATGGTCATGATCCCCTTTTCCTTACATAGAATTCTACAATTGCTTTAGACCTTTAAGTGGTATCTTTTGACTCCCACTTATATCCCATTGCTTGCATGCCATTGCTTGCATGCCAATCAGTGGTCTTATTTTACTCTCTCTTTCTCTTCTCCAATGTTTTCAGCTGTGTTATTTCTAATTTGTCAGAATGTTTCATATTTACATGCTATTCTTTTGCTTTTTCCCCATTTGTGTTTAAGTCTTAGACCCACAGTTAAGTATAATCAGTGCTCGCTGTCAGTGCTTTTGCTGCTGTTTTCCCAGTCAGCTCTTGATAGGATACAGGTCATCATCCAATAGATTTTCAGGATGAGATCATGATTATACATATTCTGACTTCTTGCATCTTTAAAACTATTTGCCTGTAGTCTTGATATTTAAAGGACAGCAGGGTTAGATAACACAGACTTGTTTTAAAAAATAGAAATGGAAATAATCTGAGTAACCAACAATCAGGGATGGGATAAATAAGTAGATTGTGTTCAGTTAAGTAATGTAACCCTGGTATTTGTAGCCATTGTGCATGCTACAACCACTGTGGAAAAACATAAGCTGACATATAAAACCTGGGATGATCAAATTTGTGTTTTTAAAGTATAAGAATGCTATATGTGTATGTGCAAAGTGTTTAGCAAAACGCAGGTTGTGATACATGAAAAAGTTGACAGTAATTTCGTCTAATTAATAGAATTATTGGTGTTCTTTAGATTTTCCTCGGTGTGCTCTTTTGGATTTTTCAAATTGTAACACTTGTGGAATTGGAGAGAATATGATATTAATAATCATTTTTAAAGGCTAGGCAAAGAGCTAAAGGTTTCAAGGTTTATTTTTAATGTGCAGCTTTTAATCAATACCACAAGACACAGTGTACCAAGGTAAGGGCAGCGTGATCTCATTAGCAAGCTCAGGACAGCCTAGGCTGGTCTCAGCGCCCTCCTGTGCGAGATACTCAATCAATGTTTGCTGGTGATGAAGAAAACTAAAATTAGTCACTCCTGAGCAGAGTCATTTCAGGCAATAGAGTTAACTTTTTTGAATCAAGCCCCTGCCTTCCAGGGTTGTGCTGAGGATGAAATGAAGTAGTATCTATGTACAACTGCCAGTCTTGGGTCTGATGTATAGTAGATCTAAGAAGGGAAGATAAGGTTATTAACATCTTGTTCTAGATAACTAATAAGGATATATACAGTTTCACTAATTCTGAAGAATATAAAAACAATATGAGCAAAGAGTCAGTGAAAAGAGCCTGAGGCAGCCTATAAGGGTGCTATGGAGAAACACAAGGGGGAGAAGAGAAAATTCAGAGAGAGAAAAGGCAAGACAGAGATGGCTTACTGATTATTAGAATCTATAATAGTTAGGGCTTCTGCTTGCTTCTGAGTAAGAGTGAGGAAATGTGTGCTCACAAATCATAACTGCGTTGTTACAACAAAAAGAAGTAAATGGAGTACACACCTGCTTCGTTAAGTACCTGTTACAAGAAAGAATACGCATCACTGGTCCTAAAACAACTACCCCAACAGGACTGATGGCATCCCAGACCAACTGAATAAGAATTTGAATGGAATGTCAGGCGCAGCTTGTTTTAAAAACATCTCTTTGAGTCATTATGATGACCAGCCAGGTTTAGGAAATACTGGCCTGTAGGTAGGACCACCATCTCTCCCATCTTCCAGGACAGTCTCAGAATAATTATTACCAGAGCCCCTTCTCTTATAAAAATCTCTCAACAGAGGTGAACACTATGTGCTCTCCTACCTGTACTCACCCTCTCTAAAGGTACTCTCAGTGAAGGTGGTGGTCACTTAATTCACCGCCATACTGATGGCCTTGTACCGTTACTTCCATTCCATGACTGAAGACAAGACTTGGAGAAAAACTACCCCTTGATCTTAAATTCATGTTAAAATGTCAACCAATAATCCAATTCTCCCTGAGAGTGGAATCCAATGAGTGGAGAAAACAAAGGCATAGCTCTAAGTGGGGAAAGAGAATGGGAAACCTGGGGCACCTCAAAGGCAATTGCTTCTGCTGCCTCACCATTTGGTACAAATTAACTGAGAGAGCCAAAAATCAGTACAGATTCTACTTTATCCACTGGTTATTTAAGAACATTTGCTCATTTCTAGTTTACCTCTTTTTGGCCCCCAATTTCCAAGAGAGTAAAAATAAATCATTTGGTAGTGAGGTAATATTGCACTTGAACTGCTGAGAAACCAGTCAATATTCTCCATCGAGTTAATGTGTCATCCAATTTTGAGTGTTACCTTGTTCTAGTTTAATCCTAATCTGCTAAATATCAAATATCATGTCAAATAAGGGCATGCAAAGATAAAAATTAGAATGTGAGCATTCTTAAAAGCATTCACATTACGAAGTGTAAGAGCAAATATCTGAGGCCACAGTCCTCAGTACACTCCAGTGTTCCTTATCATATCGGCCACCACATCCCTGGGGTACCCTCTGCCCTGCAGCACTGGACAGCTCTCCTTGTCCATACACGCCTGTCCTATTCTTAATGGGGGCTTTTTCCACAGAAAGGATTTTCAGTTACTTGACCCTAAATTAATATTCAAGTTCCCAAATTACAAATGAGAACCTGGTTTTCATTACTTTTGTGTCCAAACTACAACTCTATCTATAAAACTAGTAAATAAGAAAATCACTTTCAGATTTTCTCTGACAAGCTTCCAGAAACTCCTGCTGACAAACTAAACTGCTTAAATAATCACTTACATTTATAAACTTCATCAGTTAAATAGTCTTAATTTTAAACTGCATTTATAAATGTAATATACTCAAACTAATTCTTACATGCCTCTGTGTCTCTTACAGGACAAATTTACAACTATAACAAACAAAAACTTTGCTACCATTTGAAGCTCTCTTATTGCAACTCTAATCAAATAAACTTAAAAATATAATTAATTGAGTTCTGAAATATTCCAGTTCTGTTTACAAACTTAATCAACATCTCATATATCTTTCAACTTAGAATCTCAAGAGTAAAGTGTTACCCATTTCATATTGAAATCACAAAAACAAGCTTTTAGGATCCAAGTATGCTACATTCTCTTGAAATAGCAAACATACTAGCCCTCTTTAGAGAAGCTTAATTTGGGTAGATGGAATTCAGCAACCCTTAGTCTAGGCTGGATTCAACTAATCTCTTTACTGCCTGATTGAATTCTGCATTCTTTTCATATTCTTTTTGTCTAGCTATGTTCACAAAAGCCCTCATCTGTCTAAAAACCATCAGCCTTTATTTAGTCCAAAATTTAATTGAATTGTAGTTACTACTTAAGGTTGATATGCTAAACCCAAAAATCCCTTTGAAATGCACATGTACTAACTTGGATGGAAATCACATCACCGCTTTAATCCTCATAACACTACCGTTACCACAACACTTTGGTTTAGATTACTCAAGAAGAAGCACAATGAGGTAAAAGGCAATTACGTAATGAGTTTCAATGTTTCTCAAAAACATTTCTTGTTGATATCTGTTTAGAATGCTCTGTGGAAAGAACACAGGCCTTTTTGTAAGCAGTTTTTGAAAGGCTTGTCTCCAAGGCAGTTGTAAACTCAAGACATTGCTAGGAGAAATTTTGTTGTATGAAGACGGTTAGAGCTGGAAGGCATCTGATGATCATTTGGTCCAACCCCATGCTGTACAAAGAAAACTGAGCTCCAAAGAAAGGGGACAAGGGTGGGAGGGGGGTTCCTCTACTGAATATCCTCTATGTTCCAGGCACTGTGCAAGTTAGCCTTCAATTAAGATGCACAGAATGGCACTTGATAGTCCTTTTATACTCCTTCCCCCTCAGACACATTGCAAATGTTGCCATGCTTCTCAGGTTCACATATCCTTCTCTTGCATCATCTTGGCCTCCCTCTCCATCAAGTCAGTGGAAGTAATCAATCATTCACAACTTGGTATTTCTAATCCAGCCTCACATGTACCCAAATACCCTGTGAAAAGAAGTCAGATTTTAGTAAACTGAGAGTTGAAAGGAGATGAGTAGGTAGAGACTGTCTTTTCAGAAATTTTAGAGAAGAGGAAGGAGCAAGATTGGACAGAAGCTGGGGTGGGAATGCAGGGTCAGGGGAGGATGGGGAATGGAAAGAGATGAGCATGTTCATAGGGAAAAGGAAGAGAGTGAAGACCCAGGGCAGAGAGGGACTGATTGGCAGAGCAGAACCCCAGAGAAGGGGGCAGGGACACAGGTTGAAGAGTTCAGTCTGAAGAAAAGGGAGATACTTCCTTCTCCAAAACAGGAGGAAAGAAGGTACAGGTGGGGACTAATACTGCTGAGGATGCTCATGAGAAAAAAGTTCAGATGATTGCCCTAGGGTCCGGGTTAAGTGTGGAGGGGACACAGACTGGGTGAACATGATGGTCTAGAATCTAGACACCTTTGTGAACTAACAGGGGTAAAGGAATGAATGAATGGATGAGCTCAAAAGACATAGGAGTTTGAGATTTCGGGATGGGGCAGTCCACAGTGGTGACATGGCAGGAGGGTAGGGCTGTTGAAAGACCAGCATGGCGATGTAGAGGCCAAGTGAAAAACACTGAACCTAAAGATAAAGATCAGAGAAGCCAATGGGTTCAGGAGGGTCATCCTTCTGGACACTGGAGTCACCCAGGTTAGCAGTTGGCAGAAGCTGGGGAGAGAGATGTCATGAGCTTGCTCCTAAAATCTTCTGTGAATACAGAGACTGATCAGCACAGTGACCCATGACAGGGATGTCACAGGGATGAGATGTGAGCCTCCAGGCCAAAGGGAATTTTACATGGGAGGGTGGAACAGCATCCTGGCAATAGCTTTGGAGAGCAAAGGAGATATTAATTCCCAGCTCCCAGCTTGAGAAACAGAGAGTGAGCCCCCTTCCCTTGAAAAGGATAAAAGAAAAGCAGGAAACTCAGGGGAGACTCAGCTCTCAGAAAATAGGGGAAACATTTAGCAGAAATGTTAAGGATACAGGAACTCTGTTTATCACAGAATAGGGTCCCAGAGGGTACAATTGAAAGTTGAGGCAGGGGAGAGAGACAAAAAGCATCCCGGGATAATACTATACGATAGAATAAAGACTAAAGAAGTCGATATCCAAGGCAGCAGCTAAGGATGACAGGAACAGTGGCTAAGGATGAGACCTCTGGCCTCAAGTTACCAGCTCTGTGACCTAAGGCAAGTTACTTGCTCTCTCTGTGCCTCAGTTTCATCATTGTGAAATGAGGATGATACTGGCATTTACCTCATAAATTTGTTGTTGCTGTGAGGATTAAATGTGTTAATATATGTAAAATATTTAGAAAACTGCTCAGTATATAGTCAGTCCTGAAGAAGCATTTGCATTAGAGGGAAAAAGATTCCCACTCCACACTTTCCTTTGCATGATGAACATCTAGTCCCATCAAACCCTGAACGGTGCACCTTCACTTTCTGTTACTTACGTGCAGCAAAAAAAACCCAGTATGCAAAAAAAAAGAAAAAAAAGAAAGAAATGAAAAAAAAAATCTGAGTCATTGATGGATTCAATTTCTTACAGACATATCATATGGCAATTAACCATTTTCTGTTCGCTGAAAAGAAGGAAATAGAAATGAAAAAATTTGGCTGGAGACACTAAGATTCTAGAGTTATAAATATTAAAGATAGTCCATAGAGTCATCTAGTATACAACTTAGCAGCAACAAAAATCAAATATCTGGATTAAAAAATGGGCAAAGACTTGGACAGACACTTTTCCAAAGATGATACATGAATGGCCAATAAGCACATGAAAAGATGCTCAACATCACTAGTCATCAGAGAAATACAAATCAAAACACAATACGTTACCACTTCACATCCATTAAGATGTCAACTATAAAAACCAAAAGATAGCAAGTGTTAATGAGGATGCAGATAAATTGGAGCCCTTGTGATTTGCTGGTGGGAATATGAAGTGGGTGAACACCTTGGAAAACATTATGGCAGTTCCTCAAAAAATTAAAAATAGAACTAAAATGTGATCCAGGATTTAGAATATAAATATAAGTATAAATAAAAATAAAAATAAATATAAATATATATATAAATGTATATATAATCTCCAAAAGAAAGCGGGGACTTGAACAGAACTTGAACACCAATGATCACAGCAGCATGACTCACAATAGCCAAGAAGTGAAAATAACCCAAATGTCTGTCAACAGATGAGTGGATAAACAAACTGCAGTACCTACATAAAAGGGGAATATTATTCAGCCTTTAAAAGAAAGGAAACTCTGACACATGCTACAACAAGGATGAACCTTGAAGGCATTATGTTAACTGAAATAGACAGTCACAAAAAAATAAATAATACTGTATGATTCCACTTATATGAGGTATCTTAAATAGTCAGATTCATAGAACAGAAAGTAGAATGGTGGTTAGCAGGGGCTGGAGGAGGAGGGAAAGGGGGATTGTCATTCAATGGGTATAGAATTCAGTTTTGTAAGATGAAGAAGTTGTGGAGATCTGTTTAACAACAATGAGAATTTACTTCACACTACTGAACTATACACTTTAAAATGGTTAAAACAGTAAATTTTTATGTTGTGCTTTTTACCACAATTGAAAACAAAGGAAAAAAACACAGAATAATCTAGTATCCCCCCGAACATACACAATTTAATGACGAATAAAGTGAAGCCCAGAGAAGGTAATGGACTCATTCAAGGTCACACAGCTCATGGAGGCAGAATTGGGACTGGAACCTATGACTCCCACCCGGCCTGCAAGGTTCCTTCCATGACATCGTGCTCTCTATGTGAGGTGCTGAGATTGTGGGAAGATGGACACACCTGATTTATCAGTAGGGATAGTGACCATCCAATGAACCTGAAAGGAATAAAGATTCTTCTCAGGCTTATAAATGCTCATGTGCCTGTGCCCTTTCTCCAAATCACATCAGGATAATTCCACCCACCAGGTCTGAGGGGCCACACCGGAAATCTCAAGGTACTGGCAGCTTCTCTCTCTAGTCTGCGGCAGACCTGAAAGCAGATGAGAGCAGCTTTTCTGTTCCTGGGCTGTTCTCCCTGTAATTTAGAAGTCCAGACAGTTAAATCAGAAAACAGGAAGAAAAACTCAGGGGCCCACTTAAAAACAAGCTCAGGGTGGGGTCTCCAACATCCTGGAGCGAAGCTGCTAGTTAAAACTTGCTGCTTTGAAACCGGTTCACTCGCTCCTATCTGGACTCAGAGAGGAAGTCTTCTTCCCATTTACAAGTTTTCCTTTAGCTCCTTATTCCAAAGTCCATAAAGGAGACAATAGGAAAAGCTGGCCCCAGCTTAAGCAGCAGAGATGAAAACCAGACCTTTGTTCTTTTTAAGGGTGACGACCATAGATTGCCTTCTATTTTATATCAGAAACTTCTGTTGTTTCCAGGGAAACAATGAGTGAGGCTAAGGATTCCCCACAGGACCTGGCTTGGTGATTCCAGAAATCTCCACAGGTTTAAAAGTGTCAGAACTGAAGCCAAAGACTTCCCTCCCCTCTGCTCCTCTGGTCTCCTTGACACACAAACAGCTCATGCATACAACACCCCTTCGAGCTTTGGAGGTGTTAGGAAAATCCTTCTTACATCAACATGTCCTGTGATGAAGAACTAAATAAAATTTTTTGGCAAGGATGTTTCTAAAGATCTGTCCACTCCAGAAATATATTTTTTGTTCTCAGCAACCCTACCAAGGCAGAACCAGTATGCCTATAAAAAGCCTTCCGTGTTCCCCTTGATGAATCTTCAGGAAGGATGGAATAAGATGGGGGTCAGAGACTAGGAGCCCGTGCCAGATGCTGAGGCCAGCTTGGCTGGGTGCACTGGTGGCAGCACTGAGTGCCTGTCCTCCGGCTCCTCCCATTGGCGTGGTCTCCATCCGACACTCCTTAAGGAAATTGGCTGGGCTCCTGGCTTGTCTCGCCTGTGTGTCTGCTAGTCATCGAACAAAGTGTGGGATTACTTCCATGCCCAGTTTCCCAGATGCTCATGAGCACAGAGCCAAGGATCAGCTGAAACAGGAGGGAAGACTGAGCCGAGAAGCTCTCTTGACAAGACTCTGCCACACTTGAGCTGTTGTTCCTGCCACAGGACACACCTGTCAAATAAAACTCAATGAGCCATTCAGGAAACATCCTGTGCCTCCTGTTTGGAGCTAATCTTGGAAACAAGGACTTTAAACTATGAAAATATATATATATATATATATATATATATATATATATATATATATATATATATATATATATACACCTTTTCAGATTCTTTTCCATTATAGGTTATTACAAGATAATGAATATAGTTCCTTGTGCTGTATAGTAGATCCTTGTTGTTTACTTATTTTATATATAGTAGTGTGTATGTTAACAAGGACTTTTTTTGAGATGGTACCAAGCATGAAAGTGCGGGGAAAAGCCACAGGACCCTTGGTTCCCTGTAATGCGGCACCCCCCTATTTGCACAGACAGAAGTCAGGAGGTAAAAAGGCTTTGCTGCCTCTGGATGTGCCCCTTCATACCTCCTCCTCTACTAGTGTATTTCCCCCAAACTTCAAGGACCATTTTCACAGCTTGAAACTACAGAGGAGCTGGCCTCCTAGTAAATCTTTCTACCCCAAATTAAATGTTGGCAAAATACTTTCTCTAAGCTGAATGGTATTGACCTCTTGGTTCATGGCCAGCATTTGCAAACCAAGAGGACCTGCAGAGTGGGGGCACATACTGTCCCTGGGAGTAGAAACACAGTCTCTTATGTCCACCTTCACCACTCAAATGCCTGGAGGCCACTGGACTATCTGAGACACCTCCAGCAACTCTGGCTTCCGGGGGTAATTCCAGAATTTCAAAAACAATTTCTTACCACCTTGTCCAAGGAAACTAGGACTCAATATCCAAAGAAGACTATGGAAATAGGGACCCCAGAGGATGACTAGATCTGAGGCTTAGGGAAGTGGGGAACATTGGAGACAGGAGAGAACCAAGAAATAGATTATTTCAAGGCAAGAGAGAAGAAACCAAAACTATTGTTTGGGAGAAAGAAGACCGCAGAAAATGAAGGATAGCTGTTTTGAGGGATCCAGGGAGGAAGTCATTCCCCTGTCATGTGTCTAAGGGCTAGAGAGAGATGTTCAGAGAACCCTGAGTAAGGGTGTTGAAATTTTCTACTGACTACTCTTTTGGAATGCAGGAAAAGGAATTTCATCCAAAATTATGTCATCTTCTTTATAAAGATGAGGTTGAAGAGACAAACTTGGCCCATAGATCAAGACATTTCTTTTTTGTAAAGCAACCCTAGGCTTGGACAGGTAAGAGAAGCCACGTGGTGTGACAATCAGCACTGGCTTGGGAATTTTCCCTTCTGTGCAGCATTTATGAACCAAATCTGGGAGTTCCAGATATGGGAACTGCCACTTACTGATCATCTGGGCACTGGGCTGGGGACTTCATATTCAGGAACTTTGAGCTCCAGACCCATTGCAGTTGTCCACCCAACATCCTCACCTGGATGTCTAAAAAGCACCTCAAACTCACCCCAAACTGAGCTCCTGTTCTTCCCCCCCCCAAATTCCTGTCCCACCCACAGTCTTCCCAGTTCCAGGCGATGGCAGCACCATCCTTCCAGCAGCTCAAGCCAAAAGCCTCGGAGTCATATTTTGACTCCTCTATTGCTCTCATATTCTATACCCAACCTGTCAAGAAATCCTGTTGGCTCTACTTTCAAAATGTAACCCAGAACATCTCTACTTCTCTCCGCTCTACTGCCACCAGCTTGGTCCAGTCCACCCTCATGCCTCATTAAGATTATTGCAGTGGTCTCCACATTTTATAATCTGTTTTCAGTGCCGCAGCCAGAGGGATCTTTTTAACATGTGAGTCAAATCATGACATGCCACTGCTCTAAACCAGCCAACAGCTTCCCATTCTACTTGGAGTAAAGGCACTGTGCTTCCTACAGGGCTACAAGCCCCACATCAAAATCACTTTCCCTCTCTGATACTATCCCTTTGCTCACTCTGTTTCAGCCTCACAGACCTCTTTGCTTTCTCTTGAGCATTCCAAGCATGTTCCCACCTCAAGGCCTTTGCACTGGCTGTTCCTTTTGCCTAGAATGCTTGTCCCCCAGATCTCATCCTATCAAGTCTTTCCTCAAACATTACCTGGGTGAGGCTTTCCAAACTACTCCACTTAAAATGGTAAAACTCTCCCCTACTCACTCCTAGCCCCCTCTCCTTTTGTATTTGTTTCCCAAAGCCCATATGCTGTATCTGTTACTTATTTTCTTTCTTTAACATATGTCTCTCTTCCCTAGAATGTAAGTTCCTCAAAGCTAGGATTTTGCTCACTGCTGTATCCCCATTGCCTAGAATGGTACTTGACACACAGTAAATGTGTGATGAGGGATCTTACACAACCTTTATAATCATCTTGCCTTTCATTTGCTTTGGATAGCAATGCAATACCTCTTTATGCCTAATTTTCCCTTTGTAAAAAGTCTACGAGTTGACAATTCTATCTGTGTTATCTTCTCCCTCAAGTGGGTGCCAGAGGGGTGAGAGCTGTGTGTGAACAGTAACCATGAACTAGCTTCACTTATAAGCTCTAGATAAACAACAACAAAATTATATATAACTTCTGGACGCTTAGATTTGTTTCCTTCCTTTAAGGAACCTGGACTTTAAAAAAGAGTGGAAATGACAATACCAGACAAAATTTGATGAATCAAAATGATTAGTTCAGGCCAAAAGAAGTCAGACTTGATCCAACCCTCAAGGGACCTTTCCTAGTACCATCTTCCAACCACAGCTGACAAGGATCTCCATTTGTAAGGTGAAGATAATTATTCAAATTTTCACTTACGACTTTTTGCAATCTTAAACATTTTTAGCACTTAAAAGTCATGACCTATATGGTTCTTCAGTGATACACTGGGATGCTACCAACTACAAGGAAGTGGTGACTTCACAGTTACATGGCTACTAGGTAGCAGATCCTGCCAGGGAGGCCGAGATTCCAGACTCCAAGTCCATCATGCCTCCCTGGCCTCACAGCTGCCTCGAACAGCAAAACCTGAGTCCACTGAAACCTAAAGCAAGTAGGACTGTATCTGGGAAAGGATTTATTTCAGGGAGTTACCACCCCAGTTGCCCTTATAATAGTGACAGCTAAATGTACACAGCTGGGAATACTTGGAGTAGAAGTGTGTGTGCTTCATTGATAAAAGTCAATCCTATTGACTTAGCAAACAAGTCATTGCTTCAGTCAGCCTCCATTCATTTATTCAACAAGTGTTTGTTGAGTGCTTATTCGGTACCAAGCATATTTTTAAGGGCTGTGAACAAGACTGCCAACATTCCTGCTCTCGTGGAAATCAAATTCTAGAGAAGGATACTGGTAGTAAATAGAAAAAGAAATAAGCTGCATCACTTCAATGTTATAACTGCACCCAAGGGTATCAACGGAGGGATGGGGCAGAGTAACCAGGCAGAGAGTCGGGAGGGACTTTAGATTGCATGAGGCCTCACTGGAAAAGGTGACGTCGAAGCTGCAACACGAAGTTGAGGAGGTACCAGCATGTGAAATCTGGTGGAAGAACATGTGGGCAGGTGGAATAGCAAACGCAAAGGTCTTCAAGTAAAACAAATTGGAATGTTCTAAGAAAATCAGGATGTCAGTCAGGTGGGGCCACCGCGACAAAGGATGAGGAGGGACAAAGGATGGAGAATAGAGGGAGAAGGAAGAGGAGAATCAGAGAGGAGGTCAGGCACCACATCAGATGGGTCTTGTGATGATGACAGCTAGTGTTCATGGAACACTTATAAATGTTAGATATTATTCAAACAATTTATATGTATAGTCACAACACTCCTGTAATGAAACACTATTATTATCCTCACTTCACAAGTGAGGAAACTGTGGCCCAGAGAGGTTATGTTACTTTCCCAAGGAGATCCGGGTGGCAAGGGGTGGGGCTTAAGTTTGAAGCCAGGCAATCTGGCTCCAGAATCTGAGTTCAGAGCCACTCTGCTACACAGCCATCCTATGATCAGGGGTTTGGATGTTATTCTAAAAGTGATGACATATCACTGAAGGGCTTTAAGTAGTAGGGGGTGGTGGCAGGACCTGTTTTATATTTCAAGATGATCATAATGACAGCTGCATGGAACAAAAGGGGAGGCAGAGAGATCAGCTGGAGGCCATTATGGGGAAATAGACTGATAGTGCAGATGAGGGAGGTGGCAGTGAAGAGAGACAGAAATAGACATCTTTGGGATAGCTTTTCAAAGCAGAGCTATAGGGGCTTACTGGTGATTTGGATGTAGGACTGAGGGGAGGGGAGAAATTCAGTTTTACTGAGATGGTTAAAAAAAAAAAGGGTGTGGCAGGGATACATGCTGGGTATTTGAATGGCTAGCATCCATTTCCCTAACAGCACCCCTGTTTCTTATTGGGGAACATCTCCCTATTATGGGTTACAGTCAAGCCAGTTAGATAGTTGGTAGTCCAATTAGATATTCCTTCCCTATAATGTGAATCTTGAGGAGAAGGAAGAAACTCAGACCCTCCAGGGGAAGCCTCCTAACAAATTTTTCCTTCATGAGGCAGTTGCTGTGATTCCCAGTTCCCAAGCCCAGGACTCCAACCTCGAATTAATTCTGAGTCCTAAAGCCTTCCAGTACATTCCCTCTGCCAACTCTTTTGCTTGTAACCAATGGGAGTACAGGGTAGAGACAGAGTGGGTGCAGGGTGCTCTCACCCAGGAGATACATTTTGGGATATGTGAGATATGTCAAGGGGGCTGTTGGGTGTTTGCACCTGGAGTTCAGGGTTGAGGACTAGGGTGGGGAGAAATATACTTGGGAGTTATCGACATGTAGACGGCATAGTGGTATCTAGCATAATGTCCCATGTCTTTTTTTTTTTATTGAGTTATAGTCAGTTTACAATGTTGTGTCTGTCCCATGTATTTTGCTAAAAGCATCCTGATTTTCTTTTGGGGGAAATATTTCTCTTTCCTGGTTAGTAATCTTGATGGGGCTATTAATCAAAGTGCCAAGCCCTCCTCTGGCCAAGTAGCAAGCAGGAATCTTAGGCTTGGACAGTCAGCATATGCCATCCACCTGGTCACAGTGATTCTTAAGGGATGCTCAAGTGAATTAGGTCAATTCAATAAGAATAAGCCAAAGGACTTTTGATGAAACAATCAGGAACAAAAATCCTGTCCCCTTTCTGGCATGATTGCTAAACTGGTACAATGCAAGCTTAGAGCTATCTTTTTTTTTTTTTTTAACCACCACGAGGACATAGCCTGATGCAAATGAGGTCAACACACAGCAGAAAACAGATTCAGGTGACCAAGGGAGATGGACAATGTGCTGAGGCACCATTGAGTTCCTTGATGCTGTCATTCTGGAAACTAATTTCACGATCATGTGAATCAATAAATTCCCATTTTTACCTCAGATAGTTGAGTTTCTGCAATTGCAGCCAAGTGATTTCTGACAAGTACAAGTGCCATTTAAAATCCCATGCCTGGATGAGATCACATAGCAGGAGGGCAAAGAGAGGAGGACTGAGCCACAAAACACTGCAATGAAGATCCAATAGGGGAGGAGGAGCCAGCATTTTGGTTAGATTGTCACTTGTCTTTGATGACAAGTGGGACCAGAAAGATCATGTAATTCACTGTATTGCAGAAAGAAAATTTGTTGGCAGAATATTGACAATTTTTTTAAACTGAGTGATAGGTACTTACGGGGCCTTAGGTTTGAACATTCCCAAATTTTAAAATGCACTTGTGACACAGCATTGCCGCATTTTTCCTGCATTCAAAGGACAGCACATCTTTGCTGGAGAGCTCTCTTGCATGCTGAGTCATGTCATCTAAGATGGTTATAGCTACCTTCCTTTTCTTGGCATCCAGCACTATGAGATGCGGGAATTCAGGGGGTTTGGCAAGGAAAAGTCAGACATGTGCGGACTGTTTGTAAATACGCATGAGCTCTCTGTGGTCTGACTGTTCATAGACAGGGAGGAGCTTGGGCTCGAGCTCTGTTGGCCCCTGAATTCACTTTGGATGAGACAGATTGGTGTCTGCCAGCCGGGCTCCCCTATTCCTAACAGTACCCAGACTGGGCTTTTTAGCTTCAAAAGGGATTGATCTGGTTCCCATGTCAACAGCAGGCTCTGCACCAAACTGATAATTTGCGCAAACTGTGTGCAGTTATGAGTGGTGGGATGATGAGTTCTACCCAACAGGGCATTGAGACAACCAAATGGCAGCTCTGGAGTGGGAAGCCAGACTCAGGGATGAGACCAGAGGAACTCCAGAAACTGGCAAACGGCAGGGACTGCAGACACAGTTGACTAGGAGTCTGTGATTTGAAGGAAATGTTTACCCTTTTAACCAGACACAGGAAACAAAGGGAAACTCTTCCTTTTGCAACACAGGACAGAAAATGTGGATGCTTCAAGTCATTTTATTTTGTGTGGGTAGACTCTGAGAAGTAGTCAGAGCCATCCAGCTAGCCAATGATTTAAATACCTAGCACTGACTTTATGAAAACAAGACCTATTGATAAACAACAGCCTAATGAAGCACTGAGTATTCGGGCTCCGGAGCAGCCAGATTGCCTGGGTTCATATCCTGAGTTCACTACTTGCTTCCTTAATGATTTTGCACCTCAGTTTCCTCAACAGCAAAATGAAGATCACAATTTGAAACTGGAAAACACTGTGCTAAGTGAAAAAATCTAGACGTAAGAGGACCAATATTGTAGGATTTCACTTATAGGAGGTACCTAGAACAAGCAAATTCATAGAACCTAGAACAGGCAAATTCACAGAGACAGAAAGTAGAATAGAGCTTTCTTCATGGTTTGGAAGGAGAAGAGAATAGGGGGTTACAGTTTAATGCATAGATGGGATGATGAAAAAATTATGGAGATGGATAGAGATGATGGTTGCACACACTGTGAATGTACTTAATGCCATTGAATTGTGTACTCAAAAACAGTTAAAATGAAAAAAGAAAAGAGAAAATGATAACTATGTGAGGTGATGGAGCATATTAATTAGCTTGATTGTGGTGATTATTTCACAATGTATATGTATATCAAAATATCTAGATGTACACCTAAAATATATACAGTTTTTGTCAATTATACCTCAATAAAGCTGGAAAATGGTTAAAATGATAAATTTTATGTTATGTATATTTTACTACAATAAAAAAAATAAGGCTATTGCTGCAAACACAATATTGAGCAAAGAGATCACACAGAAGAATTAGTGCTGTATGATGCCAATATATAAAGTTCAAAAACAGGCAGAAATCATCGCTGGTGTTGGAAACCAGGATTGTGATTACCACGGAGGGTGGTGGGGACTGGAAGGAGACTTCTGGGGTGGGAGCTGGTAATGTTCTGTTTCTTGATCTGGAGATTGGTGACCTGAGTGAGTTGTCTTTGTGAAAATTATCGAGCTGTCCCTTATGTGTGCACTTTTCTATACATATGTTAGATTTCAATAAAAAGTACTCCTCACCACCATCCCCACCCCCAAAATGAGGATGACAATAAAGTCCACCTTAGAGGGCTATTTTCGTAGCTATTGAGTTAAAACAGATGACACTCTTAGAATGGTGCCTGGCACCAGGGGTCCCTAAATCTTTAGCAGCAGTACATAAAGCTGAAGATGCCGCTATCTCTAGAAACTTTCCTGACCTCTCCCTGCACTTGAGATGCCAATCATTCCCTCCTTGTCCCTACCTCCTATGCTTTGAGATACTTTGCATCTGCTCTTCTAGATCCCTGCTCTGCTTCTGGATCCTGACCCACAGCAGCGTGCTCCTTCTTGCCCTCTGGCTTCCAGTCCTTTTGGGCTTATGACATGGGGAGAACCAGCAGGAAACTGGAATAAGGAAAGAGTGAGGCTGAGGGCTCTCCCTGTGACGTCACTCGAGCAAAGGTCATAGACCTCTCCACCCAGCTCTCTCTTCTCCCAAGTTCTGTAAAGGCTCCCTCCTGCTGCCCCTTTGGGCTCATCAAGGTAATGATGCCCCATGATTACTAACCCAAAGACACTGTACTAATCTCTCTTGGGATTTCTTGTGTTTTTCTTACACCCTGCTTGGACCTTTATAAATCACCTTTTTATTAAAATCTTCCCCAATTTCAATGCATCATCTCCTGCTGCTGGGACCCTGACTGCTACCTACCCTCTTAGAGACCTGTGGAAAGGCTACCATGGGTCCAACATGAGCCCCTCGATCAGTTCACTGCTGGCTGGACCAGATGTGAGCAGCTGACTATGCTGAACCACCCAGAAGCTCTCTGCTGAGAATCTGGAATAGAGTCACAGAAGCTGAGTGACTGAACCAGCAGAGAGCTCAAGAACTGTAAGATCACGCAGAGGTAGCAAAAGTCAGTGCCATGGCAACACAAAGCTGTGAGCAAGCTGAAGCTCCTATAAGGCAGGAACAAAAAATGGTCTATGGAGGAAAGGGATCAGATGCAGAGCTTAATTTATTAATGTTGTAAAGGCTTTAATATATTTAGGAAACAATGTGTTCAATGTAAAATCAACTAATGTGGTTTTTATTCCAACTATTTAACTGTGTCTTTAAAGTCCCCAGAAATATCATTTCTACCAAAGTCATATAAGTGAGACTATGTCTAAATATTTACTGCACAAAATGCAAGAATGCCACACATTATGAAATCTTGTCCATATGTGTGCGTTGTGTAGGTATGGAGAGGAGAGGGTAATGTTATTTAATAAACTGTGGTTACCCATTAGTGAGTTCTGAATTTCGCTCACTAGTGAAATACAATGGAATAGAAAATAAAAGAAAGCATTGTGGTTCTAAGAGTAAATATTGTTTTGCGAAACTTTGAGTTCAGTAATACATATACTGGATCACAATGTAAAATGTATTTCTACAGGGTCAAAACAGTGTCAAAAATTCCAGTGGACTAAATTCTGTGGTTCAGAAATTAGCCTGTTATACTGTTAACGTGGAGATAAGAAAGGAAGAAAACACAGTAAAGTTGTTATAAATGATTTTGTTAACATCTACAGGAATCATATTTTGAGCCTTACGATGTCCTTCCACTCATGATTTTAAGTTGGGACTGGTCATCAAGGTACCATTCCATCACCTTCCTTCTCACTTTTCCCTTTTTTGCGAACTAGAGAGGGCAAGAGCCTTGACAATACTGCTAGCTTTGAGGAAACTCCCCAGTGCCTGGAACACTGAAGGCTCTAGATGAACATTTGACACATTTCTGAAAAATGATCTGTTCACAATCAATGATATGAATAAGAGATTGTAAAATTCCATATATATATTTCCATAATTAAACATCATATGATCATTGGAATACCCCATAGAAAATGCTTTAATAGCAATTCTTTTCAAAAACTGCATATTTTTAAAAAGAGATATTGTTACATTATTCTTTGTATTATTTTTTGTTGGATTTATTTTAAACATAATAATGTTGATAATAACAAAGGGTCAGTAACAAATGTTACCAGTTATAAGTGGGTTGAATTGTGTCCCCCAAAGCATAGGTCTACTTGGAACCTCAAAATATGGCCTTATTTGGAACAAGGGTCTTTGCAGATGTAATAGATAAGAGTCTCAAGATGAGATCATCTTTTTTTTTTAATTGAAGTATAGTTAATTTACAATGTTGTGTTAGTTTCCAGTATATAGCAAAGTAATTCAGTTATACATATATATATTCTTTTTCATATTTTTTTCCATTTCCATTTCATATTTTTTCCATTATGGTTTATTATAGGATATTGAATATGATCCCCTATGCTATACAGTAGGACCCTGTCATTTATTTTATATATAGTAGTTTGTATCTGCTAATCCTAGACTTCTAATTTATCCCTCCCCTGCCCTTTCCCCTTTGGTAACCGTAAGATTGTTTTCTGTGTGAGTCTCTGCTTTGTAAATAAGTTCACTTGTATCATATTTTAGATTCCACATATAAGTGATATCATATATTTGTCTTTCTCTGGGTCCATCCATGTTGCTGCAAATGGCATTATTTCATTCTTTTTTATCACTGAGTAGTATTCCATTGTATAAATATACCATATCTTCTTTATCCAGTCATCTGTCAGTGGACATTTAGGTTGCTTCCATGTCTTGGCTATTGTAAATAGTGCTGCTATGAACACTGGGGTACATGTATCTTTTTGAATTAGAGTTCCCTCCAGATACATGCCCAGGAGTGGGATTGTTGGATCATATGGCAACAAGATGAGATCATCTTGGATTAGAATGAACCTTAAATTCAATATCAAGTGTCCTTATAAGAGAGAGAAAAGGAGAAGATGCAGAGAGGAAGCATGTGAAGAAACAGAGATTGGAATTATGAGCCGCAAGATACGGAATGCTAAGGGTTGCCAGGAGCCACCAGAAGCTAGGAGAGAGGCATGGAACAGACTGTCCTTCAGAACCTCCAGAGGGAGCATGGCACTGCTGACACCTTGATTTTGGACTTATGGCCTTCAGAACTGTGAGAGAATAAATGTTTTAAGTCACCAACTTTGTGGTAATTTGTTATGGCTGCCCTAGGAAATGAATACACAAGCTGAATAATTTACTAATAGTTTAAAAATCACACCAGTTATAAGTTTAGTTCTCCTGGCTCTTCCTACGTTCATTTGTTGGTGAGTCACCAGTGCTGGAATTTAGTTTGAAATTGAGGGTTAAATTTTTGTGGCTACTTTCATTCACAAGGGCACATGGTGACTGTCTTTCATGGGACTGTAAACTTGACCATTGTTTGGATTTTTTTTTTTTGATTAATATTTCCTTTTATTCAGCAGTTACCAAGATAATGATTTAGTTTTCCATTATCTTCTGAAAATGACCGTTTTTAAAAAATTGAGATATAGCTGACATATAATATGTTTTTTAATCTTAGAAAGTCAAATAAATTCAGGGGTAAAACTGAAAAATTACACTTTAATTCCAACTGAAAGGCAGAGTAGCAGACTGCTGAGGACCATGGGATGGGGTCAGACAGTCCTGGATTAGGAAGCTCTTAACTAAGTGGGTAAACGTGGACAAGTTACTAAAACTCTCAGGCTTCTCTTTAATCAATTGTAAAATAAGGATTATTGAACTCTCCAGAATATTACCAGACAATTGAATAAGGAGGCATGACAAAGTCTTAATAGCATCTGAGAAAAGGGAAGTCAGGAGAGGATCTTTATAGGGTTTGGGGGCTGGCTTCAAGTGACTCCAGGGTCTTTCAAGAAGGGAACTGCCTGAAATTGGGCTAAGATCCTGACATAACATTTAGGATTGATGGATACAAGGAGATGAGGGTCTTAAGGCAAGTCTTTTTTTTTTTTTTTTAATGTTTATAGCAGCTTTATTCATAATTGCCAAAATTAGAAAACAACCAAGATATCCTTCAATAGGTGAATAGATAAACTGTGGCATATTCATACAATGGGATATTATTCAGTGATAAAAAGAAATACAATATCAAGCCATAGAACAACACAGAGGAACCTTAAATGTATATTGCTAAGTGAAAGAAGTAAATCTGAAAAAGCTGCATGCTATGTGATTCCTATTATATAACTTCCAGATAAGAAAAACTTAAGAGACGGACGGTAAACAGATCAGTGCTTGCCAGGGGTTTGAAAAGAGAGGGAGGAGATTTTTATGGTGGTGAAACTATTCTTTATGATACTGTAATGTTGGATAATACCATTATACTGTCATCAAAATCTAGAGAATGTACAATACAAAAATTGTACCCTATTGCAAACCTTGGACTTTGGTTAGTAATAACATATCAATATTGGTTTATTGGTTGTGATAAATGTACCACACTAATGCAAGTTGTCAATAATAGTGGAAACTGTAGGGGTTCGGGCAGAGAGGGTGGAGCAGGTAGGGGTGGAGACAGAGTGGTATTTGGGAACTCTAGTTTGTACTTTTTCTATAAACCTAAAACTGCTCTAAAAAATAAAGTCAATTAATTTTTAAAAATTCATTTTGAGGATTCTGAATTAGGTTCATCCCTAAGCACAACAGATTCTACAATCCAGATTCATTCCTGCTATCCTTGGGTAAATCATTTCATCCCTTTTTCCCTCAATTGTCTACCTACAAAATGGAGTAATAATACTACCTATCACCTAATGTTGCTGAGGATTACAACCAGAACACTGCTGGTTCACAGTAAGTTCATTATTTTCCGCACAATCATGAAGGCAAATCTTGATGGGTAACTGGTTTGATGAGAACAAGAAGTTTGCTCAGGATTAGCAGATTGTTATCTCAGATAAACTGATCTGCAGGAATTTCCTGAAGCAAACAGAGAAGTCATTTATTGGTTTACAGTCTTATCTCTCCCAGGCAAAGTTTTCATGGAACAAATAACCAAATCATACTGATACAGGTGGTCTCGGTTCTAAGTCCAAATTGCCACTTCTTGTGGTTGTGGTAAGAAGTAAATGAGATCATGGTTCTATTGTGTCTGCCACATCACAAGGACTCAATAAGCAATAACATATTTATTATTATTATTGTTATTATTATCCGTTTTAATTTATTTGGAAGAACAAGACAAATGTAGCTAGAAAGTTTTGACACCCCTCAATTTTTATTGCTTTTTATAAGCAATAAGCAGAATCAATGGCTTTTAGCTTTCCTGTAATTCAGGAACTAGTAAACTACTAAAGTTGTTGGAATTGTACTTATGGAAATAGACAAAAGGGGGGAAAATGAGGGCTCCTTTCTTTGTTATGATTCTAGCTGGTTCTATATTTGCATGCTCTCAAGGACTCTTAAGAAATCAGTTCTCCACAAGCGGCACATCTTCAAGAAGAAGCTACCCCTTGCAAATGCACAGGATTTTCCTGGGTGGTGTATCACATGCAAATGCAATGTTTTATGGAGACTCAGAGATCTCTGTTCACTTACTATGCATAACCTCCACTGAGTTAGTAAAATTTTCTAGTAAGGGGACTACATCTCTTCAGCATCAGAACATGCAAAGCCCAGAGGAATTCCTTGAGTGTTTGTACTTGTTATAGAATCTACAGACAGTGGCTGAGTTTCACCCTAAGGAGCAGAAGATAACGTGACCAGACGCCCATCTGACTCATGAACGATGTTCCCTCTGCTCTCTCCAGTGAACCCTGGAGAAGCACCCCAAAGACAGGAGCAGTTCCCTGCTTCTCTCCTCTGACAGTTTCACTACAGGGCATCTAAAACACCCCCACGCAACCCCCCCATCTCTGACAGAAAGAGAAGAGGTCCATATATTCTTAACTGTTCTGATATGCCATAAATTAAATAATCCAAGGTCCTTAGAAGAAAATTCTTCATATTCCCAAGATATCATTACTATCTGATAACAAAGGCAAATGTAGAATGGATAGGAAGTGTCTGTAAGTCAGACTAATAATAGAAATGCTAATTTGAATGAGCACAAATGCAATGCATAGACTGTGTTTTCAAAAATGCAACAGTACAGAGGTGATGGGTGTGGCTCCATGGTAGAGCATGTGCTTAGCATGCACAAGGTCCTGGATTCAATCCCTAGTACTTCCATTAACAATAACAATAAAAAAAAAATGCAACAGCAGTAGAAAACAGTATGGAGATTCCTCCAAAAATTAAAAATGGAACTACCAGACAATCCAGAATTCTGCTCCTGGGTATTTATCCAAATAAAACAAAAACACTAATTTGGAAAGATATACACACCCCTATGTTCATTGCAGCATTATTTACAATAGCCAATATATGGAAGCAACCTACCTAACTGTCCATCAATAGATGAATGGATAAAGAAGATGTGGTATATATACAATGAATTATTGTCATAAAAAAGAATGAAATCTTGCCATTTGTGACATGAATGGACCTAAAGAGTATTATGCTAACTGAAATAAGTCAGACAGAGAAAGGCAAATACCATACAATTTCACTTATTTGTGGAATCTAACAAATAAAACAAAGAAACAGACTTAACTAAACAGAAACAGAGTCATAGACACAGAAAACAAACAGGTCGTTGCTGGGGATGGAGAGTGAGTGAAATAGGTGGGAGAAATGAAGAGGTATGAACTTCCAGTTGCAAAACAAATGAGTCACAGGTATGAAATGTACAATGTGGGGAAAATAGTCAATAGCTATGTAATATCTTTGCATGATGACTGGTGGTACTAGACTTACTGGTGACATTTAGAAATGTTGAACCACTATGTTGTGTAATAGGAACTAACATAGTATTGCAGGTCAATTATACTTCAAAAACAAACTCATAGAAAAGAGATCTGATTTGTGGTTACCAGAGGTGGGTGGTTGGGGTTAGGGAAATCGGAAGAGGGCAGTCAAAAAGCAAAATCCAACAGTTATAAGATAAATAAGTATTAGGGATATAATGTACAACATGATAAATGTAATTAACACTGCTGTATTTATATATGAAGTTGTTAAGAGAGTTATCACTTAGTTATCACTAAGTGTCATCGCATAGAAAAAATTTCTTTTCTATTTAATGAGAAATATGGATGTTCACTAAGCCTATTTTGGTACTCATTTCATGATGTATGTAAGTCAAATCATTATGCGGTACACCTTAAACTTATACAGTGCTGTATGTCAATTACATCTCAATTAAAAAAAAATAAACATAAAAGTGCAACCACATAGTGCTTCCAAACCTGCTATGATGTTAGGAACCAGGTTGTAGATGTACTCAGCTAGCGACTAGACAATAGGATGTATGTTTGACATTAGTTATTTGCATGCTTAGTTGGTCTGAACGTTTACCTTACCCTGCTCTTTCATGATTAATTTGCTCAATTTGTTAAGAGAGTTTCCTAAGCAAATGTGACTTCGTTTTAGCACCTGTTTTGAATTCCAAATATTGGTGCATTTTGCCTTAATAGCTGAGTGCTTAAGAGTCAGGCTCCAGGGCCTTACTGCCTACATCTGCCGCCCACCTGCCATTTTCCGGCTGCGTACCCCTGGTCAGGTTACTTAACTTCTCCACCTCAGTTTCTCCCATGATGAAATGAAATTAATCATCACAGTTACCTCAGAGGGCATTTGGGAGGATTAAATGAGTTAATGTAAAGTAATGAAAGAGTCCAATGCAGTGTGTCACATATTTCAGCTCTTTTTCATTTTCCTTGATCCTACCTTTTAGGAATTGTATCACCTGACATTCAGAGGGCATCATCCTATGGGATCAATGCCGCGTGGGAGAATTCTGCAGTGCTTTTAGTTTGAACCTGTGTCCTTTATAGCCTGCATTAAGAGAAAAGAGTTGTGGGCAAAAAGTTAGGAAATTTGGATTTAAGGTCCAATGTAGTCATCAACTATGTGATCTTGAGTGCATCACTTCAGCCCTCTGGTCCTGCTTACTCAAAAAAAAAAAAAAAAAATATATATATATATATAGAGAGAGAGAGAGAGAGAAGTAGGCTGACTGCCTCATCCTGAAACAACTTAAGGTGCTAGAAAGAATCCTGTAGAAGAGTCCAAAGTTCAAGTTTTAGGACTAGCACTTGTTGGGTGTAAAATCCACAAAAAGGTCACATAACCTCATGGGAACTCAGTTTCCACATCTGGAAAGTGGCCAGAGTAATATCAGAAATGCTCCCCTTCCAGGTTTGTGGTAAACATAAAATTAGATGATGAAAAAAGCACTTTGTAAACTAAAAAGAGCCAAATAAATGTAAAGTAATATTATTTATAAAATTCTATTTGTTCTAATTTTTATGCTATATCTTATTATTTTCCTATAATCTTTTATAAGTGTTTATGCTCCTACAGGTAGAATTCTATGGGTTGGAAACAGACTATAAAAATGTATTTGTTGGTACTCAGATTACTATAAACAATGCCTTCCCTTTGTTAAGGTAACAGCTGTAAATTTTCAGTTTGCCCCTGGGTCATCATCTAAGCATGACTGTATGAATCAAGAAATCTAAGAATTTTTCCTTTTTGTGCAAATATCTCTGCAGATATAATCTAAGAAATAACTTGCATCTGTCTTGGAGTTTCTTAATATTTTAAAGGGGCTGTTGTAAAGGAAGATTTTCCTAACAAAGAAAGGACACACACACACTCCCCCTCACAACAGAGACACACATAAATACAAATATCAACATAAACTCTATGCTACAACCAGAAAAATGCCTTCCTACCACTGGATCCTTATTCATGCTGTTACCCTCCCCCACCTGGAATTCCTTTTCCTCCCATTTCTACCTGCCCAGTCCCACCTAGAATTCAGGATTTTGTTAAAATCTCAAATTTTCAGTGAGATGAACTGAGTGGTTCTTTGCCCTACCAATAATCTTTAAGATAGCTACCTCCTTTTTAAAGATGATAAAACTGACAAATGAGAGATTAGTGATTTGTTCAAGGTCACCTTTGTGAAATTTGCAGAAAAGTTTAACTCATATTTTTCCCCTGTACCCCAGATACATCTTCTCAAATCACCGAAGTCTGAACCAAAGTACACCCCCTCCCTAGTCCAGTTCTCTTGTAACACATATATGATACCACATGTTGCTCTGCATTAGAGTTCCTTGTGAATAGAGCCCTCTGTCCCCAGAGAGTAGGTCCCAGAGAGCAGTAACCATTCTATCCTCCAACTCCTTCATAGCTTTTAGCACTGAGTATGCATTCAGGTATTGCAAACTTGTATTTGTTGAATTTGGAGTGGAACATCCTAAGGATATTTCTTGCTACTTTTCTTTTTTAACTTTTATTTTTTTTATTGAAGTACAGTCAGTTACAATGTGTTGATTTCTGGTGTACAGCACAGCGTCCCAGTCATGCATATACATACCTATATTCGTTTTCACTTTTTCCTGCTACTTTTCTATAAATGAACTCAGCTTTGCATGAGTCCATTTTGATTCTCACCTAAGGAAGATCTGGAAACATCAAAAGCACTGCACTGTAGATGCAAGAAATGGCAAAAACCCAAGGCCTATCACTGCCCCTGAGGGCTCTGTAATTCTCAGATGCAAAGCTCTCCTTAGAAAGAACAAGGAATGATGGACAATCCCTTCCTGACAGCTTTTGGGAGTGACCTGTCCTTGACCTCTCATGAGCTAACTGTGGTATGAAGGCCCAAGGCCACTTGCAGCAAGATTTTAAAGACTACCATTACTTCTGACATTACTACCACCCAACAAAACCCACCACTGGCTCAAGGTGATTATCCCTCTGCTGTGCAGGGCCACCAGACTCCAGAGTGTGACAGAGCATATGGTCCCTGCCCACAGTGTTATTCATCAAACAAGGATAAAAAATCACAGTAGTGCCCTGCTTTGCACAGACGGGAATGGTCTGGGGCAAGTCACAGCTTCAGCTCAGCTTGGGTCTTTTAAAGACGCAGCCCCCGGTTTTCCACAAAACACTTCATAAAAGTGAAAATGGAACACATGCTGAGTGGTATTTTCAGAATAATGAAAACCCTATAATTAGGAAGCAGTAGTTAAAACTTTATTACCCCGTAAGAGCAAGGCATAGTAACAAGTTAATGCAATTACTAATTCGGCTTTTCTAGAGATAGAAGCAAATAGTGCAATTAAATTCTTAGTCTTTATTTTTCCAGGGGCCTAATGAAAGGGAAATAAATGAGCTGGATCCCCTTCTTCCCACTGCTTCTGCACCATCAGGGAATGGGTTCCCCACCTCCCTCTCTCCAATCCCTTCTGAAAAATAAAACAGCCCACCAACTGTGAAATGGATTATGCCCTACAACTTTGCATCTGGAATAGAAGCCCTCATTTTTGACAAAGATTGCCAAGAATTTTGCATCTCTGCCTTGTAGCTTTCTATCCCTTCGTTGGCCTGTTCCTTCTGCTTAACAAAAGATCTGCTGCGTGCTGATTTGTCTGTGAATGTCAGTGCACACCGTGTGCGTAGATTCTGACCTGTCCGCATCTAACTCATTGTCTAATGCACCATTTTTACCTGTAAGCCTTCTCCTACACAAACCCAATCCACTCCAGACAAATGATCGACCCACCAACTCCCAAACACAGTTTTCACCTTCTGATCACTTCACCCTTCATTCTGCTTACAGTGTCATTTTGGAGTGGATGCCAAATGAAACTGGTTTCTTCCAGGCAACCACACTGGAGGACACTGGTCTGATGTAGCGAGTGCCAGTTCCCTGCCACAAAAAGGACAGATGAGAGGGTGGCTCAGCTCTTTGATGCTAATCAAAGCTCCCAGAAACTCACCAATCTCCATGTAATTGTAACCTTTAGCATCCTGCAGTACCAAGCCAAAATAGTCCCTGTTTGGACAACATTGTTATAAATGAACAACCAAATTCAGTAAATGATTGGCCAATTCTGAACATAGAATAGTGACCTCTAAGTGATCATTTTGATCAACCTAAGTCACATTTCTGGTTCAACAGAGTTATTCAATGAGAAGACCTAAAACTGTGTGTATATGAGACACAAATTCATAAACAGTTAATTTAGATACCTTAACAGCAAACTGACCTGTATTTCACTGAATCTAAGGTGACACTAATCATGACACACCATTATTTAATTTGTCATGGAGAAAAAAAAAACACCCATTAAACCATGACACCATGCTTTCTTATTAGAAATTTTTATTTTCTGTATGTTAAATTTATTTGATATAAATATGTATTTTTTAAACAACACATGGGGGAGGGTATAGGCCAAGTGGTAGAGCTGCATGCTTAGCATGCAGAAGGTCCTAGGTTCAATCTCCAGTATCTCCTCCAAAAATAAATAAGTAAACCTAATTACCTCCCCCTGCCAAAAAAAAGTAAAAATAAATAAACAACACATGACCACAATATGAACACCTATGCCAAGTTTCCACATACACAGCAATGACCACATCGTCAAATCTGCCACCTGACCAACAGTGACATTGACACCATCAATTATAAGATGCATCCTGATTTAAAGTTGTTAAATTGTAAAAAAAGAAAAAAGAAAAAAAAAAAAAGGCACTTCAGCAGTGATTAAATATGGCACCTGTATTCATGAAATGGGGATCTCAGGCAATCAATAGCCTCTCCTCACCTGACATAAGCTCCTGCCCCAAGTGACAAATGGTTCCTGTCTGTGTCCTTCGAGTCTTCCTCTTCCTATTTTCTCTCCCTTCCTGTGCTGCATGGTGGTCCTCCCAGGGCTGGCTGCACAGCTGACGTCTCACACTGGCCTACTCTGTTGCCAGTTGTTAAAACGCAAGCTTTCCACCTTCCCACCCCACCCTATTTCTTTAAGGCTCACTACTGCCATCCTGTCTCTACTACTATTACTTTTTGTTTTTTTTTTATCTTAAGTGTTTTTCAACCTTAAGTGTTTTTTTCTTTACATCAAGAAAAATCTCCACGGATTGAAAATGAGTAACTGCCCCTGTTATCTCCCAGGAGGCTTGCAGAGGTCTGCAAAGATGTGGGGGCAAAGAAGAGCAGTGATCTAGGGTGGGAGTCCAAAGACTGCCCTCCCCCACCTAACACATTCTATTAGCCTACCTTTTTAAAAAAACTTCCATTTCTTTTGTTGTTTTTGTTGTTGTTATAGTTATATGGCAAGATCAAAGGGAACACGTTGTCTCTGGGACATCAGCTCCTGGCAGGAAGAGAAGCAATGAAAGGTCTTTAACTCTTTACTGGCTGTCACCGTGGTTATCTAATCATCTCATGACTCCTCAGCCAGAGAGGCAAGATTGCCCTGCATGCCTCACATCCTTGTTGTTGCTTTTTTATTTACTTTGCTTCATCTTCAAAGAGAGCAATATTGAATTAATATTCATGTTAATTCATGAATTAATTTTCATCTTAACCTGATTTTACCTGTATGGAAATGTGCAGGGACATGTGGGCATTCTGTGATTTGTCCTGGTTCTAAATGTCCCTGAGGATGGTCCTGACCCATATACACACAAGTCGCCTTCAGAGCCAACTTCAAAAACCTACCTCCCTGGTCCCCAACCTGAGGTGACCTCACCCTTCTCTGACCAGTGAGAGTTCTTAAAGTCTATTCTCCCTACTTGGTGCTTATATATAGTACTGTGCTGGTAAATACTGAGCAACTGTCTGGGAGGGGTGGAGAGAGGAAGTCTTGGTCTGCAGTGCTTGTCAATTTCTATGATGTAAATACTCCCACCAGGGCTGAGTTTAGGCTGCCAATGTGATATCACTGAACACAGTTGTTAGAAACGCACAGAGGCACACTGTACAGATACAGTAGGTATAAATGACATCAAGATCAGGGATAATAGTAAAATGTAGTAAAATGATTAGGAAGTGGTGAGTTTCAGCTCTTTATTATCTTTGCTTTTAATATAATTTATTTAATCATAAGTTAATATAATTTAATTTTTAATAATGGCTGTGTTTAGTAACCAGCTTGCAAAACTCTAGAAAATTTAGCAATTGGCTCTTGCAAGCCAATATGAGAAGTTCCAATGCACATATTTAATTATATATGTAATAAAGTGTGTACTATCTTATATTAATATTATTTTTATCCTTTGTGTCCCCAACTAGATTATAGACTCTAGAATATGAAGCTTTTTGTCTTATACTTCTTTTTATTTACTCTGCTGCTAAACACAGAAAGGTAATTAATTTTTAACATTAATGATGATGTTTACTCATTAAAACTATTTTTGAGGGGGCTATTAAAATTCACTGATAACAAAACTTCGGCCATGCTCAAAATCTGACTCTTCCTGCAATCACATCTTTAACAAAAAAAGCTTATGAACTGAACAATATATTATAAAAAATATATTACTATCAATGTAATTGAATCATTTTTGCTACCAATTACAAGATCATCTACTATTAAGATCTACTATTAAGAGTAGCAGTGATCAGCTTTTTTATCAATGCTATTGAGAACACTGATCAACATTTTTTTTCCATTTTTTCAGTTGGAGTATAATCAGCTTACAATGTTATGTCAATTTCTGGTGTACAGCATAATGTGTCAGTCATACATATACATACCTATATTCCTTTTCATATTATTTTTCATTATAAGTTACTACAAGATATTGAATATAGTTCCCTATGCTATACAGTATAAACTTGTTGTTTATCTATTTTATATATAGTATCCACAAATCTCAAACTCCTAAGACATGGAAACAACCTAAATGTTCATCAACAGATGACTGGGTAAAGAAGTTGTGGTATATTTATATAATGGAATACTACTCAGCCATAAAAAAGAATAAAATAATGCCATTTGCAGCAACATGGATGGACTTGGAGATCGTCATTCTAAGTGAAGCCAGAAAGAGAAAGAACAATGCCATATGATATGACTTATATGTGGAATCTAAAAAAAAAAAAAAGACAGAAATGAATTTATTTACAAAACAGAAACAGACACACATACATAAAAAACTTATGATCAACTTTCAATCACCAAGAAGCAAGCAAGCCAGCCCCTATTACTATTGAAGTTAGAGTTCTATGGGATAGAATATTCTTGGGGTGGGGGTCCTGTGGTAGGATAACCAAACTGAGAAACTTCACTAACCAAATCCTCAACAGTGGCCAATCCTCATACAATTTATACTTACAAAGAATTGGCATATGACCCCAAATGCCAACTATTATCAAGAAAATACTATTATCATCTCCATTGGAGAAACAGATTTCTAGTAACAATAGTATTGGTTTCAATTAACTAGGATCCTTCCTTCCCAGAACAAGGACTCAGATTCGCAACGAGAAGGGTGTTTGTTGAATATCAAACCAGAACACAAGAAATTTAAGGGTGTTGAAAGACGCATTCTCTGGGATATGAACAATCCAAATGAACCATCCCTGTTCCACAATGGAATATATCTATCTATCTGATCCCAAGGGTATTAATATCTACCAAAGCATTATCTGTCATAGTTACAAAGTGCTGATAAAGTCATTGAAAATTCCCAGTGTCAGTGAAAATCACCAAAACCACTATTATCTCATGCCAGAGAAGTTACAACTGAATGAATTTTAGCTTTATATGCCACAGTTACATTGCAGACATAGCTCACTTAGAATATGCCCTAGTCCAGAATTGGCAAATGCACAGAACATGTGCTGCCCCCCACCCCTTCCCACACCCTTAGCAGACATCATTAGTTGATCACTACAGTCTTCCTTCATCGAGTACTACTATTCTTTCCAATACAGCCCAATAAGCAGCACTCCCAGTCCTGGCCCTGGGCTCTAGATGAACAATTAGGAAGCAAGGTATGTGCAGCCCTTGTGCAGGGAGACTAAGAGTTACATGTGACTAGGTGTGTTATTTCAGGTTCTTTTGGATGGTATTGCCTTTATAGGGGTTAACCTTTTGAAAATCTGGTTGCCAGTTGTTCCTACTGCAACCCCCTAAGTATAAAGTTGAGAACTTTGTGCTGGCTTTTCTCCCCTCCAGTGTTGCAAAGGGGAGGTGTCATCTGTCTTACTTAAACACACCAGAGTTTTCACTTTTGTCAACAAATGTACGTCTTAGAAGCCAATGATTTAGGCTTTCTTGGCATTTTGCCATTCCCACTAGAGGGCACCCCTGAGGGAAAGGAGGTAAAACTTAAGGGAAGCCATTTTCTCTTCAGTGCTTTCACGCTGGCTCTCTGCTTAGCCCTCCCTTCCAGATCTAGACATCCTTACCTAACTTGCATCTCCTCAGATTACCAAACAGGTAGCCACCTTCCACACAAGCAGAAACATCTCATCTTCCTGTCCCTGCCCCTCTCCTAACATCTTATATTCATCTCAGTCACCTCCCTAGTTACTTGCCTTCCTCCTTTCATTAGACTCCTTGAAGACAAGGCCAATCTTTGGGTCCTCATGCCATCATGGTGCCTAGCACACAGTAGGGCCTCTCCTAACACACAGTAGGTCCTCTATATGCATTTATGTATTAAATTATAGACCAAATGTGCTGAAAAATCACAGACCCCCTTATTCAGGGTGACAAAAATGGAGACCACATCAACTTTATTAAGTTGTACCAAATTTTCCACAAGTTCTTAGGCATGTGCTTGGAGCCTGCTCTCTAATTCCTCACACCATAAATAATTCCCAGGGAACTCTTTCACAGGGTAGAATAAAACTTTTCAAGCCCACATCTAGAAGGTTTGATACAGAAAGAAACTCTGGATATCTTTCAATCTTATGTTGTAGCAGTTTTCATTGATGGTCTCACAGGAGAGACATAGGGACAAGTTGCTAATCAAAATTTCTTTTGGTGGCTACCCTACTCCCACCCCAAAATTCTTAGAAGATTTTTTTCCCCTTGGTGACCTTAATTATATTCTTCCAATAGCCTTTTGAAATTGGGCAAGCTCCTGGGAGCATCTTGAAAAGGGCTATGAGCTCCCTGATCAGCATTTTCAATGTCTAATTATAACCTTACAGGATAGCTTTCACTTAATACTTCCAAGGTGGGGCTGAGAGTAATTGATGGTTTTGAAACTAAATCTTCAGTAGCCACTGTCAATGTATTGAGGTTTAATGCCTCTTTTGTTCTTAGAGAGGTTGCTGATAGTGAGAAGGAAATGTATGCTATCTTTAATCCTAGGAAGACAGAGGGATTTTATTAGAATATAGTAAAATATTTACAAGAACAGTAGGACTTGTGAGACTCAAGGACTAAATTCATCTCAAGCCTTCCTTTGCATACTTGCTTCTAAAGGGATCTGTTATGGGATAGTCTGAATGTGGAAATCCTTTTTTGAATGAACAAATGGGAAAAGATGAGTCTCTTTCTACAGAAAGAACATTTTTCTTGCCCCCTTCCTCCATGAAAAGATTTAAAATGTGTCCAAAATACAGTTTAGGAATAAAGGAATTATTCTGAAACAGGGACAAAAACATTTTGTTTTAAGAAAGGAACATCAGTCATGTTAGAGAATTTCTTTAAAAGGAAGGCTAGGCTTTATCTTTTGTTTAGAAGGGAACTTTGTTTCTCAGTCTTTAGTTGTGACTTTCTACCTTTTCAGACTTACTCATGTTGGCTTCACTGCCTTCTCCTCACCTTCCCTGAATACGTCTATGTTGCTTTCTTGGTTTTTATTGTCCTTCTGGAAAGACTTTTTTTTCCCCTTCCATACTGCTTCTTCCATCGCATATAAACTACAGTACATTCATTAGCACATTAAAGATGTTCCATCCATTCATTCAACAAACATGAATAGTGGGTCTGCAATTGGCTACATGTAGCCAATACAAACACAGAAAACAGTCTTCACTCTCAAGGGACTTTCAGTTTGGTGAGAACTAGACTCTGGAAACCATCTGGCAGCATTACAAACCTTATCACATTTTCAAACTATATTAAAATAAACTGTCATCATTCCTCCACGCTTGCGGGTTCTGATTAGCTGACACATTTGTAACACTAACCTAGTGGGCAAGATGTAACTATGATTCCTTGACCTGAATCTAGAAACCCTCAGTGTGCCAACCATGCAGGGAGAGAAAGTGGAGGGAAGACTGGGAGAAGTCTGGAACTTCAGCAAAGAAAAGGCATAAATTCATTGAAAGAGAGCTCTGCTTTCCTCTACAACAGGTCTAGGGTAAGATACCACGTTCTTAGGATTAGGTTTTTCCCACAGCAGAGAAGTATCTATCTATTACAAGCTTACTTGAAATGATTCACATCCTCTCTCATGGCATTCTTCTTGGCCAAACTAGGTCTGACATAAACCTCAGAGCCCACAGTGAGATTCTGACATCCAGCAGTGGCACACCAGCCCAATAAGTAACCAGGTTTTCTACAGGGTAAGTGATCCTCAGAGCCAAAAAGCACACTCACTCTGGGCTAGCTCAAGAGGTGTCACTTCAGACAGAGGCCCATCTCCAAAGTAAAGAACTTAAAAGAACATTCCAGATTTCACCTGTCCCTCAAGCCCATACTTGAAGTCAACGTCCAGGTAATGCTAATAATTATCAAATTAAAAGGCATTTGTTTAATGGAGCAATTTCAGTATCCAGTGTTAAGCTGCTTTCTGCCATATGGCTTTGGGCATGAAGTGATTAAACCATAATGTCTGGAGCCTGAGCTGATGGGGAACTGTTTTCAGTATACACTCCCAGCGGAAAGTGATTCCTTTGGGCCCACAGCGGGTTAAATCCTCCTTCAATCACAATATTATGCTGTCTCGCTGCTGATACTGCATGCAGTCAGTAGATGACACTGGTCCAACTCTAACTCAGGGCAGGGAGAGAACTTTCATTATGTATCCATTCCCAGGGTTCAAAAACAAAGAGAAGAATAATATGTAGTGACTAACAAAGCAAGAAGCAAGAACAGAAGCCCAAGCACAGAGCCCTTGAGAGAAGGACAATTATGGGCACATTAAATGGGCTGTAGCCTAGACCAGCTCAGAGACTAATCCGTTGGCTAACAGTAATAGCTACCGGCACTACTTCCATCTGCTGTGCCAAGCACACTGCTAAGCACTTTGGCATATATCACCTCGTTTAATCTTTCCAACAGTCCTTCATAAGAATGTACTATTATTGTCCCCATTTTACTGATGGCAACACATAAGCTTAGAGGAATTAAGTCATAGCTAATTAGTAGTGGAGCTGGAAGTCAAGCTCAAGTGTACTTGACTTTGGAGCCTAAGTTCCTTAACCCCAAATCTGGTTGATCATGACTTCCCGTCCTTAGTAAAGGGTAACTGGTGGTGAATACCACTACACTAAGGGTATTTTTAGTTCCTTGTTTCCAAACGTGATTAGTAAACTGTGTATGATCATCACTTCAATGGGTAGACAGTCATTTCCAGAGATTCTTCCGCTGGCTTCATTAAACCCAAAGTTAAGGAACCATTTCAGGTGCTATTACATATGGACACCTGTTCCAGCAAACCATACCTGACTTATCAGTAAGATTCTGGAACTCAGGGCAAAAACAGATCACTATCCCTTGTTCAGAATTTTGCCTCGCCAAGGCTTATACTCTCTTAATATGATAGCCATTATAGTATTAGTAGTATATCTAGGAACGTAACAGTTCCTGTCCCGAAGGATCTTACTCTCCCACTGCGGGTACTGGAGTCAGGAAGTTCAGTAATACTCAAGAGCATAAACAATTTAAGCCCTCAGCGGTCCAGACAGTACTAAGAACATGTGGACAATCAAAAGACCTCAGAAGAAGGCCCTTGCGTCTTAGCTCTGTGAATGACCAATTCATAGACCTCATCCTGCCAGACTAAAATCAGAAAAGGAGCTCTTGTTCATATATTTCACTCAGCATATATAAATCATTTGAAACCATAATTGTTCTGGAACTTTGGATGACCATGGTTGAAAAGTCTTCCATAAAATTTAATATGACTGGAATCCAAACAGTCCCTTTGGAAATTTCTAGCACAGTTCTGAGGTTTGAAACTTCTTGCAAAAGACAGGGGTACTGTCTCACCCTCAGCAAACAGCTTCTCTTTCCTGATGGGCACTGCTTCATTAACTTTTAACAGGTGCTTTTAATATTCAGTTTGTACTTTTAAACTTTTTAAGCCTTTATCAGATGTTCTTTGAAACCAAATGGATATCGCTAAAATACACATTTCCAACATGATCAGATTTTCTTTAAACTTATTCACAAAGACCTTGAGAGGACAAAGAATGTGTTTAATGACAGGAGTGAGAATGGCGCCAGTAATGAATGGTTTGGTTCTGCCAATATAATACTCAAAACTAAGGCAATAATTTCTTAAAGCTTTGTTTTGCTTTGGCAATTTAAAGTAAAGCATTTTCACATATATTATCTTATTTAGTTCCTCTGAAAACCATAGAGCCAAGCAGAGTAAGTTTTATTATCCCCATTTTAAAATAAGAAAACTATGGTTCAGAGCATTCAAATAGTAGAGCCACACTTGTGCAACCGGAAAGTGACAGAGTCGGCACCAGAATTCCTGCCCTCTGGCCCCCAGCCCATTGCCATCTCAATTCAGCTTTTTTTTTTTTTTAATCAAACAATATAATGTCTATTCTTATGTCGTCTCTACCAGGACAGGTGGCAAGTCTTATTTGTCTTTGGATCCCTAACTTGGGACAAGTAAGGGTTTATGGTGGACCAGTAATAAGGACACTTTGTTCTAGTGTCTGTGCTTTTCACAGTTACTATTACCAGTGAGCTGGGTTGAGCTAAGACTAAGAAGGCCGAAGTTTTGGGTTTTAAATATGCTTGGGACAGTTAGTTTTCTTGTAGTCCATGGCTGTACAATGGAATACAGCTAGTCATCTTACTAACCTGTCCCAAGAGGGATCTGGCAAGTTCATAGATAGCTTGGTCCAACTTGTCCAACCATACTTTCTTTTCATAGATGGATGTAGGACTTCCCTAAATCCATCCATCTATACTTGAGAGCAGGGACTGTCACACTAACTTCTTAGGAAATGTCCTCATATACAAGCTCTCCTAGGAGGATTCCCAGACAATGACTTATAGAGCAGTGGCCACAATCTGTTCCCAGTTCCCCTGCCCAACCTGGCATAACTGATTAGAGCTGTTTTGGTGCTTGACCCAAAGGAAGTCAATCGGCAGCCAAAAACCTTTGAGGTATCCTAGCAAGAAGATTCTGCCTGAACAGAAGTGACGGGAATTTATGGGGCTAATCAAATGTTCCTTATTAGGAATTCATAGTGAAGATAATAGGAAAGAGTAGCTTAGGATGTAGAAGAGAGACCCAGAGATGAAGACTCATTGATGGTAGAGCCCCAGAGCAGGGAACATGGGAAACTCCCACTTGGCTTCTGGCCAGAGTTACAGAGCTGATGGTTGTTTGTTGGAGGTGAACTGGGTTTTCTTCCCTTCTAGGTCTGTTGTTTTTTTTTAAGATCTGGATCCCTTTGATGATCTGATGAAAGATATGGATTCTTGTCCCCCAGCCCCCCAAATTTGTATACATATATTCAGACCAATGATTGCATTTCAAGGGATTTCTTGATTCCCTAAAGCCCACTGGGAATCTATGGACTACAGGGAAAGGACTGTTCTTTATACGGTTAATTCACCTAGGACAGCTATGGTACCACATTCCTCTCTGAAGCTCAGCACCCAGTACAGGGCTTGGGACGTAGTGGGTATTATATACATCTTGGTTGAATGACCAAATGAATGAATGAGTTAATAAGTAATTGAATAAAAGAGAAACAACTAAAAGTTCATGCTCTATTGACAGCACATTGGAAATACCCTCTTCTCCTCTTTATGAATACGAGCTGGGTAGTATGGCTGGAAGGAGTGCCAGTTACTTGCCTATGCCCAGATGATGTTTAATATATCCATTGACATAGTTGATGGGCCCACTATCACCTTCCACCCTTGGAACTAGAAGGGCATTCATTGTACCTGCTTGTATACAAATGAGAACTTGGAATGTCATAGTCTGGAAGGACAGCCCTACTTTAGAGCCCCAGAGCAGGGAAATGGAAATCTGCTATTTACAACTTGTAAATGGAAATCTACTATTTACAACTTGAAATGTATGTGTGATGATTATTTAGAATTTTAGCTATTTTTTCATTAGTTGTATATTAGATACAACTTTAAAATAATAATTGACATTTTTGTTTCTTTTCAGACTTTTGGGAGAAAAGCCTAGTTATTTTCAGTAATCCAGAATTCAATTTGGGGGTGAATTAGCTGCCTTCTCCATTCATTCATATGTCCTATTTTACAGAGAGGGAGAGAGGGAGACCGAGAGATGGATACAGAAAGAGAAAAGCCTGCTTTCCCACAGTTGCTCTGGCCAGCTTTATTTGGGCTATTACCCAACGGACTGACCAGAGTGTCAGCTCTTTGAGGGCAGGATTATGCCACAGTGCTTTGCATCTGCCCACTTGCCCACTGCCATTCTAAGTGTGTTACAAATAGAGGGATTTTAATTAAATGTATATTGTGGGCCATAAAACAGGTAAGACAAACAGACCTGTTTTTCATTTGGGGAGGGAAAGAAGAGTAAATTACAGGAGAATGTAATTCTCTCCTCAATTTTTTAAAGTACTGAAGTCATTTCAAATCAATTACATTTAAAGGTAAAAGTTTATCCTTTGGTTTATTATTTTTAAATTTCTTAATTCTTGATTATAAAACTCCTAAGTAAAAGGCTGTGCTTCAATTTAAGTCATCAATAATTACAGTTGCAGAATATGGCATATATTTGCATGTTTTTCCCCTTTAGGATCAAATACCCTGGTAACTTAAGAAGAAAAAGGGTTCAATTCACTCACAATGCACAACTTACTAGGACCCATTTATCTCAGTACTTCCACATGGATACCAGTGGCACAAAATATTGTATTGTACTTCCATCCAAGGAACACAAACATTCTCTCATTAATATATTTAAAGCTCATTAACAGGAAATCTATTCTTGGCATGTGGCATAGCTGACCCTAAAGACCTCATTTTTGCTAATTCTTGAGTCACTAAGCTTACCCAGGCATAATATTTATTCTTTTAATGTGAGGTTCAAAATAAGGCTACTATATTCAATGAGTGTGTGGGGTGAGGAGGAGTGAAGAAACCACTATTTCCTGAAACTCTCTCAAGTGACAGAGACATTGCAAAGATGATATCATCCTAAAGGGTTCTTTTTACCCATTTTACAGACCAGGAAATTGAACTACAGAGAGGTTAAGAGACTTGTCCAAGATCACAGTCGAGATTTGAATCTAGGGTACTCTGTTCTCAAAATCTGGGTCCTGGCCTCTTGGTGCCTCCCCAGCAAGGACCTATGACAGGTGATGGTTGTCTGAATCAGCTTCATTATTGCAAATCATGCACTAAAAACCAGTTCTGCTTGATAGGATTAAAAGCTTCAAACTCCCTGCTCTCAGAGTTTGGAGCAATTTTTTGAATCAACTATGATCTAAATGTTGGTGCTAAGTCCCACCCTCCCCCATTGGACATCAGGACCAGGAACTGTGGTAACACTCTCCAGCCTAAGGTCAGAGCATAGAGCTGCCCTGACCCATCTGCAAGTTAAAGAACAGAAAGATGCAACCTGAACCCAGAACTTGGCTCTCAGGTTTAAATGCCTCATCATGTCACCCTGGCCATTGCACAGTGGGATAAAAAATGAGACCTGGATCAGAAATTGAGACTCAGATTCTATTTCTGCCTTCAGTAAGATCTTGCCCGGTGACCTTGGACCAGATCCTTGACTTCAGTGTTCTCATCTTTGGAGTGGAGGTAACAATGTCTGCCTAGCATTCATCATTTTGAGTTGGTTTTAAAAGAAAGTTGACAGAGCCTTTGGGAGGTGCAGGCCCTAGCATTGAGTGTAGTTCTCCCCATACACATGGCAGAACATGGTACAGAGACCAGATCATCAGGTTCCATCAGCCCAAGGATCTTTCTCTGACCATGGAAAGGCAACCTGTACCTCCAGATCCCCAATCTTTACCCATCCCTTCTGCACCCAGATATGCTAGGTGAGTCCTATGAGGTCATATCACCAACAATCCCACATTCTCCCATCAATGTTCTTTGGTAGTTCCAGACACTACAGCACCACTGCTGACCAGGATCAGAACTTAAGAACTTGAAAAACTCTGGGAAGAGGTGGTGTCTTGTCTCCACATCAAGTAAACAGCCCATGGCATTGTCTTCTGATGGATGACAATAGACACTCATGGCGCAGCAGTGGTGGAGCTGTTTACATGACACTTAATATCTAGGAAGGCGTTAGATTTATGGGGACACCCATGCCCAGGTAACCCAACCCCATGGATTTTGACCAGTGGTGAACTCAAGATGATCTCCACCATTTACTTGGCTGTTGCTCCCCAGCCAGCAGGAAATAGCCAGAGCTCCAGAGGATAACCCCTGCTTTTCAAATAGTAAAAGGGTGGTGTGTTACACGCTATCCAGCTAGTAGAAGAGACAGAGGGTCTTTAAGAAAACACGTCTATTGATGGAAGGAAAACTGAGGCAACTTCAGAAGCCACCTTCCTAGTCTTCAAACTAGAGAAATAAATTACTACAGTGGAGAGTTACAGAGAGCAGGACAGGCAGCGTGACAAAGCGCTGTATTTTTGTGATTCTAACACCTGTTGGGGAGCACTTCAGGGATCTGCACTCTGTATATATTGTCTGAATTAATCCTCACAACAATCTATCATCCTCTGGCATGAATCAAAAAAATGTGATCTTGACCCAATCAGTAACATCTTTTAATGCCAGGGTAAGAATTTCAAGTATGTTGAAATCTCCAAGGATTATGCCAAGGAATGGGAATAGAGAGGAAGACAGTGAGCCACAAGGAGGGGGTTGATTTTTGATAAAGAAGCGGGGTAGAGAAGCAGTGTAAATAAATGGGAGAATAGGGAGAAAAATGAAAGGCAGACTCAATAGGCAGCTCCAAATTACGAGCCTCAAAATAAGTGTCTTTCTTCCTTGGAATATTACTGCTTTGTACTGGCTTAAGCAACTAGACTACCTCCCTCTGCTTCAGAAAATAGGCAGGATAACAGGAAACCATTTCAGATTCCGCGGTGATTACAGCTACTTAAATTTGACTTACCAAATACTGTCTCAAACAGATGGTATGTAACATTTGATTAAGGGCTTATCCTGGAAGCCCAACAGGGAACATTTCTTTCCCTCTTAATATAGAAAAGATGCAGAGAGGAAAGGAAATAAACTGACATCTTTGCCCGTATTCCATGTACACCAGTTAGCCCCACGTTGTGCCTTTCCTAAAATGAATCTGTGCTTATTGTGCGACTCATGATCAAGCTACATAACATCGCTAATTTGAGATTTGCAAATGTTAGCCATTATATACAAAAATAGATTTAAAAAATAAATAAGTTTCTTCTGTATAGCACAGGCAACTATATTCAATATCTTGTAATAACCTTTAATGAAAAAGAATATGCAAATGAAAAAGAATATAATGAATATATGTATGTATATGCATAACTAGGACAATGTACTGTACACCAGAAATTGACACATTGTAACTGACTGTACTTCAATTAAAAAAAAAAAAAAGACCAAACTACATAAAATTGATAACCACTGAATCATGGTAAGAAGTATATTGAAGATCATCACATCTAAGCCCCTTATTTTACATGAGGAAATGGGGACAGAGAGAGGTCAGCTGATTCGCTCCTGGTCACGTTGTGGCAAATCTGGGACCAGGTCTTCTAACTCCGGGTTTGGCATTCACACTAGCCTTTATATATACATAATATTCAATGTGGGGAAAACATACAAATCTGTCAGCACCATTATTAATAAATTAGCACCAATCTGTGATGAGCAATTATTAGAACTTGAAGCTGATGGGTAATGCCACTCAAGTCTAGTTAATGAGCCAAAAGCTTGGTTCTTCAAAACACTTAACATTAATCAGCATTTGGCTTCGGATTGTGACAAGTGTTTTCAAAACATCACAGACAATTACAATATTCTTAGCTTTGCCTCATGTAAATACAAAATGAAAGAAAGTCAGAATTTCATAAATGACAGTCTCCAGAATGTAAGTAATGAGTCCCATGGAGAGGGTACAATGTGTTCATCCTTCTAGCGGCCAAGTGTAATTTGGGAACAACAGGATCACTGAGAGATTACAAAGTGTGAACCTTCTGCTTGGTGAGGAAGAAAAGGCCTCTTTTCACAATAGCAAAGTAGAGCTAGCAAGCAAGACCCACCCTGTAGCGCAGTTACAGAGGAGTTACCCCAGGCTTCATGCCCCATGTCCTACTCCCACCCCCTCCACCTACCCCCATGGTCACCACCCAGGAGGGAGCTCCGCAGCACCTAGTGGGGAAGAAGCAGCATACTGAGAGGAGCTGGGAACTCAACACACAGTGGCCTCATGCTGGAAAAGTAGCAAAGGAGAGGAAAACGCTAAAAAACGGTGGTTGGTAAGAGGACAATACCTTAGCTCCAAGCTCCAAGGTCCTAAGCACAGCTCCTCTGGAATTTTGTTTTGCAGGTTTCCTGGGGAAGTTCCTTTATTACCTATCTATCTGTGTACCATCTATTTATCTATCATCTCTCTATCTATTTAAAGTTACAGGCTAAAGGCCCAGTTGTGGTTAGTGTTACGTTTTCTGAAAGACAGAGGATTGCTTCATTTACTGGGCTTAGGACAGCATTACTCATCAGCTGTTGTTATATTAATTAAAAATGTGTTAATCAACTGATTAGTCATTGTTGATCACCCCATTAATAGCTAACCTTTACTGAGAAGTCACCGTGTGCCAGAAACAATGCTAAATGTTTTCCCTGCATTGTCTCATTTACTTGTCACTATGAGCCTTTAAGATGATAATAATAATCATAATTACATTCAGGAATTTATTCAACACATATATTGAGCACCTGATAATGCGCTCTTCTAGGCATTGGGGATACAGCGGTGAATGAAACAAAGTCTCTCCTCTCTCTTGGGTAACTTGTATCAGTTGACTACTGCTATATAAAAAAATCTCCTCAAAACTTACTGGCTTGGAACAATTAGCATTTATTATTGCTCATAAGTGTGCAGGTCTCCTGAGTGGGTTTCCTGCTCCTGGCTGGACTCTCTCATGTGTCTATAGCTAACAGGCAGACTGGCTGGTCTAGGAGGGCTTCCTCTGGGAAGACTCATCTTTCCTCCATGAGGTCTCCCAGCCTCCAGCAACTCTCCTGGGCTTGTTCTTATGGTAAATTCAGGGGCCCCAAGAAGGAGAGTGGAAACGTGCCAGGCCTCTTGAGGCCTAGACTGAGAGCTAGCACAGCCTCACTTCTGCCACATTCTATTGACCAAAGAATGTCACAGGGCCAGCCAAGACTCAGGGATGGAGAAATGGAGTTCACCTCTTGATGGCAAGAGCTGCAAAGTCACACTAGAAGGCATGTGGGTACAGGGAGGTCATTAACGCAATCCATCTACTACACATGCAATGATGACTAAGATGATGCTAAGGAATTCATAAAAATGTTTTATTTGAGCCTCACAATAGCCCTCTGAGTCAAGTTCTACTATCAATCTTTGTGCCCTAGAGGAGGAAACTGAGGCCTAGGGAGGCTAAAAATTTTGCCTAAGATCTCCATGATGGAGTCAGAATTCAAACCCTCCCTTGCCTGAGCACCGAAACACTGTGTGATTCTCACCAGCCTGAGCACTTGTGAGAGAAAGGATAAAACATGGCCATTACCTGTAAGGCACTTAACAGTCTTACTGGGGATGCATAACATACACCTGCAAAGAATCAGTAACAATACATGTCACTAAGCTCCACTTGATAATTGCCCAACAGGGAATGAGGATAAATGTGGCTAAGATGAGAGACAAGCTTCCATGAATAGGGGGAGACTGAACTGAGCTCTGAAGGATACGGACAAGTAAATGGCAGAAGGAGAAGGGTTTCTGATAACGGTGTCCCCCTAACTTCTACGTAAAGAGCTTTCTGCCTCTTCCTTGCTTATAGAATAAACTTCGATTTCTCTAGAATGGCATGCAGTATTTCTAACATATGGCTTATAGGTTAGCATTTTATTCATCTGTGAGCAAAAGAATATCTAACTAACAGTGATTTTACTCAAGTAGGGATTCTTTTTTTTTCATGTATAAGGCATGTGGGGGAAAACAATCCAGAGCTTCACAGTAGCCAGATGATGTCATCAAGGAAGCAGGATCTTTCTGTCTCTCCTCTGCCATCCTACAAACATATCCTCATTCTTGGAGGGTTTCATGGTGCCAGGATGGCTGCTGTACCCACAAGTGACGATGTGTGCTCTGAAGTAGGAAGAAGTAGGGAGAGGAAGAACAAGACGAACATGCCAGCACAGCCTGGCTACTTTTTAAACACCTTCCCATGATTCACACCAGGTTATACTCTCTTTATGCTCTTTGGCCAGTAGTTGGTCATGCATAATCCAAGGGAAGCTGGTGTTTCAGCTTTCCACGTCCATAATATGAGAAGACAAGACAGAAGGGGACTGTGACGGGTTTTTGTGTGCCCCATCCACAGTGTTGACCTCAACCATGGTTTCCCAGTGCTTTCCCCAGCCACCCCCATGTACCAGCAAACACAAGTCATCATTCCAGAAGCACTTCAATCAATTGCTCTCCTGTTTCCCTTTTCTCATAATGTCCTTCTCCCTTCATGGGCTATGGAAATTCTTCCATGGTTTCCCTGACCCCCAGTAGCAGACATGAATGCTGTATACTATCAGGCTCCCTTTGTCCTTTCTTGGCTGCCACTGTTTGGGCACTTGGCACTTCCTGCCTTGGATTGCTCCTCTACTATAATGCAAACACTTCGGGTCAGGGACCATGCCTGAACTTTCTTCTCCCTGCAGTACCTCACACAGCTCCTGGCACATGCAGACATCATAAGGATGTCTCGTTGACTTAGTGCACATGAGCATGAGGGAAGGAACAGCCCAGATAATTTTGGGATTGCCATAAGCAGATGATTGGTGCAATGGTGGTGCCATCAACAGTACCAGGAGACTGATGAGTTCTGTCTGAGACTTGTTGAGTGTGAGCTGATCATTGAACCTACAAATAGAAATTAAAAACAGGTATCTGGTTTCAGGAGAAAGGTCAGGATTTGCGTTTATGTTTGAAACTCATTGGTCAAAAGGAGGAGTCAAAGTGGAAAGAGCTGAGGATTTCATCCACAGTTAAAGACCAAGGGCAAGAAGGGACGCGTAAGCTCTAAAGAACAAGGAAATGTCAAAGACAGCAAAGGCAAAGACACAGATCTCACAGATCTGGTATCACCAGATATCTTCACTCAGGTGGTCAGTGTGTCCTTGGGAAGAGCAATGGAGGCCAGACTTGAGCAAGTATTATCAGTCCAAACTCTAAATTTCAAGCTAGGTATGGATGGAGGCAATAGATATATACTACTGTGAAGCAATAAATAAACAAGTTAGTCTGATTCCCTTAGATGGCAAATGACAGAATCCCAACTGAAATAGGCTGGAAACTGACTTAAATAAGAGAGAACTTATTGGTTCCTTAAAAAGCAGGGATGGCTTCTGCTTCAGGCACAGCTGGATTCAGGGCCCAGTTTATCTCCTTAGGACCCTGTCCCTCTCTACCCATCTCTCATCTCTCTTCACTTCTTATTCTCTTTGAATGTTGAACTCATTCTCTCTAATTGTAGATGATTTTCCTTATGCATCCAGAAAAGGTAACAGAAAACAACTCCCATCTAAATCATCTTTACAGCTTGTGATCCCAAGACTGAGAGAGCGCTGCTCTCTGTCTAAGCATCTAAATATCAAATCTCAAGGAAGAATCTGATGGGCCTTTCTAGGTTTCCTGCTGTTCCCCAAAGCACGGCAACAAAGCACTCTGATTGACAGGGCTTAGGTCACATGTCAGCTACATGCAAAGGAGTCAGTCTGGACGACTCTCTCATACCATGCACAAAAATAAATCAAAATAGATTGGAGATAAATGTAAGACTGGAAACCATGAAACTTCTAAAAGAGAACATAGGCAGTGCTCTCTTTGACACTGGTCTTGGTATTTTTTTTTTTTTTTTTGATACGTTTCCTCAGGCAAAGGGAACAAAAGCAAAAATAAACAAATGGGATCACCTCAAACTAAAAACCTTTTGAACAGCAAAGGAAACTATCAGCAAAATGAAAAGGCTACCTACTGAATGAGGGAAGATATTTGCATACAATGTATCTAAGAGGTTAGTACCCAAAATATACAAAGAACTCATATAACTCAACATCAGAATAACAAACAACCCAATTAAAAAATGGGCTGTGGATCTGAATAGATATTTTTCCAAAGAATACATACAGATGGACAACAGGCACATGAAAAGATGTTCATCATCACTAATCATCAGGGAAATGCAAATCAAAACCACAATGAGATACCACCTCACACCTGTCAGAATGGCTAATATCAAAAATACAACAAATAACAAGTGCTGGTGAGGATGCAGAGAAAAGGGAACCCTTGTCCACTGTTGATGGGATTGTAAATTGGTGCAGCCACTAGGGAAAACAGTATGGAGATTCCTCAAAAAGTTAAAATTAGAATTACCATATGATCAGGAAATTCCACTCCTGGGTATTGATCCAGAGAAAACAAAAATACTAGTTTGAAAAGTGATATGCACTCGTATGTTCATTGCAGCATTATTCACAATAGCTAAGATATGAAAGCAACCTCAGTGCCCATTAATAGATGAATGGATGGAGATGGAATATTACACGGCCAGAAAAAAGAATGAAATCTTGCCATTTGCAACAATATGGATGGACCCAGAGGGTGTTATGCTAAGTGAAGTAAGTCAGACAGAGAAAGGCAAATACTGAATTATATGTGGAATCTAAAAAACAAATAAATTAACAAACATAGCAAAACAAAACCAGAGTTATAGATACGCAGAACAAACAGGTGGTTGTCAGAGGGAAGGGGTTGGGGAGAGGTGAGAAATAGGTGGAGGACAGTAAGAGGTACAAATTTCCAGTTGTAAAATAAATGATTCATGGGTATGAAATGTATAGTGTAGAGAAAATAGTCAAAAGCAATGTAATATCTTTGTATGGTGACATATCATAACTGGACTTATGGTGATAATTTTGATGATGTATAGAAATACCAAATCACTATGTTGTGTAACAGGAACAAAGTGCTGTATGTCAATTATACTTCAAAAACAAACAAACTTCATAGAAAAAGAGATCAGATTTATGGTTACCAGAGGTGGGGGGTGGGGAGGGGGAATTGGATGAAGGCAGTCAAAAGTTTACAAACTTCCAGTTATAAGATAAATATGTACCAGGGATGTAATGCATAACATGATAAATATAATTAACACCGCTGTATGTTATATACAAAAGTTGTTGAGAGTAAATCCTAAGAATTCTCATCACACAAAAAAAGTTTTTTCTACTTCTTCAATTTTTTTATATGAGATGATGGACATTCACTAAACTTACTGTGATAATCATTTCATGATGCATGTCAGTGAAATCATTATGTCGTATACCTTAAACTTATTAGTGCTATATGTCAATTATATCTCAGCAAAGCTGGAAGGAAAAAGAAAAGGGGGGGGGGAGTAGTTTTTTTGGAAGAAGAAGAAGAAAAGGGATTCTGGACAGACAAAAATAACAAGCCTACTCTTCTCAGGTCTGTTGCTGACAGGCTGTCACCAACTGGGCCCGGCTTCGTGAATCCTGGGGGATTCCGACATACGTTGCTTGTTGATAATTCAGCTGTGAAGAGCTGTTTGACTCACTGCCCCCGCTGCCCACTTGCGTGTTCAGCTAGTAAACAGCCTCTTTACTTCCCTCTAGTCATTCAGACATACCCCAGGCAGATGAACTAAATGGAGCTCTAGGCTGGTCAGTCTCCAGGCTCATTATTTCTGGTGACTGGATTCAGCCCATTTGGGATTTTATTTGACTCCTCCCCATGCCTTCCTGAGCTGCATCTTGGATTCCTGCTCTGTGTGCTATTTCCTCTGGGCCTGGAATAACCCCTGGTGTAACCTCCTTACCAAGTTCCCATGACCGGGTCTCTGCTCTTCCACTGAATAGCCACCTACACTGGAGCTATCTGTGACTGAATACTGAACTCTGCTCGCTTGCCAAGACTTCTTTCTATTGCTTACTGTTTGGCCCACCCCTGTGCTATCTCTGGGGGCTGGTTCAGACTCTGAGTCCCACCCCTCACTGGCCAGTCCCCAGTTATGACAGCTACTAACATCTCTAAAAAATTTCCTCAGTCTCTAAATATACAGGGTAATCAGGCATCCTGGAACAGCATTCTTGGAAGCACCCAAACTGTGTTTATAGCATTATAAACATTTGATCTTCCCTGTGGAAGCATGCAGAAGTGGGAAGAACGCTCAGCTTCCCTACTGTTTTCTCACACTTTGTCACCAGGGCCTTTACAGAGTTTGCCCTGCTGGGTATGAAGGTATTGGATCCCTCTTAAAACAGATCCTGCCCTTTCTTCCTGAACCCCTTTTTCCCATAGAGTTCAGACCTTGTAATGGGAGAGTTACCATCTGATCCCCTCCATCTTTTAATATCTCTTTCTAGGCTCTTCCATATTGATGTATACAAATAGATTCTCTCAGGTCTGTGCCATTAGTTTGCCAAATATGCCTGGACATGAACTCCAGCAAAAGAATAGTTCTGGGTTCAGGCTGAAATCTCTGCTACAAGAAGAGGCATGTTACTGGAATACTGTTTCCCAACCGGGACTACACTATCGAAATGTTCTTGGTGTGTGTATTGAATACTGTCATGCTCCACTTCACTTCCTCTCAGCCCAGTCTCCTACTCAGCTCACTGCTGCAGCATCAAGTTCCATGGAGTCTTTGTCCAGCTTCCTATGGGTGTAAATCTGATAGCGTCTCACCTGCACTCCCTTTGCATACCTCTTGCTTCCCGTCCCAGGTCTTCTCTTCTGCAAGGTACAGTACACTGAGGGGAATATTGGCACAACCACATTACAACCCAGAAGTAAGGTCATTCATGCCATGGAACTACGCTTGACCAATACATGACAGAAGCTAATGAATATGTAGTCACTTTTTTTTTTTAGTCTACCATGCAGAAATTTTTGAGACGTAATTCATAAGGCTTTTCAGAAGGTTCCAGTGAAGTTGTCTGCAGGAGTGGTCAAACCAATAACTCATCCTTGTATTGGCTTTCCCTCTTTCCCTATCCCATCTCTTATTTTCCACTCCTCTCTGAGATCACTTTTCAAACAAAATATCCCAGGCTCTGCTTTTTGGGAAACCCAAGTTAAGAGGGAGTACCATGGCTTCTTGGTAATTGTCCAAGAGAAAGAATAAAGCTTTGGGACCAAAGAAGCCTCATTTCAAATTCTTTCTAACTAACTGTATGATCATAGACAAATTCCTGAGCCACTCTGAACCCCAATGTCCTCCTCTTTATAATGGGGATAACATGACTGACCCCATTATGTTTGTCTAAGTATTGAACTGGAGAGTCCATGTAAGGAGCCATAGGATGCCTGCCACAAGGTAGAACTCATCAGTGTTCATTCTCTTCTCCTTATCATCCCCCCCTTGCTTCTCTTGGCCTTTTTTTTTTTTTTAATTAGAGAGTAGTCGGGTAGAAATGAAAATAGACATAAGGTGATCACTTAGGGTACTTCAGATGTACATACTCAATGGCATGTAGATAGATATGTAAAATTCCATTAAGCTGAACCTTAAAATTTATTACTTTATGAAAGTTATATTGTAATTTTTAAAGTTTTTTAAGAGCAACAGAACATTTACGGATGTATTAAATATGCTCAAAAACAGAGGACTATATCATTGTTTGAGAACATACATTTAAAATAGAGACAAAATGAGATAAGCAACCAGATTCTTACTTGTCAGAGCAGGAACACTTTGCTTTAACAAGTTTTAAATGAAAATATCCTTATTGATATATAAATATATATTTTTATATTTATATGTAAAATATAAAATAAAATACATTTATGTAAATATTACATACCTAATATATAATAATACTTAATTATATTATATATAATGTATAAATAAAATAATATACATTATATGTTATATTTTATATTACATTATATATAGTCAATAAAAGCATTTTCATTTAAAACTTAAGGAAAGAGTTCCTTCTTTGACAAAAGTATATATAATAATATATATGATATATAATTTAAAATATTGTGTAGATTTAACATAAAATAATATAGTTAATATATTACATAAATAACATTTATAATTATTTATTTAGAATATATAAACAAATTGGTTATTATACCAACTCCTTTGTTTTTTGTTGTTTGGGAGGGTAATTAGGTTTGTTTGTTTGTTTGTACATTTTAATGAAGGTTCTGGGGATTGAACCCAGGACCTCGTGCATGCTAAGCACCACTCTACCACTGAGTTATACCCTCCCCCGACTCCCTTGTTTTTAATAAAGGACTTTGAATCCGAACTAATGGAAGACAAGTAAATCACTGAGACTGAATCAAGCCCACGATGCAGCCCCTCCTGCCTTTATTCAATTAACTGTGTCTCAGTCAGTTGTAGATACCCATGGGAGCTCTAAGCACCTAAAGGGCAAAAATTATATTCTCAGAACACAGTTCAAATTCCAATGAAATTACGCATGAGAACGGAGACAACTCGCTAGATGCTAGAGAGATGGTGCCACAGTGTAACAGTCTGGAAGGGTAACAGCCACGGCAGAACTGAGGGGTAGAGGAGGTCTATGGGGGCCAGGTCTTCCAGGTCACTGAACTATACAGTCAGGAGCCCCACAGGGCCCTCCAAAGACCCACAATGTACCACCGGCTTTGGGCACCAACACGCCAGCAAGGGTTGCCTGAGACAGCACCCACAGGGGTGAGAGAATCACAGACATAGGTGGATAATTAAGCACTATCGGTTCCTCGCCCTCCCCTTGCTCCCTGCCCAATGCCCTGGAGGAGCCAGAGCCTAGGAAGGGGAGGAGGGAGGAGAGAAGCTGTGAACCAGAATAAGATTCAAATGCTATGGACCTAGCTTTCTAAAACTGTACATTTCTACAATATGCCTTAGGTGTGGTTGAGGGATAGAAAAAGGGATTAGACACAACATCGTTGAAAGTACTGATGGCGGCGGGGGGGAAAAAGAATCCATTACATGTTTGTGTCCTAATATGTTGACATCCCTCAGTTAACCTCTTACTAAGGTATCAGTGATGATAGAGAAATGACAGATACAGAGGAGAGACAAAGCAATGCATACATACACACATACAACAGAGCAAGATTAAAATCATTGTTGAGTGGGATGAAAACAGTTACATTCGCCGGGGGACTTATACTATGCCCTGCATTGAACTAGGTGTGCTACCCATTAACCCATTTCATCCTTACAACAATTAGCAAATTATCCCCATTTCTTAGATAAGGAAACTGAGACTTTAAGAGGATTGAGTAACTACCCTATCATACAGTTTGTAAGTGGCTAGTAACCTACTCTTATTGTTTATGCTAACAGTGAATCATTAATTCAACCTAGTCCTACTTTCTACCATCTCATTTTATAAATGTTTATACATGGTCCTAGAAAAATTTTAAAACTTGACCAAAGTTGTTGTTACTAAGTAGCAGAGAAGAGATTTCTAACATTAAAAAAAAATCTTCTAATTTTTCACTTCAGGGCTTATAATAAGGCTATTAAAAGAAAGGAGGAAAATTGCAAATGTGCCCATGGTGCACTTTTGGTTTAAACAGCCATTGTCATTCCCTTAGAGATCACAGTACAAGGCAGGTGGCTGGCTCTGGCTGTGCTCTTGTTGAGGGAAGAGAAAAGAGGGCCCCTGAAAAATTCTAACCTACTTGTGAAGTTCAAAGGCATTATTATCCTTTCTGCTGTCAGCACTATACTAGTGGGTGCATTGCCAGCACCTAGCATAGTGCCCGGCACATAGTAGGCACTCAAAGCATGCTTGCTGAATGGGTATTCGATATGAATATAATCAGTATGCCCTGTACGAAACAATGTGCACTGAACCAAAAATAAATTATTTTCCCCTTAACATTGTATAGATAATACTAATGAACAGATTTGCTTTTTTTTTCCCCAACTAACATCAGCCCAACTTTTATTTGCATCTATAATATGGATACATACAAATGGGCTCAACTGTCAATTCTTCTGAGCTAATGACCATGACATCATGACCTGTCATTAGATACCAAGGCCAGATCTTCCTGGTCAATATCTCTCCATTGGTGTATTCCTTGCTCCTTTGTGGAGCAAGTAATATATATATATATTTATATATTTGTAATATAATTCAGATTTCAGGATTTGACTTTCAACTTTTTTTATCCCCAGTGAGGGGCAAGATTCTGCTTACCCTTGAAAGTCCCATGCAGAAACTTACAATATTAAATGGGAGTTTTCTTTCCTTCTCTTCTGTTAAATTCTAACTTACCTCCTCTCACTCACACGGCAAGTCTGGCTGGCTGCCCCAGGCAGCCTCTGCTAGCCAGGCCAGGCCTGATCTTGTTCTCTGAATGTCTGAAGCAGGGAGGCCTAAAAGGAAATATTGCTCTCATTCCAAAGTTGCTTTGTCTTCATGGGGAAAAATTTTTTTCAGAGAAAGGTAAACGCAACCAATCTGAGAAATCTTAGTTGATTATTTACTATTACTTAACCTTTGAAAGATTCCACTGCAAAAGGAAGGGCAGGCATTTATACAGTTCACAGCCCAGGAACGTCTTTTCCTCTGCATACCCAGCCGAGGTAAGCTATTTACCCTGGGCTGATACATAAAGAGGCCAGTTCTATGACCCCTCCATTTCTCAGAATGCCTCACAGGGACCATTCAAAGAAGTCGACTTGCTAACAAGGCTAGAGGAATTCGGTTTTACATTATTCCTGAATTACTCATAGAGCCTGGCAAATCAGCTTTACCTGTACACAAGACCATTCATAGCTAATCTTTACCTCATATAAGGGAGGCTATCAATATAAGGGCTAATGAAAACTTAAACTATATAAAAGAAAGTTTTCTCAAAGCAGAAGATGGAAATTCAAATGTAATTTCACTGTTTTGAAATAATGGTTCTGGAGTTTCAGAGGACTTGAGCTTTCAGGCCAAACTTTGCACAGAGATAAGAACTTTAGAAATATTATTATTAATTACCTGACGCAAATACTCAAAATACCTAAATGCTGTTTGCAAAACAGTCAGGTAATAACATCATGTAAAAGCTCATGCTGAGGGCTGTCATTTCAAAGGTAATAAGGAACTCCACCCATCCCTCTTGGGGACCTTGAAAAAAATAATAAGTGAAAGGAGAGTGTCACATAAAAGGCAGAGGTGAAGACACATGGTAAACTGACTTAACACCAAAATTAACAGTGAATTTTTTTTATCATGACTGTATCAGTTACAAATAGCAACTGGATGCAAGTAAGAGGGTACTATTAGTAGCTAAAGCAAGTCAGTGGTTTATTCTCACACATAAAGTCAGAAGGGATACAATCATTAGGGACCCGAGTCTTCCATTTTTCTCTTCTGCCATCCTTAAACTCATGATCCAGGATGGTTGCTGAAGTTCTGACTATCCCATCCATATCCCAGGAAAGAAGAGAAAGGGGAAAAAGGGCAAAAGGAATGTCCTACCTTGTTTCCCAGAAGACTTAACTGGAGAGTTGCCAATTTGGCAAATGAAAAATACTAATATATTACATGGGAAATGCTCATATTAAAAATTATTCATTGCTTATTTGAAATTCAAATTTAACTGGGAAATTTTGTCTGGCAATGCCTCCCTCCCAACAACTCTTTAGGTCTTATTAGCCACCCCTACGGTAAGGAAGGCTGGGAAATGTAGTCTTTAGCCAGGCTCATTGCCAGATAGGAGTTGGTTTACTGAGGAAGAAATGGCGAGTGAATATCGGCGAGGGAGCCAGCAGTCCTTGTGGGAGTAGAGAGTGAGTCTTGGAAAAGGGCAGGACCTAGTCCATGCCCCACAGCCTCCGCGCAGCATGTCCTGGCTGCATCAGCCCCTCGTGGCCACGCTGGCCTCTGGAAGCCTATGGCCTTTTTTGTCTCGGTTCTAGATACAAAGTAATGATACTGATTTTTAATAAACATACAAGAATTTATATATTCAGGAGGCTACTCTCTTCTTCAAAGATGTTAGACCCTAACAGTACTGCCACCTTTCAAAACAGTTTTGGAATTTTGATCCTGATGAAGCAGAAGTCTTTCCTTACCAGGGATATGGGAAGCTGCCATTGCAGGCAAGACCAAGGCAGCCTTGGAAATTTGTTGTCTCTGAGTGAAAATGTTCAGCCAATTCTGCTGTCAGTCAGTCTTACGCCATGTCTCCCCAGAGCTTCCTTCCATAATTTTAAGAACACAAAATTATCTTCTGGAATGTCAACAGCTCCAGCCAGTGGGGACAGGACAAACAGGGCAGCCTGTTTGGGAAACTGGCCTGGGAAGGCTCAGTGGCTTCTTATAACCCAATCATCTGGGGCCTGATCAATCTCATTAAAGCATGCTTTGCACTGGGTTGTTTCCTAAAATAAAGATAGGAAACAACAGGGGGAAACAGAGAATTAAAATTCTCTCCATATTTCCCTTTAAAAATTCTAACTTTGGGGTCCCTATCATCTGATGGTGACTGCCTACAGTTCCTGCCCACTATAAACCATGCTTCCAGGCTTGTTCTCTGGCTCTTAGCTGGCTGAACTTAGGATATATTATGTCAGTTTCTACATATAAAAAAGTACATCCAACCTCTCCTCAGGTCCCTTTCTTGGGTTGACTGAGTAGTCAGCAAGCTTTCAAGAGTAGGGATAAAATTATTTTTCTAAGATTGAACCTTAATAACTCCATCTCTGTGGTTCAGTGCCTTTCCTGGATGGATGCTGGGCAAACATCTCCACGCAGGTGCTGATGACAGTAAACACATTACACGTATTCAGCCTGGGCTTTAACCACATTCAGTTCTGGGTTTGTCATATGCTCTCTCGCTATTTATACTGCTTTGGGTCAGCTACTTGATACTTAATAAAATTTGCCTCCAAGCTGTCCTGCAGGGAAAATGACCTATCTGGGGGGAATGCTGTTCCAACTTTGTAACCTCTGATGATTGCCCAATAGTCCTCTGAAAAGGTTGCAGGACTGGAGCAAGCGAAAGTCCACGCCACTTCCTGGCATTTAAGCGCACCAAGTACTTTAGTGTAAATAGAATGATATCCCCTCTGCTTCGGGGGGCCTTTCCAGCCAACCTCTCCCACACAGGAGCAACTGTAGACCGCAGGAGTGATGTGGACATTTAGCCTTTGCTCATGGTCAGAACATGCAGGGTTCATCAGGGATGATTTTTACCAACCTTTCAGTTATTTCAGAAGCAAGAAGAGGACACAACAGAGGCAAGAATGGATCTATGGGATGGAAATAATGAGCCATTTATAACCCGAAATGAGACTGCCAGGAAAAACAAACACACACAAAAAAATACATTTTATCAGAAGCCTGTGCTGCCCAAGGCTAGTGGGGTACAAGGTACTGAGCGTTCAGGTTTCTGGGCCAAGAGCTACAGTAAGTCATGCCCCACCTCCCCGTCCTGTCCCGTGCTGCTCCTGTCCTGTCAGCCGGATCAAGCAGCCTTAACCACCTGGTGGAGAAGAGCTTTAGTGTTTTCTAAGTGTGTGCTGGGTGGATGTTTCACATTTTTGATAAAGATGTGGAGTCATGTTGCAACACTTAACAAGTGCTCCTGCGTAAGAATTGCGCAATTCTGAGAGGCCCAGGGCTCTGTGCACCAGTGGGGCACTGAGAACGTACTACTTATGTAATGCATGAATGCACCCAAGGTTTCTCCTTGCAGCCTTTGGAGGAATCTTCAGGCTCTGAGCTTGGCCCTGGTTTTCGGCAGTTCTTTGCCCCAAAGGTGCGTGGAATGGCTTAGCTGTCAGCACCTGCTAGTGAGGTGGAGACAACTGCCGGGGGCTGATGTCTCTCTGGCACCAGCACAGAGGAGGATGGTTCTGGTCCCCAGACGTCCTTGGCCTACCCTGAAGCACCCTGTTGCGAGGGGGAATGAGGACTCTTCCTCTAAAGGAGTCTAGGCCAGAAGATTGAGCTGGGCTCCTCTGACAGGTGACAAAAATGAAATGGATTTCCCCAAAACAAGGTGTCTTAGACACATTAAAAGCACTGTTAAACGGCGAGCTCCCAGCTCCTTTGTCTGATATGAAGCTCTGTGTGGTCTCCTTGGGCTCACCTGGAGCAGAGGTATAAAGTAAGTCGAGTTGGTGTGATGCCCTCTCACCTCCAATCACTGTACTCGTGCCTGCCTCTTGGCTTGGCTTTTATTTCCATCCAGGCTTCCACTCACTCCATAAAGCTTGTGAGCACCTGCTCTGTGCCAGGTGCTGTGCCAAGCGCTGGGCACCAGGCAGGGCTTTCACAGCACCTGGTGGCCCCCTGCGGTGCATGGACCAGTCCTGCAGGGACCTCCTCTCCCGTGTCACTCTCAGCCTCACAGTGTCCTCAAATTGTCCTTCTCTCCTTTCACCTCCCATGACTCTCTCCTTCCTCTCCCTTTGGGAGTTGGACTATTTCTTTACAGTTCTTATCAAAGTGATGTAATAAATTATTCCTATACAAAAGTTGCTCTTGGTAATCTCTGGTTCCTCTCTGGAGTTTCTGCACATTAAAAAGTAATGGTTTGAAGAAACAACGTCTTCCTTATGACAAACAAGGACTAACCGGGGAATTTGAAACAGGGAGAAATATATTGTCTGAGCTGAGCAGACTCTGTCCCTTTTCACCAGGGAGACAGGTTGCTTCTTCTACCTCTTCACTTATTGTTGGTGAGCTGAGTGTGTGGAGGTTAAAAGAATAAATTCTGGAGCTGAACTACCTGGGTTCAAATCCCAGCTTTTCAAGTTATAATCTTAGGAAAATTATTTGATCTTTGTTCCTTAATTTCCTCCTATGAAAAGGGGAATGGTAGAAATAGCTAAGTATATCTCACAGGGTGGTTTGGGGATGACAATAAATTAGTAAGTATGATATTTTTATAATACTGCCATGCATTGTAAGTACTCTGTAAATATATTAACTTTGACTTTTCACGAGGCCAACTCTATCCTTTCTGCATTGCAAATTCTCATGTGAGTCATTGTACCATGAGAGGACACGTAATTCACGGATGTTGTTTCATTATCTGCAAAGCAGGAAGTAGTGATTGAATGAGGATGTGGGGGCAGAGGACCAGTCAGGTGACCAGATCTGTTCTATGTTCTCTGCTGGCTTTTGGACCTTGGAGAATTCACTGAACCTCTCTGCAGCCCAGAAATTGGACTTGATCTGCATTTCTCAAACTCAGGTTATTCAAACAACACTTGCAGATTCATTACCATATTGCTGAATCACATCCCTATACCTGGTGACTTACTTGATATTTTCCTTTAGACAATCTTTAAATCAACTTATTTTCATACAGAGCCTCACAGTAAGAGGGAATATCCATATACTCAAGGGTTAGATATTGTAATTAAAGATCTTCTAATGCATATTAAAGTGAATACCTAATGAAATTTCAAAATATTTGTATAACACCCAAATCATCTTCCATGCCACCAATGAAGTGTAACTCTGGATTAAAAGTTCCCTATGGATCCAGTCAATTCTAAGCTCTTGGTTCCTCTATATAATTTTCACGGGGTTATTTAAGTTTGGATGTGTTTCTTTATCTCATTTGCCTCATTGTGGGCACACACTATGGCTCATACTTCTTTAGGCACCTAGCACATAGAAGAGTGCTTGGTAAATACTTAAAGTTATAATTACATGCATACATACATACAAATATACCTGTGACCTATGAACTGCCAGGCCGATACCAAAAATGTTCATTTCTTTTTTTATGCGTCAGTATCACTGTGTTCCCTGGGTGTATGTTCACGAAATGAAGTGAAGCATGTGGAATTCCAGGCTGTGGGCAGGCGCTCAGGAGACGTTAGCTTCCCTGATTGCCTTCCCTCTTCCTGTGCCCTTTGTTAGTGTAACTGTTTGTCCATGTGAAAATGAGCCCACTTCCTCAGGAGTTCATAGCCCTGGTTATTGCCGGGTCAGAACCATTGTTGTCCTCAGTACCAGCCCGAAAAGAGTCTGTTCCAAGGTCTAGAAATGTCTGACCTAGGGAAGAAATTGTGTTTCTAAATGCTGTTATTGGAGCAGTCTCAAGAAATGGGTGATGTACTGAAATCTCAAAAGTGAAAATTTAATGTGTGCCCACAATGTCATGGCACAGTTCTGGGTGCATAGCTTGAGCAGTTTCTCAATCAGCCAGCATTTGTTAAACATCTGTGTCAATAACCTTGGGAGATACGAATCTGAATAAGACTATCGAGCTGTAAAGAGACCAGTAGATTTTGAGTGATTTGAAAGCAAGGAATGTATCTTATTCATCTTTGCATCCCTTAGGGCTTAGCAAAGCATACTTATGCAGTAGCTATGCATTAAATATTTGTTCCATAAATGAACAAATGAATGAGTGAAAACACCAGTCTAGCACTAAAAGAGCTCACAGTCTGAGAAGAAAGAAGGCATAGGCAAATGAAGCGTTAATTAACAGTAAACCTAACCTTACAAGATATGATGCAGGCTGTGAAAGGTTAAATGAAGGGTATACTGTCATATATCCTCTCCCAAAACACGGTGTGTTGATTCAGCAGCAGGTCTCAGGAGAAAATGTGTGTTAGCTGCCACTCTTCTGTACTTATTTTTCTGCCTGCCCATGAAGCCGACTTCAGAGGGAGGTTGCTAGGTTGCTGTCATGTGACTGGTTTCTAAAGGCCACTGAGTTTATCAGCTCTTGCAAGGGAGCAGGGTATTATTTAAAGTAAATAAATCGATGAGTGTTTATCCTCTCAAGCATTCTTCAGTCATCCACAGGCAAAAGAGAAGTAGCAATGATGACTCTTTAAGAGCTATGGGATTAGAATATTTGAGAAATTAGAAGGCTTTAATCAATGATTCTGCAGGCTGTAAGTCAGGGTGACCCTTCAACATGAAAGGGCCTTTACTATGACTTCCTGGGGAGAAGCTCTGGGCTTTCTATACAGCTCTCCAGGATTCCAAACTGTCAGCATAAAACCAGCAGCCCCAAATCAATGAGTTTTTTTTTTTTTATTATTCATTAGTTACTGAAATACTCTTCCCAAATATACACTTAACTGAAAGATGCCTTCTTCTGTAGGTTTTTAAACCATTTAGTCCATGAATCAGACCATATATTTCAGCCTATTTCATTGGGCACTGATACCAGCACCAGCAAAACCCTAATTAACTGGGAAGAATTACATTTCCTTTAGCATTCTTTTTAAAAAATGATTTATGTATCTCGCCAATAAAAATTTCAAACAGTGCAAAACATTAGGAGTGGAAAGTAAACTTCTGTTAACCTCTGGAACCCAGTCTCACCATCTTTCCCAAAGAGGCAGCTACTATTCTATTTCTTAGGTATCCTTTCAGAAATACTCTATGTATATACAAGCATAGTGCCCCTCCCTTTCTTACATATAATCCTCTGTTCCTTAGTGAGACTTAACAAGATATTGTGGAGTTTATTGCAAATCCACACAGTGAGATTTACCTCTTTCGTTTCAACAGCTGCACTATATTCCACTGTATGGATGTCCCAAAATTTACCCAGCCCCTAACTCATAAACAAGTAGGCGGTTTTCAATCTTTTGCTCCCACAAACATATTTCTGCATACATGTCTGGAATTGCAGAGTCAAAGGATGTGTGAATTTTAATTCTGACAGACATCATCAAATGGTGACACTCAAGTTTTGATGAGAACTGCCGAAAGTAAAGTATTTGTTCACGCCAGAAACAAAAGTGAAGACTGTATTTTATTTTAAACTTTAATATCTCAAGCAAGAAGCATATTTATTTATGAAACTTGTCTGCCAATGTCTTGTCCACCTAAACACACACACACACAGACATTATTATGAATCCATTCAAAATACACTTTGACAACAACTCACTAAAGGAGGAACTTGCCAGAAGTTTCTTACCACCACATTGCGTGAGTGTTGCAATGAGGTTAGCTCACGAATACCACACGTTCTCCACTGTGCCCTTGCTGTGTTTACTATCCTTTGTGGCCCTGGTCATTTGCAACACTGCTTTATTTTTCTTTTGTAACCAAAGGTCAGTTTATGACCCTGCCCCCTCCCTTCCTCCTCTAAAATACCAGGCACATCATTTCTTCTCACCATTGTTTCCTCACAAAAGTAATCAGTCTTAAAATGTCAGTTTAGGCAAATTACGGATGCATCCGTGAAAAGAGCCCTATCAGAATGGGACTTTGATTTATTTAATTTTCTATTACCTGTGGGAGTGAGTTTCATGAATAAGAATCTTGTACCCTGTTCAGCTGCTATGCCCCTTCCTGTTCTCTTGTATTTAAAAAAAAAAAAAAGTGGTGACGAGACCCAGAACATTCTTTCCAGTTTCTCTAGTGTTTACCCAACACGTGCTCTGTGCTATAATCCCCATTTGGGGCTCCTTTCCTATGTGCTCTTGTAACATGAGAGACATGTGGAGGTTTTGTGTTTGTTTTGTCACCAACTGTAACCACTTTCTTTTCTCTGCCTCTGACCACAGATACATAACCTTCTGACCACTGAAAATCTACATCTGACCAGGTTGAACTGAATTAAGTTATTTTGGCTCCACTGGTGACAACCAATTACATAAATGTTCTGCTTACATTTAGAGTGGGTTGTAAATTTAAGGAAATGGCTTTTGCCCTACTTCAAATATTTTGGACTCCAAGGATCCAAGAAATAACTACTGTAATATGAGTAACCAAGGAGCTTCATTTCTGCATATAGCTCAGGATCACTCTTAAAGAGTCAGAGACTGTGGATGAAAAAAAAATTCGATTTAGACTCTGCAAGGAAACAATTCCAATATTCCCATGCTGTGAGCTGCTTCAGTTTCTTAGTCCAGATAGCCTGGCTCGTTCAGGTAGCAATGGAAAAAACAGATCTTCTATTTAAAATGAAAGTAAGAAGCCACTGCACTATGTTGACCCTTTGTTGGTAAACTTCAAACCCACATGAGTCCTGCCTGTGAAGGAGTTTGGAAGTTGGTGCTGCTGTTCTCGATCCTGCTATATAGGGTCAACAGAAGGCAGGACCCTGGGACTCAGGAAAGGGATTGAGGATAGACAACAGGTGGGAGCCACAAAACTATTGCAGACCAGGCTACAGAAACCTTGAAAAGAAAGCTCCAAATGCAACCAACTAGCTGAATCCTTCAGCACGATGGAAAGGTCTCAAAACCAATAGACAATTCCCCATTTTTAGGCATTTATACCAAAGACACATCTTTGGCAGTGGACTTCTTTATTTTCTATCTCCTTTTATTTCAAGCATGTATTAGTCATGTTTTATGTGCTAGGCTTTTGCCTAGGTGCTGTACAAAGAGTAAAAAGTCATCAACTCCGCCCCATAGCGGGCACTCATTAAACATTGGTAAATCAATGAATCAATAAAGGCATGAATGAAGGAATAAAGTTTATAATCAAGTAAGGGGAGAAGACACAGATAAGCAGGTGGTATGTACAGAATACAGTGGTGTGAGTGGCCAGTTCTACCCAGGGTAGTAGAGAAATGCCTTAGGCTTGGGGTGACAATTAAACAGGTAATGGCCAGATAAATGGAGGAGGAAGAGGCCTTTAACACAGGGAGTGAAAGAGCATAGCGTGAGCTAAGATCTAAAGCAGAGACCAGCAAACTAGAGCCCATGGACCAAACCTAGCCTACTGCCTGTTTTTGTAAATAAAGTTTTATTTGGACACAGCCATGCCCATTCATTTACATTTTGTCTGTGGCTGCTTTCATGCTATAATAGCAGTACCGAGTGGTTGCAACAGAGACCACAAGATCCACAAAACCTAATATATTTACTGTATGTTCAAGGGCCTGCAGGATTGTCCCAACTACTGGATCTTGGTGGTCCTAAAAGAGGCTCAGTGAAAGATGAGACAGAAAGGGGAGAAGGGACCAAATACTGAAGGTTCTTCTAGGCCATAATAAGAAATTTGGTACTGGTGGGGAGAGGGGAGTGGGGAGGGCAAGGTGGGGGTGGCAGATTAAGAGGAATAAACTACTATGTATAAGATAAATAAGCCACAAGGATATATTGTACAGCACAGGGAATATAGCCAATGTTTTATCACTTTAAATGGAGTATAATCTATAAAAGTTTTGAATCACTATGTTGTACACATGAAATTACTATAATATTGTAAATCAACTATACCTCAATTTAAAAAAAAAGAAATTTGGTCTTGACTCTTTAAGAAGCAGGTAACAAAAGCAGTTTTGCATTTAGAAATGTTTCTCAGGCATCAGAATAGGTAAGAGAGGTGTAAAACTGCAGTAGAAGGGCAGCTCTCCAAACCTTACATCTCTGATAAATTCTTTGATTCAACAAACATCAGAGAGCTTAATGTTTGTCATTATGCACCTTGTTGTATGCTCAGGAAAGAGAACTTGGCACACAGAGACAACTGATGTCTATTGAAGAAAGGAATTGAGGAAGTGCTGAAGACAATATATTAATAGCCTCATTATTAAAAGGTTTCCTGAATAGGTTGCCTCTGCTATCAAAGCACTAGCTCCCACTGGTCTCCAGTTTCCACACTAGTAGACACTGAAATCCAGGCATGAGGAGGTTAATACCAAAACACAAACCAGAGAGAAATTCCTTCCCTTCATCTCCAGTGCCAACATCACTGAATACCAGCCACTGGCTGAACCTGTGTTTATTCCGTGCTCAGTGGCTTAATGACAGGGGATGGGACAAAAAGCAGCTCTACTAATAACTGTCATAAAAATAATAATATCACTTGGCTCCATGTGGCATCTTTCACTGGAAAATCTTGAATCATATTTTTTTCTCTTGGGTAACAATTATTGTCATTTTATTTCCACTAAAGGAAAAATCAAACCCCAGAGAGAGGTTGTGACTTGCCCAAGATCACTGAGCTAACCAGAAAGGCAGTTCGTAAAGGCTGAGAAGGGTTTGGGGAGATGTGAAATCCAGTTTCCTCCCCAGCCTAGAATGGGCCAGGTTCATGACTCAGGGAGGGGGACAGCATTACTCAACCTCAGTGTCTCTTAAAAATTAGTCATGACAGAGGAGACTCAGGTACAAGGGTCTGTGTCAGGTACATGTTTTAATGTCACACATTGTTCCTGCCCATCAGATTTCAAATTTATCACCAAACTCCATCACAGATAAAGAAGGGCCTCTTAGAAGATAAGTAGGACCTGGCTTGGGGGTGTCTATGCTTTCTGACCTTTCCTCTAGCTGCCTCCACCTATGAAGTCAAGGCTTCTCCATTCCTTTTTCTCATCAGAAGGCTACGCTTAGGGTAGCCACAAGTTCTAGTTGGTCTGTGATGATCCTGGTATATGCCTTTTGTCCCAGTGTAATTACTGATAAATCTCCCTTTTACTCTAAAAATGCTTCAGGTTGGATCAAAATTAATTGTATGGTTACTCTTAGCTCTGACAAATTAGGAGGTTTTTCTGCTTAATCCAAAGGCTCCCTCTAATCGTGACTGTTCTATCTCAGCCACTTCAGTTTCCTAGACCCAGGAACTTGAACTCATGATAGACCCAAACTCCCGTCAGTTAAGGGGTCTCCTCTGATAGGTAATCTAATCTCCATACAAACAAGAGTTTGCTACCCAGCCCATAAAACAGTTAATTACTAATTGTTAGAAATCACTTCCTCACTTTGTGCCACAATCTGCCTTTTCATATTGTTCATGTGTTAATCTTCACACTATTTTCAAGAAGCTGACAAGTCAATCTTCCTTCCTGTTCCATAAGAGAGCCCCTTAAAGTCCTCTGTTCTCCAGCCCAAATACCCTCAAGAACAAGGAACAAATTTTAGCAGAGCTTTTAGGAATGTGGTTTCAGATTCAAATATAACTGAATTTGGGCCTGGGCTCTGTCACTCTCTAGCTAAGTGACTTAACTTCTCTAATTTCACTTTTGTGTGTTTATAAATTTTGAACAAATATTAACTACATAAGCCAGGCACTGATGGTTACCTAGCTAATACCCATTCCTCTTTTCTTCCTTCCTAGCCAAGGAGCTCACTGATACACTCTTAGATTGCCAGACTCCCTTGCAGCTAGGCATGGGCAAGCAACACAGTTCCGGACAATGAGGTGCAACTGGAGGTGCCAGCTGAGGTTTCAGAGAAAGCTTGTTAGGAGGGCATATTCAGCTTATAGGCACCATTTTAGTTTTTTTGCCACTTAGCATTTACCCTTCTTCCTTCTTTCTGTCTAAAAATCAGTTGTGATGCATGAAGTAAAACAGCCATGTTGCAAACATGAGGAAGAAAGCCCCCAGAGAAGGATCCTGGGCTCATGGAGCCCCCACACTCCCCCTAACGTATACTGCTAGACTTCATATCCCATGAGGAAAACAAATCCCTCATTCGGTTAAACCATTGAAACTGATCTGTTACTTACAGTCAAACCAATCCTAAATAATACATACAGGTATACCTCATTTTTATTGGGCTTCACATTATTGTACTTATATATTGCATTTTTTGCAAATTGAAGATTTGCAAAAGATTTTTTTACCCTGCAACAAGCAAGTCTATCAGTGTCATCAGTCCATCAGTGTCCAACAGTATTTGCTCACTTCGTGTCTCTGTGTTACATCTTTGGTGATTCTCACAATATTTCAAACTTTTTTATTATTATTAAATTTGTTATATTGATCTTGGATGTTACTACTGTGACAAGCTGAAGGCTCAGATGATGGTTAGCATTTTTAACAACAACATATTTTTAAATTAAAGTATGTACTTTTTTTTAGGCATAATGCTGTTGCACACTCAATAGACTACAGTATAGAATAAACATAATTTTTCAATGCACTGGGAAACCCCAAAATTCATGTGACTCAGTTTATTGCAATATTTGCTTTAATGTGGTGATCTGGAACCAAATCTGAAATATCTCTGAGCTATGCCTGAACCTCAGTGGGTTGTTGTGACCATAAAATGAACTTACGACATTTCCCAGCACATAGCAAATCCACAACGAATGGTTTGTGATTCTTACTATAATGATTATTATCGTTATTAGTCTTTGCCTTGGGCCTTAGGGACAGGGGCAAGAACATGTGGCTCTGGCTATCCTGCTGACCTCCAAACAGCACAGTACAAAACACATATAATCTCTCAAGCACAAAGAAAAGTTAGTTGCAGATGTCAGGACAAGAGACATCTCTGCTAACGGCTAATGAAGCCCATTCTTCAAAGCACCTGTCAGATCCTAAAAGCACAGAGAAATGAAGTTCCACCTGGGAGCAAACACTTGTTTCCTTCCTTTGCGGAGAATCCATCCATGGAGTATAGCATGTCTCCTCCAAGTGTGGGCTTCTCTGAATGACAAACAAAGCACAACACTTTAAGAATGACGTTATTTCATAGGAACACTGTTTCCGCTGAGAAATCAAAGCCATAGGAACACTGTTTCTGCCAAGAAATCAAAGTCACATCTAAAACCAGCTGACCACAGGGGCACATGTTCAGACGCAACACTGGGAAGTGTAATTAGCTCTCTATAACCTAACTAAACTGCTGGCCAAGATCAGACACGGATGGGACTGGCCAAGCATTCTTACTTGGAATTCACCAGCCATAGATCTATCCTACTCCCAACCACCCCAATCCGAGTCCGTAGATACAGAGAATAGTGCAGAGAATAAGAAAGCAAACAAAATAATCACCGGTGGGTCTTAGAGTCAAACAGACCTAGGGTTCAAATCCCAGGGGGTTGCTTACAAGCTGGGCAGTTTTCCCTCTCTGAGCTATAGTTTTCACATCTGTAAAATGGAGATAAGGTGTTATTCTACAGGTTTGCAGGAAAGTGAAGGAGACAGTGTGTGGAACAGTGCCTGGTTATCATTAGTTTCCCTTCCTTCCTTTTCAGAAGGAAGCTTTATCCTCTCCCAAGCCCAAGGGGTGGACCCAGCTCAGGTCACTGCAACTGAGTGCAGCTCACTGCCTTCTGCCCTGAGTGTCATCACCCATGTTTTGGGCCATACGTGAGGAGCCAAGGCCTTCCCTGAAGCTGAGGTCATAAAGCAGAAAAAGACAAAGCAGATTTGGTTAGCAGTGAGCAAAACCATCTCTTTGTGGCCAGCTGGCCACCTGGGTAGGAGAGTCCCCAGGAAACCTAGCAGGAGAGGGCTGGCCCATGTGGCCCTCCCAAAGACCACAGTCATAAAAGACACCTGTGCAAAGAGCTAAGGAGTAGGGAGCTGCTTCACCTAGTCTCTCCATCCTCTGGACACAGCCTCAAGCAGGATGGAATATGACAGTCACAAGATCCACACCTCAAGCCATGAAGCATACTCTTCTTGCTGCATCACCTGGCAGGTGTCCTTGGCAGCTGGTTCCACAGCTACAGTGGTGCACGTATTGTTTTGCTCACCTCTGTGTCATGGAGCTACGCATAATATTCTCCCTAATTTTCCTTTAACCATTGGCTAATCCAGGAATATGTGTCAAGTAGGATTGTGGATGATAGCGAGACTGGCTAGATACTTGCACCAACATTTCTCTGTAACTCCATAAGCTAGCAACATAAAACTATGCAGAAACTGGAAATTCAGGCTCACCACAAAATGTGTTTTGTCACAGAGGATAAAAACAGATAAACTAGTAACAGCAAACAGTGAGCATTAACTGTATGCCAGGCTCTGCTCTGAGCACTTCACTTTCATTATTATCCCCATTTTTAAAATGAGGAAACTGAGGCTTATTCACTATCTTCTAGATATTTATCTCTTGTAAATTTTAGGTATTACAAATCTTTTCTCATTCTGTCACTTTTTAAACTTTGCTTATTGTGGCTGTTCTCCAATAGAAATTCTTAATTTTTTAAGTAGTCAAATCTATTAAATTTTCAATGTATAGCTTGAATTTTGAGGATTTTCCTTAACACCTCCAGTATCTTCTTCTAGTAACTTTATAATTTTACTTTCACACTGAATTTCTCCTTTGTATATGCGTGAGTTGGTAAACCAATCTAGTTTTCTTCATATAATGAGCTGTTTCCTCACTACCAACTAGTGGCAATTTATCCTTTCCCCACTGATTTATGGTACCGTGTTTATCCCCATAGACCCCTATGTAGACCTGGGTCTGTCTCTGCACCACACTGGTTTTATCTGGGAGGGTGAACCCCTCCTTTTTGCTCTTCCTTTTCAAAACTGAGTTAGGTATCATGAAACTCTATTCCTTTATGTACACTTAAAATGAGTATATTGAGGTTCTCAAAAAAACCTTCCCATAATTTTGACCTTTAACTTATAAGTCATTTTAAGAGAAATTTTTAGGAATTTATAGGAATTTCTATAAAATTTATAGGAATTTTAAGGGAAACAATACATATGTATTTATATGTCAAAGACATTGTATATCTTTCCATCTTTTCAGCTCTTCTTTTAAAATGTGTAATTGAGTTTTAAAATGTTCTCAGAAAAGTCTTTGCTAGATTATTTCCTACATACTTAATAGTTTGAGAATGGTATCTTATTTTCTATTGTATTTTCTAGATGATTTTGCCAAAGTTGATAAACACTAATAACTTTAAGAAACTGGTCAGATGTTCACCATCCTGGCTGAAGTCCTTTCTTTTAGTTTGTTGATTAAATCTGCTCATCAAAACCTTTATATCTCCTTTTCCTTTTTTTCTTCTCTTCGTGTATTGGCCAGAAACTCCAATGCATAAAACAAGTAACACTTAACTGTTACTAAACAGTAACAGTGAAAGCAAAACAAGCCTAAAGTTTCTTTTAAAGTCGCACTGTATGGTTCTTCACAGTTTTCAAACAGTGCCTATACCTATCACACTGTGAATTTTACAAGCATCTTAAGGAGGTAGGGAGAGTAAGTATTGGCCCATTTTATGGATAAGACTCAGTATAGGTGGGTTTTGGGGGATCACATAACTAGAAAAAAACAAAGTTCATATTCAGATCTTTTAAACTTCAAGTTCTTTCACTATAGCAGGCTAACTTACATCAAGTCAAAATATGTAAAATCATATGATTTAATTCAGTAATATGCAAAGTAAATTTTTATTTAAGTCTCATACCATCCTGCAAAAGATGACATGATATAATCCTATCATTTTTAATGAAAGCTGTATCAGCTGATGTTAAAGATTTTAAATTTTTTAAAGGTTTAAGAACCATACATTTGTATCAATTGAGGTTGTAATTCTATTAAGATTTGGGGTCTATATGTAATAGGAAAGAATAAATCTGACTCCCTATTACATCTGTTCCTTTGGCTCTAACCTTGTGCTCTATTTCCTATGCTTAGTCATGTTGATTCTGCACCTTTTGTAAAAGAATGTTGCCTGTAGCCTGAAATATACAGAATAGACTATTCTTTTTTTTTTTAAAACATTTTTAATTGATTTATAATCATTTTACAATGTTGTGTCAAATTCCAGTGTAGAGCACAATTTTTCAGTTATACGTGAACATGTATATATTCATTGTCACATTTTTTTTGTCTGTGAGCTACCATAATATCTTGTATATATTTCCCTGTGCTATACAGTATAATCTTGTTTATCTATTCTACAATTTTGAAATCCCAGTCTATCCCTTCCCACCCTCTGCCCCCTTGGCAACCACAAGTTTATATTCTATGTCTGTGAGTCTATTTTTTTTTTTCATTTATGCTTTGTTTGGTTTTTTTTTAGATTCCATAAATGAACGATCTCATATGGTATTTTTCTTTCTCTTTCTGGCTTACTTCACTTAGAATGACAATCTCCAGGTCCATCTGTGTTGCTGCAAATGGCATTATGTTGCTGGTTTTAATGGCTGAGTAGTATTCCATTGTATAAATATACCACATCTTCTTTATCCAGTCATCTGTTGATGGACATTTAGGCTGTTTCCATGTCTTCGCTATTGTAAATAATGCTGCTGTGAACACTGGGGTGCAGGTGTCATCCTGAAGTAGGGTTCCTTCTGGATATATGCCGAGGAGCGGGATTCTTGGGTCATATGGTAAGTCTATTCCTAGTCTTTTGAGGAATCTCCATACTGTTTTCCACAGTGGCTGCACCAAACTGCATTCCCACCAGCAGTATAGGAGGGTTCCCTTTTCTCCACAGCCTCTCCAGCATTTGTCATTTGTGGATTTTTGAATGATGGCCAAATATTCTGACTGGTGTGAGGTGATACCTCATCGTAGTTTTGATTTGCATTTCTCTGATAATTAGTGACACTGAGCATTTTTTCATGTGCCTATTGATCATTTGTATGTCTTCCTTGGATAATTGCTTGTTTAGGTCTTCTGCCCATTTTTGGATTGGGTTGTTTACTTTTTTCTTATTGAGTCGTATGAGCTGCTGAGAATAGCCTATTCTTAAAGCTCTGACCTTTAAGGGTATAACACTTTCCCATTCATATAAAGATAAAAAGTTGTAGAATAGAAAATACTACTTGTCTTGTTGGAGGTTTATAGGGGCACCATGACCTGACCTACATGAACAGCTGCAAGAACAAAAGATTCCTACACCAAGAAGCCTGCAACAAACAACCACACTCCTTCCCCTTCTTATATAAAAGAAGCCTGAATTCTGACTTGGAGAAAATGGTTCTCCAAGACATTAGTCTGCCATCTTCTCAGTCTGCCGGCTTTCTGAATAAACTTGTTATTCCTGTCCCAACACCTCGTCTCCACATTTATTGGCCTGTTCTGTGGATAGCAGAACGAGTTTGGACTCTGTAACATATACAATGGCAAAACACTCAGTCAGTTTGTTCAGTTTAAGTAAACAAGTCAATTCTGTGGGGCAGAGGGAAATTGGGAGAGAAATATTAACCAAATTGATATTTCTAATATTGCAGTGCAGCTACAACTTTCATTTGGTTGGACTCATTTAAACATTTAAAAGTGCTATAAGAATAACAGTGCTAGTTCCACTTTTCAGGAAGAAAAACTATGTAAGTCAATTTCTTAGTTGCGCAAAAACAGCCCGTTGGGAAATGACAGACCTGTGAACAGAACTCACGAATTAAGCCTGAGTTTGGTCTATCAGTTCTCTGTAATCAAGTCCCAGTGATTCACACGTGGAAATCAATGCCACTTAAACCGAATGATACCTCAACATGGAATGACATCTCGACAGACACACAAGCAGATGGATTCCCACAGCCCCTTTAAAAGACTAAGCATCAGGAAGCAATTAGGACCGCATTTGTTTCTGACAATTAGGGTATTCTTCCTATTACTTGCATTTCCACTTAAGGAATTTGTGAGAGACACTCTCTAAATGCTACTGTTACTTAGTATATACACATTGCGCTGACTTTTGAAGGGATGCCAGAAGAAAAGAGCAAGAAAGCGCCCATAAAGATGAAAGTGTGCTCAAATAGGAAGCGTCAAAGTACCTCAGAAGAGGAAACCAGAAGACTGTAGCCTTTCATAGACGTAGCTTTGCAAACTGAGTAATAAAGTACAATAATGTAACCAAGAGGCAGGCTTACATAACTGAACAAAATGAGGGAAAAGAAATGTTCCAAATCCATTATATTTATTAGAACCACAGATTTCCCTTCAAACAACACATGATTTATAACAAAACTTACTGTGAGCTAGCTAAAAAAAAAATCTTGTTTTCATGGGACATGAGTATTGTCAGAAAGACAGTAGATTCTATTTTAAATCTCCAAGATTGTAAAATTGAGCTTTTACAAATGAAGGGGACATTTCGAGCTCCTGAACAGGATTATCATGGAGTCAGTGATTTCTATTTAATTTCTTCTTATCAGCAAAAGGAAAATAAGGAACCGCCTCAACTGAAACGAATACAGTTTTCCTTGGCAGAATACAGCATTACAGCTAATAACACAATGGCTGGTTGTGTTGAATGAATTTTATTTTAGGGGGGGAAAAAACGCCCATGCTTGTTAAAGACATGAACTGTACAAGTTTATATTTGGCCAACTCGTGTCCCCACACCTGTTCATTCAGGCATTAGCACTTGTAAAGCAAATGAATGTATCTGCACAGCAATGGGGTAAAAATAAACTGAACTATTCTTGTAACATTATCAAAATGATGTGACCAAACAGAATATCATGTTTCGTGGGATAAAGTGGTCAAATTAGATGTTTCCTCACGTTTTATGACTAGTTTGTCTTATTCACTGTGTATAAAATAGCTGACCTCCATTCCAGGAGGATGAGTAGCAACCAAATTTAAAGCTATTTGCTCAGGGGCTCAAATACTGGTTTCATCACCTCTGAGGCACAGCTTCTGAATGTGCTACTGTCACACAGAAACACAGCACTGGGCCATAACAGAGGAACATTTAATTCAATCAGCACTATGTTAGTCCTGTGGGATGACCATGGTATTTCAGTGTTAGTCAACTTTCGGAAATAAAGTTCAGGTGGAAGTTGGATAAGTCACTATCTTTTGGAGTGAGTTTATTCCATATATACATATATAATCTCTAGAGTAAGATGTTCCTGAGGACAACGAGGTAGAAGAGTATCTCTCCCCATCTCATTATACTGTAGCCACACTGGCAACAGGTTCCTTGAAAAATCCAGAGGTGATTGTTTGAATCACTGTTCATAACTTTTTCCTGTATTAAATCATTCACCCACATCCTGTTGATGTGACTTTGAAGTACTACCGACTGTTGGTAAAATGTTTCCCTATCGCATTGATTTGGGGTGTGGCCATACGGCTTGCTTTAGCCAGTGAAATGTTGCTGAACATGACACAAGACCTTAAATGGGCTTGTGTGTTTGCATTTGGTTTGCAGCTGATCCGCAGACCCATGTGAGAGAAATAAATGTTTACAGTCTTAAGCCACAGTGCGGATGGTTGGTTTTGCCAGATTATTGTAGCAAAATATCATCTCAGTGCAAGAGCACATACCAATCCCTCTACCTGGAATATTCTTCCATGCCTCCTCTTCCCCAAGTTAATGCCTACTCATATCTCCATTTCAATGTTTAGTACATAGGACAGATGTTGCAAACCAGATTAACTCCCCTCTCATATCCTGTGTTCCCCCTTTTGTAAGACTCATCACACTTACAGATATTTGCTCTATGTCATCCAACTAGAACGTAAGCTTCTTTGAGGGATGGGACCACAGTGTCTTGTTCATTAGTGTATTCCCAGCACATGGCACATAATGGCTAGCACAAAGTGGATTCAGTAAGTATTTGTTACGTAATTTTTTTAAAACTATGTGGTTCTGCTACATACAGTTAATTAAGAAACAATTTTTTGGAGTTTAGTTTTTAGCAACTATAAAATGAATACAATAATACCTTTCTCCTATGGTAAATAAATTAACCAATAAATTTAACATTCCAAGTATCTGACATATAGGCACATAGAAAGCACTTGGTAACCTATGGCTTTTATTTTGATAAGAAAGATAAATACGTCTACCCTCTATCTTATATGGTGATTTGTTTTAAAGTGATATTTTGGCAGAAGAGAAAAAAATTACATTGTATTGCTATTTATTATTGTTTAATTTAGATACTTCAAAATATCACACTTATTTACCTTGAATGTAAGTCCATTTTAGAAGCAATTTAAGGCAGAATTCAGTTAAGAAGAAACAAGTTTGCGATTGATACTTTATTACAAACATCTGTCAGTGACTCTACCCTTTTAAAGAAGAATGAAATTTATCCTTCCTATTCAAAAAAAGTTTTCCATCCTTGAGTTGGCATTTATTTTCTTCAAAATGTTATTCATTCCCACAAGCAGCTTTTGCATCAATAGAATTTTAATTTAAATCAGTTTTTTTCTTTTGCTAAAAGCAACGTATGTCCATTATAGAAAGTTAGAAAATGCAGATAGGTATAAAGAAGGAAAATCTATTTCTGTAATCCCACCACCTAGAGTTAGCCACTGTATACCCTTCCAAATATGTTTTATTAAAATACTTGTTTTTTTAAATAATGATGGGATTGTGTTGCACATTACCAATTTGGGGTTGCTTTTTCACTTAATTATCATACTGTCATTTTACGACAATAAATATTTATCTACAACATCTTTTTATAAATATTCATTGTGTGGAAGTACCATCATTTACCCTGAATACCCCCCTATTGTTAGAAATTAAATATATTTCACTTTTTTTTCTTTTTTGGCCATTATCAGCAATATTTTTTGTGAATGAGTAAAGAGATAAAGTGAGTCACTCAACACCTTTAGGAAACAGCTACCATTCACTGGTATCTTGTAGTTAAGAGTACAATTAGATCATTATCCTACCACAGTCTTACTCTCTCTTTACATACTCTTATTATGAGTCTAGGACTGACACTGGAAGATGGTGAAAGGGGAGGGGGAGCTGTGCAAGACTGGGATAAGAGAATTTAAAGAAGAACTTTCACTTCTGCTCTCAAGAATGAAGGTTCAAACCAGAACCTATAAATCAAAACATGATCAAAAAATATCATAACAAAAAGCCAGCCCATGTTTTGATGTGGAAATAAGGTAAACAAAATGAAAGCCACTATCTGCAGCTACAATGTTCATATTTGTTTGAAAAACATTTTTTTCCCCAACCTGGTTGGCTGCTATGACCAGTACTGTCATTCTTGTTTTACAGCATATGAGGCATGGAAAGGCTGACCAAAATGTCCAAGGTCCCATGAGTTAGTGGCACAGCCAGGGTCTGAGCCCACGTGTCCTGGCCCATGGACAAGTGCTTTTTTCATGTTCACATAGTTCTCTGTAATACTGGGAATTATTAAGAATAGGGAACAGGACACAGTGTGGCTGGGAGATTAGCAGAAACATAATTCTCCTGAGAGACAGCACGGAGACACCTGTTAGCTACTTAGCATGGTTCTAACATCCTCTGTGAGAGGATAATAAATCCCCTCTGTCCGCCTCTCTCTGGGGAGATGAGCATTACTGCTTAATTAGAGATTTGTTCCTTAAAGAGCTTTGAAATTCTCAAAGGAAAGGTGCTGCTGAAGTGTGAAAATATTTTCTTTGCTTCTGCTGTGCAAATGAGGAAAAGGAGATTTGTCTCAGGTTAAGGAATTACTGGATGATATATACATTCGTTATCTAATAATGTTAGGACTGTACTCTGGAGCTCCTTGAATGGAGGGATTGTGAGTCCCCGTTGCACTGAACACACACCTTACAATACAGTAAAAATCTTACACAACACAATCAGAGTTGCTAATTATCAGCTAATCAGAAATGTTGGGAGGCAAGGGGAAGGATACATTTATGTTGTAAACATGATATTTTAACTTAAATAAGTGTAAATGTACTCAATCCAGTAGAAAGTCAGGGCACTTTCCCTCACTATGAATTTACTGGAAAGGTTCCACAGCTACATTTTTTTTACCCAGACAACACCCATAAAATCTCATTTTTTACTTCCATTTTTTCTTTCTTTATAGTGGGTAAGAACCTAAAGACACTCATGAGCAAGATACTTTAGATGTTATTATTTTTCCCAATCTTTGCTCATTAACTCATTTGAAATTATTGAGTCTTCCCAAAGCATTCCATTTAAATTTCATCGTAGTATTTCTCTCCCTCTCTCTCACTCTCTCTCCAGACTCATGTTTCATTAGTTAATGTCATATTAAGTAAATTGCATAATTTTAATAACAAGTAAAGCTGGCACAAATATGTTAGGGAACAGATAATTCTGACTCTCAGAAAGTGTGAAATTCAGCTCTTGGGGGCAGAGATGGGCAGGTGTGGGCACTCATTTAGTGTGCTCTGAGCACCAGCTGAGTCCTTACAGAGGGTATAGAGAAACCTGGTTCCTCCTACAAGTCACTTAAGTGGAAACTGGCTGGAAGAGAGCCCACATAATTTTCCCTAGCTAATTGTTACTATTATCAATGCCTTCATGGACAATGCCTGATATCAGTTCCAGGAGGAAGTTTAAATTATATCTATCCTATTTATATTCGAAGTTTTAAAATCCCATCCTCCCTTTCCCAACAAACCCCCAGAGTATGTCAATTTACCTATTCAGGTAACAAGTTTGGGTTCACATTATTCCATTCCTAGGTCCCTAAAAGACCCAGTTTCTCAGCCACGTAGCCTCTTGAAATAGGAAGGGGTGGATAAACAAAAGAAATCCAACTTTTCTTCCAAGCACTTGCAGACTTTGGAAGCTATCTTATTATTTCTTATTTTCTCTTTCCCATAATTAAAAGGTACATTCTGTAAGAGATGGGACCTCATCTGTCTCATCCATCTTTGTATTCTTGGCACACCTAAGCTAGTACCTGGCACAGATAAGCTATACAATAAATGTTCAGTGAATGATGGTTTCATCTGGCTGCCCTGAGTATAGACAGCATCTACGTCTTCTACACTGATTTGCTCTCACTTAATTACTAACTTTTTTCTTTTTAAAAATAAAATTCTACACTATTAGAAGTCTTCAAATTACTTGGCAAAAATGCAGCCTGCAGAAGGCTAGATTCTAACATTGTGTATTTCATGTCAGAAAATTACTTTTGCTCCAGAAAATAAAAAGGGTATATTACAATGACTAGAGTTGCATAATGGCTACACTCACTGAGTACACCAAGGGATTTAATACAGTCATTCAGACCCAGCCTCAACAAACTGTCTTGCACATTTATATACCTGAGAGCAACCAGCCACTCATAAGGTAACATTGTTCCCAAGTCCAGCACACTTCATGTCACCTCTCATTACACCTACAGTCCAAGGCTGTTGTTATCAGAAATTCCAATATAGGTCACAACAGAACTGCCAAAAAATGAAGATACAAGGGAAAATGGGTTTCCTATCTGTGCTTTAAAACTTTGTTTTGTTTTACTCAAGTGTAAGTTTTGTTTTACTTAAGTGTATGTTTTGTTTTGGTATGCTTAGATTTATAATTGAAAAGGGAAGACATGATGAAAGAAATTTTTGTTAAAATAGATTAATGAAAAAAGCCAATTACAAATGGAAAGAACAACTCATTTTAAGGCACAGGAGGAAGCAATAGAAAGTCTCCTCAGATAAAAGAAAAAGTAAAGGAAGGAAGGAAGGCAAGAAAGAAGAAAAGGAAGAAAAGAAGGAAGGAAGGAAGGATTATTATCATTATGTCAATTAAAAAGATATGCAAGACTTCATGCTGGCCCCCGTAGGGTAGACATGAGCACAATCTCCCTTCAAGCGCCACCTTTCGCACAATTTCCCAAGCTTCAACTATAGAATTTGCTTCAAATCTTCCCTCATCTTTACATTCAGCCATTAAAACCATTAAAAATCACCCTTAAAATGTCTTGCAAGTTCAGCCCTTCTCCATCCCATTGATCCTAGTTCAGGACCTGTTTCAGGTCCTCATAGCAATGGGTTGTTACAGCAGGTCCAAATGGTACACTGGTCAAGAGTATGTCTCCGTGCTACTCCATCTCCATGCTGCCACCAGACTTCCCTGTCACCCAGACCCCTTGGCATACCATTTCAGCTTTCACATCAGCTCAACTCACCTTTGAAGTCTCATGTCTCATCAGTTCTTTCATGATACACCCTCTTATGTTTCAGGCACAATCAGGAAATAGTGGGCTATGTGAGTCTGAAGATGAGTGGAGCCATCTGGAAAAACCAAAATTTATAAAAATGGTATTTATTTATTCTGAACTGTTTCTACATTGAATACTGTGATGTAACACCCAGATTCCCCTACCCCCACCCCTTCAAGACCACAATGCCATTCCTCTAGCTGCTGGGAACACTAGTTCATAGCTAAATCCCTCTCCAAAGGTGCTGCCTCACCCAAGCTTATGTCCCCTCCCCACCGGCAGCTCACATTCAATGACTGGTTGAAGCAGGACATAAAAGCCCAGACCTCCTGCCTTGATGGGGAATAACTCTAAAGGCTTAGCCCAGCTCCAGAGTTTCCCATGGGATAGGCTGAGTTCTCTGTTATAACTATATCATAGTTCAATTTCTCTCTCTACCCAACCCTACTCCCCTTACTTCCAGGGAGCACTTCCTGATAAACCTCCTGCTTTGGAAATCTCACTTTCAGAGTTCATTTCCAGAAAATCCAACCAAAAGCAATTTGCCTTTTAAAATTTTTTTGGAAATATTACTACTTCATAAATAGGAACTTCAATTTAAATTAATGTCCATGCTTGACCATTAAACATTTTTAAGGTTCTGTTTTTATTTAGAATGTTTAATTGCAAAGAAAGGATATATATCTTTTTTTTTTTAAAAATCTATTTATTTCTATCCATCTCCACCATCAGATTTTGCTTAAAATACTGGAACCAGAACACTGAAATCTGGCTCTGTCATTGCCCAGCTACGTAATGGAAATAGGTTACACAGATCCTCTTTATTGCATTTTTCTGATCTGTAAGTTGGGGATAATATTAATAGTATGTTACTCAATGGATTGTTGTGAAAATTAAATGAGTTATTGTATAGAAAGCATTAAGAATGGTGCACATTATAAAGATACATGCACCCCAGTGTTCATAACAGCACTATATAAAATAGCCAAGACATGGAAATAACCTAAATGTCCATTGACAGATGACTGGATAAAGAAACTGTGGTATATTTATACAATGGAATACTACTCAGACATAAAAAAGAATAAAATAATGCCATTTGCAGCAACATGGATGGACCTGAGATTGTCATTCTAAGTGAAGTAAGCCAGAAAGAGAAAGAAAAATACTATATGATATCACTCATATGTGGAATATTAAAAAAAAAAGACACTAATGAACTCATCTACAAAACAGAAACAGACTAACAGACATAGTAAACAATCTTATGGTTACTAGGGTGTAAGTGGGTAGGAAGGGATAAGTTAAGAGTTAGAGATTTGCAGATATTAACTACTATATATAAAGACAGATAAGAAAACAAATTTCTTCTATATAGCACAGGGAACTATATTCAATATCTTGTAGTAACCTATAGTGAAAAAGACTACAAAAATGAATATATGTATATACATGTGTGACTGAAACATTATGCTGTACACTAGAAATTGACACATTGTAACTGACTATATTCAATTAAAAGGGAAAAAAATAAAATAAATAAATAAATAAATAAAAAGAATGGTGCCAGCCAAAAATGAGTGCTTAAATTCATTATGGTAACATTTGCTGCTATAACAAATAGAGCTAAAATTATCCTCAAATTATGGCTCAAACATAGTAGATTTTTCTTCCTAACTTACATAACATTCCTAGGTGTTCCTGGTCAGTTGAGGCAACTATTCTGTACATGACTGTACAAGGACCTATATCAGTGGCTTCCCAGTTATCTCCAGTAAATGGCTTCTCCATCCCCCTTAGCCAGAAAAAGGAAAGAACAGAGAGGAGTGTGTATAGGAAATTCCCATGAGTCAGGCCTGGAATTGAAGATCAATTATTTCTTCTCACATTCTATTGGTTAGAACATAATCACATGGCCACATCTAATTGCAAAGGAACCTGGGAAATGTAGTCTAGGAAATGGATTTCAGTGACCATCTGTGCAGAAAACTTTGTTAAATAAATAATAATTATTATTGCTCTCATTATTACCAATTTTCTAGCTTGGCTCTCATCTCCACTCTCCTGGAATGTCACAGTAGCCTCTTCACTGGTATCCCTGCCTCCAGACTGTTCCATCAACTCAAACCCTTTCTCCACACCAAACTCAGAATTATTATCTAAAATCCAAGTCTGATCATGTTACTCATAATCCCTCAACTGCCAGCTTAATACCCTTCTGTGATTTCCCACTGTCTCAGGATCCAGTCAAAGCCCCTTCAGCTCCTCCACAATCCAGTCACTCCACATCCCTTTGGTATCACCTCCAGTCACTCCTCACCTTGCAAATGGCATTTGTGACTGGACACTGTGGATATTCCAGTGAATAAGGCAGAAAAGACCCTGCCCTGTAGAGTCTACATTTTAGTGAGGTAACCAAGAAACAAGAAAATAAATAAAAATACAATATAAAGTAGTTAAAGAGGATGGTGAAGAAAAATAAACAGTAAGGAAATTGAGAGTGGTGAGCTAAATAAATAGATTTTAAAAATCTTAAATTTTACTGGCAAGGAATAGTCATTCCACAGAGAGATATGCTGTGGAGTTGATCTTCACCATAATTACACATACCCCTGTGATTGCATTTTACAAAAGTGTTCTTATGGTTGACCTGTATTTCTGTTCCTTTGAACTTATTTTATGATTACTATTGAGGGAGTAGTCTAAAGCACTAAAGATTTCCTAATATGCTGTTTGTGCATGATGTTGAGAGAATAATATCATTTATTATTGCCCCACTGGGGAATGAGAGTACAGAGGGCTCACTTCCCCACCCCTGCCCCCCACAACATAATTTGTAGAAAAATTAAATATAAAAACATTTAATGAAATCAGATGCTACTTAAGGATGTAAAACTGTTATTTTTTTTTTATTGCCAAACAATGTTATTGTTATCTTGGTAATGTTAAAAATATTTCCTTTTAATAATTTCTATCTTAAATTTGTTGAGGCTTGTTTTGTGTCCAAGTATGTGGCCTATCCTAGAGAATGTTTCATGTGCATTTAAAAAGAATGTATATTCTGGGTTTTTTGGATGTAATGTCCTGAAAATATCAATTAAATCTAACTGTTCTATTGTGTCATTTGTATCTCCATTGCCTTATTGATTTTCTGTGTGGAAGATCTGTCCAATGATGTTAGTGCAGTGTTAAAGTCTCCTATTATTATTGTATTCCAATCAATATCCCCCTTTATGTCTGTTAGTATTTGTTTTATGTACTTAGGTTCTCTTATACTGAGCACATATATGTTAATGAGTGTAATATCCTCTTTTTGTATTGTTCCTTTTATCATTATGTAGTATCCTTCTTTATCTTTCTTTATGGCCTTTGTTTTAAAGTCTATTTTGTCTGGTATGAGTATTGCTCAAGAAATTATTTCAAGCATCTTTTCTGACCACAATGGCTAGAAGACTAGAAATCAACCACAGAAAAACAAACGAGAAAAAAAAAATATTGCATGAACACTAAACAATATGCTACTAAAAAACCAATAGGTGAATAATGAAATCAAAGAGAAAATTTAAAAATACCTTGAAATAAATGACAATGAAAACACAACCACACAAAATCTATGGGATGCAACAAAAGCAATCCTAAGAGGGAAGTTTATAGCAATACAGGCCTTCCTCAAAAAAACAAGAACAATCTCAAATAAACAACCTAATGTATCATCAAAAAGAATTAGAAAAAGAAGAAAACCAAGAGCTGGTTTTTGGAAAGAGTAAACAAAATTGACAAACCTCTGGCCAGGATCAGTAAGAAGAAAAGAGAGAGGACTCAAATAAACAAAACTTTAAAAAAAAATGAAAGAGGAAAAATTACAACCAATACAACAGTAATACAAAAAGCTGTAAGAGAATACTATAAACAATTATATGGTAACAGATTGGACAACCTAAAAGAAACGGACAAGTTTCTAGAAACACACAGCTCACCAAAACTGAATCAAGAAGAAATAGATAATTTGAACAGACTGATCACCAGAAGTCAAATAGAATCAGTAAAAAAAACAAAACAAAACAAAAAACCCTCCCTGCAAACAGAAGTCCAGGACCTGATGGCTTCACTGGGGTCAAACATACAAAGAAGAACTCATATAAATCCTTCTCAAACTCTTCCAAAAGATTGAAGAGGAGGGAACACTCCCAAACTCATTCTATGAAGTCACCATTACCCTGATACCAAAACCAGACAAAGACACGACAAAGAAAGAAAGAAAAGAAAGAAAGAAAGAAAAGAAAGAAAGAAAGAAAGAAAGAAAGAAAGAAAGAAAGAAAGAAAGAAAGAAGAAAGAAGAAAGAAAGAAAGAAAGAAAGAAAGAAAGAAAGAAAGAAAGAAAGAAAGAAGAGAGAGAGAGAGAAAGAGAGAAAGGAAGAGAGAAAGAGAGAAAGGAAGAGAGAAAGAAAGGAAGAAAATTATAGGCCAATATCTTTGGTGAAATAGACACAAAAATTCTCAACAAAATATTAGCAAACCAAATCCAACAATGCATAAAAAAGATCATACACTTCAATCAAGTTGGATTTATCCCAGGGTCACAAGGATGGTTCAACATACACAAATTAATCAACAAAAGAAAGAACAAAAACCACATGGTTATCTCAATAGATGCATATAAAAGCATTTGATTAAATTCAACATCCATTCATAGATAAAAACTCTTTCCAAAGTGAGTATAAAGGGAACATACCTCAATATAACAAAAGCTATTTATGACAAACCCACAGCCAACATAATACTTAATGGTGAAAAGTTGAAAGCCATCCCCCCAAAGTCTGAAACAAGACAAGGATGCCCACTATATCACCTCTTCTATTCAACATAGTATTGGAAGTCCTAGCCATAGCAGTCAGACAAGAAAATTAAATAAAAGGGATCCAAATTAGAAGACAAGAGGTAAAATTGTCCCTATATGTTGATAACATGCTACTATAAATAGAAAACTCTAAAGACTCCACACAAAAACTACTAGAGCTGATAAAAGAATCTGGCAAGGTAGAAGGATACAAGATTAACATACAGAAATCAGTTGCATTTCTTTATACTAACAATGAAACAGCAGAAAAGAAAAGTTTTTAAAAATCCTTTTTTAAATCACATTAAAAATTAGTTAGGAATAAACCTGACCAAGGAGCTGACAGACTTATATGCAGAGAACTATAAAACATTAATTAAGGAAATTAAAGATAGTTTAAAGAAATGGAAAAATTTCCCATAATCTTGCACTAGAGGAATTAATATTGTTAAAATGGCCATACTATGCAAAGAAATCTACGGATTTAATGTAATCCCTACCAAATTACCCACAACATTTTTCAGAGAACTAGAACAAATAATCCTAAAATGTACATGGAATCACAAAAGATGCAGAATTGCCAAAGCAATGCTGAAGAAAAGGACTGAAACTGGAGGCAGGACCCTCCCAGTCTTCAGGCAATACTACAGAGCTACAGTAATCAAAACAGCATGGTATTGGCACAAAAACAGACATATAGATCAATGGATCAGAACAGAGAGCCCAGAAGTAAACCCACATACCTGTGATCAATTGATCTTTGATAAAGGAGACAAGAATATACAATGGAGAAAAGACAATCTCTTTGATAAGTGGCATTGGGAAAGCTGGACAGCTGTATGTAAATCAATGAAGTTAGAATACTCCCTCACACCATACACAAAAATAAGCTCAAAATAGCTTAAGACTTAGACATAAGACAAGACACAAGAAACCTCCTGGAAGAAAACATAGGCAAAACATTCTCTGACATAAATCTTAAAGTTCTCCTAGGGCAGTCTACCCAGGCAACAGAAATAAAAGCAAAAATAAACAAATGGGACCTAATTAAACTTATAAGCTTTTGCATAACAAAGGAAACCATAAGCAAAACGAAAAGACAACCCACGAACTAGGAGAAAATATTTGCAAATGACATGACTGACAAGGGCTTAATTTCCAGAATATACAAATAGCTCATACAACTCAATAGCAAAAAAAAAAAAAAAAAAAAAAACCCTATTAAAAAATGGGCAGGAGACTTGAAAAACATTTCTCCAATAAAGAGATACCAATGGCCAATAGGCACATGAAAAAATGCTCAATATTGCTAATTATCAGAGAAATGCAAATCAAAACTACAATGAAGTAACACCTCACACAGGTCAGAATGACCATCATTAAAAGTCCACAAACTGTAAAAGCTGGAGAGGATGTGGAGAAAAGGGAACCCTCCTACACTGTTGCTGGGAATGTAGTTTGGTGCAGCCATTATGGAAAACAGTATGGAGATTCCTTAAAAAACTAAAAATAGATTTACCATATGATCTAGCAATCCCATTGCTGGGCATATATCCAGGAAAAGATGAAAACTAATTTAAAAAGATGCATGCAATCTAATGTTCAAAGCAGCACTATTTAAAATAGCAAGACATGAAAGCAACCTAAGTGTCCATCAACAGATGAACTGATAAAGATGTGGTATTTATATACAATGGAATACTATTCAACCATAAAAAAGAATGAAATAATGCCATTTGAAGCAACGTGGATGGACCTAGAGATTATCATACCAAATGAAGTAAGTAGAAGACAAATATCATATGGTATCACTTATATGTGGAGTCTTAAAAAATGATACAAATGAACTTACTTACAAAGCAGAAATAGACTCATCAACATAGAAAGCAAACTTATGGTTACCAAAGGGGAAAGGAGAGGGGAGGGATAAATTAGGAATTTGGGATTAAAAGATACACACTACTATATACAAAACAGATAAACAACTAGGACCTACTGTATAGCACAGGGACTATATTTGATATCTTGTAATAACTTATGTTGCAAAAGAATCTGAAAAAGAATATATATACATATATGTGTATGTATAACTGAATCTCTTTGCTGTACACCTGAAACATTGGAAATCAACTGCAGATTAGTAAGAAAAAAGAAATTCACATTGTTTTAAGCCACTGATTTTGTGGCAATTTGTTATAGCGGCAATAGGAAACTACTATACCTCCCCTAACTTACATAGAGGCTAAAAAATGGATAATGGGGCACTATTACCTTATTTTGTCACAACGTTTTCCTTTAAAAATGGAAATATATATTCCAAAGGAAATAGGTTAATTATGTTTTACTAGAGTTTTTTGGTTGCAAAACTGGAACCCCAACCCCAATTCTAGCTAATCTAAGGTTAACACAAGGAAAAGAGAGGTTTGCTTATAATATATTTAAATGGCTCACCCCATTAAGGAAGAAGTAAAGGATAAATTGTATATCCATAGGACCTGTAACCAGGGACATGTCCAGCATCAACCTTCCCTCATCCCCTCTCTCTCTCTCTCTTCCCTCCTCTTTTCTCTGTTTCAGTTCATTCTCTTCTGCTGAATCATACCTTATTCATATGTCGAGAATCAAGGCACTGGGGATCTCTGTGAGTTGTTCAGTCCAACTTAAAGACCTTCCCCTGATCATTCATTCACTTGCCATGTATTTACTGAACCTCTACCACGTGCCAGGCCTGTGAACAAGACAGGGAAGTTCCTGACCTCATTCCAGTAGCTGATACAGATAATAAACAAATACCTAGACAAGATCCTTAGAGATCATAACAGGTAGGATGAGCGAAAGGAGCAGAGAGATGAAAACACAGAGAAACTGTCTTCTAGACTGGTGGTCAAGGAAGGCTTTCCTGAGGACTTGACATCCGAGACCCTAAAGATAAATAAGGCACATGTAAGCATGACCCAGGGGACAGCAGACTCCTTGTGCCAAGTGAGCAAAGGAGGACAGTAAGAAATGAGGCCAGGAGCTAGATCCAGGAGATTCTCATGGATATATCTTGGTTTTCCTAGGAGAGTCCCCACTTCAGCTGTTTTCCAACCCTAAATATTGAGAGCCATCCCAGTTTTGATAATAAATTATACAGTCACCCTACATAAGAGCTATAAAAGTCAGGATTTTATCCTAAGACAAATGGAAAGACATCGAAAAGCAGAGCAATGCCATGATCCATTTGTATTTAGTATCTCTGGAAACCAGAGAATCAGCTAATAAATGCAATAACTTAAATATGTCTACACATAGAGAACAAATTTATGGTTACCAGTGGGGAAGGGGCGGGAAGGGATAAATTGGGAGTTCGAAATTTGCAGATACTACTATATATAAAATAGATAAACAACAAGATTATACTGTATAGCACAGGGAACTATATTCAATATCTTGTAGTAACTTATAACAGAAAAGAATATGAAAAGGAATATATGTATGTATATGTATGACTGAAACATTATGCTGTACACCAGAAATTAACACATTGTAAACTGACTATAATTTTTAAAAAGGGAAAAAATAAATACGTCTACATTTGGAACACTGAGATTTTTTTAAGCAGAAGAAATCAATATTGAGACAAAATAAAAATAGGTAAAATTTGCGTCTTGGCATCAGGCATAGAGGTACCCTCCTCATCATCGTCTAACCTCAATACCACTTCTCTGCTATTCTTCCCACTTCTCTTAAGCTCAGGAGCACTTTCTGAGGCAGAGAATAGCTCCAGCTTTCTGGGTCTCATGGCAACTTGGCAGCACAATGCTCCTAGGCTAAAATCCCAGCTTCCATGAATTTGTGCTGTTTCAGCCACAAATATTTACCTTGCCTGGCTCCTGGGGCTGATTAAAGGGGCAGGGCTCCATTTCTCTTGGCTTTCCCCTAAACCGCTTTCAGAGACAAGCAGCTACAGGACAAGAACGACAGCCCCATAATTCATCTCTACATCCACACAGTGACTCCCTCACAAATGTCCTCTTCAAATTAGGAAAAGGGTTCGTGGCCATACGCTGCCCTTGCCACTCTCCTACTGGATTTGAAATTGCATCTCTTTATAAGGATTTCTCCTAGAAGTTGAAATTGTCCTTAGTAGCATATTTGTCCTACAGCTGCCTCTGGAAGAGGGAATCTTAGGTTCAAATACTAAGAGCTTATTATATCAGTCAGACCACAGTGTTTCATTGCAAATATTTATTTTTCTTATAAAAATGATACACGCTTACTATAAAAAAAATTCAAGAAGAAAGGGTGGGAAATTAAAAGTGACTTTTCCTTCCCCACTCCCTCAGTCCCTGCCACCGACCCAATGAATGCCCTTCCCCTGGTAATCTCTATCAGTTTCCAACGTTTTCTATGCATATACAAGCAAATGGAGAAATATATTAGCATTTAAATAGGACACCCCAAAGGCTTTAAAATGATTCTATGATAACAAGCAAGTCCAGATTTGATAAACCACAAAATGGAGTCACATCCCAATCCCCTGGCAGGAGCTGAAGGCTCAGCACTTCTTGCAGAGTAGAAGAGCTGGGTTAATCCTGGTCATGATTCACAATAGGTTCAAGAACCCAAATTCAAGTTGCCAGGCCCAGGAAGAAATCAGAGCATAAGGAGAGATTACAACTCGAAAACAGACTCAAAGCTTGAATAGAGGATGAAAGTAAACGGAGAAGATAATCTGTCTATTGACAGACAAATGGATAAATCAAATGTGGTATACACATACAACTGAATATTACTCAGTTTTAAAAAAGAAGGAAACCCTACCATTTGCAACAACATGGACTGACCTGGAAAACATTATGCTAAGTGAGTACGTCAGTCACAGCAGGACAAAAAGCCCCATGGCCCCACTTATATGAGATATCTTATGTAGTCAAACTTAGATAAGCATAAAAAGGAATGCCGGGGGAAGGGGGAAAAGGGACATGGGGAGATGTCCAGTGGGTATAAAGTTACAGTTTATAAGTTAAACAATACTATGGTATAGTGCACTTAAAAATTTGCTAGGAAGAAAGATCTCGCTAAGTTTTCTTACAACAACAACAAAAGCAAAGGAACCTAAGGAATATTTTAGAGTGTTTTTTTAACCTTGATTGTGGCGATGGTATCATAAATGAATGCATATGTCCGAATTCATCAAACTGTATACATTAAATACACATTAAATGTGTGCAGCTTTTTGGTATATCAATTATATCTCAATAAAGTGGTGAAAGTAAATAAACAAAATAAATGTCAGGCTCAGGTAAAGGGAGAGAGTATTTTTTGCCTTTATCAAGGAGAATTTGGAGAGATTTCCATCCCCAAATTGTTCCCTGAAATGGACAACCTACATTAGCTAGACAAAAGAGTGTTCAATATTCAGAATAATTTCAAGTTTTATAAAATGAATGTATACAAAATAAATGTCCATTTCCTATTATTACATTTTCTATTTTTTTTTAAATATGAAGGAGTAAAATTTTAACAAATGATTTTTCTTGCTTCTATTAAGATAATTATGTGCTTTTTCTCTGGCAATGTGCTAATGTGGTAAATTACACTAATGAATTTTTCTAACATTAAACCATCCTGACTTTCCTCATTTTGGTCATAGGGTATTATTGGTTTTGGTTTTTTGTTTTGATTTTTGCTAAATTTTATTAGAATTTATACCTTTTTATTTAGAAATAAATTTGGCTTACAATGTTCCCTGCTATTTTTGTCTTATTTTGCATTCAAATTTGAGCCAGTCTAACTGAATGAGTTTAGGGTATTCTTTCTTTTCATTCTCTGTTTATATTCTGTGGAACAGATCATAGAAGCTTGGGATTATATATTCCTTAGAAATGTGGTAAGACTCACCTGTAAGAAATGTATCTGAATTCATAATTTGGGTAGATTTTATCACTGATTTAGTGTCTTTCAAGGTCATAGGTTTAGGTCATTTATTTCTTTTTGAATCAGTTTTTTTTAATATATATATATTTTATTTTATTTTATTTTATTTTATTTTATTTTATTTTATTTTATTTTATTTTATTTTTTGAGGGGGGAGGTAGTTAGGTTTACTTACTTATTTATTTTTAGAGGAAGTACTGGGGATTGAACCCAGGACCCTGTGCATGCTAAGCACATGCTCTACCAATTGAGCTATACCCTCCCCCACTTCTTGAATCAGTTTTAACTATAGTTTTCTACAAAACTATTTTGCATATTTCAGTTAATTGACAAATTTGTACAGGATTGTTCCTCATTACCTGTTTTAATTTCTCGTATATTTTGAGTATATTGCTTTCCAGTTCCTAATTTCAATATTATTTTGGATATATTTTGTATGTAATGCCATGCTGAGAGTGGCCATAAGGAAGCCCAGTTTTAAATACGTTGCAAGAGCCAGTGCTTACAATAGCCCAGAGTTTGAAGATGGAAGAGAAGTAGAAATACCACTGGAACTACTTCCCTATAACTTCTGTCCCTAATTCTTTCCAGTTGAATCACATAACCTCAAATGCATGCATATACGTACTCCTTAGAAATTTGTTCTTTTCTATAAATGCAAAGTGGTGGTGGTCTATTTTCTCGAATTACTTGGCCATTCAAAAAACAGAAGACAATAACATAGCTCTCCTGAAATATATCTTCTACAGTGTAAGTATCCTCAGTTTTTCTAACAGTTACTCAAACACCTTGGATCCCAAGCTCTTTGTCAGCTCTCCCCTTCTAGTGAGCCACCCCAGTACTCCAGCGTCTTATACCGAATCTTTTACTTCAGATATAATCTGACCTACACAATAGGATGAGTCCAGTAGAATTGGACCCTTCCATTCGTGCTTTCTAAAATACATTAGTTTCTGCTCACTCCATAACACTATTGGCTCATGTTAATTTTGCAATCAACCAAACCTTTGGGTCTTTTTCGCACATGCTGTTGAGGAATCTTTATTCCCAAGTAATATAAGAGCAGGACTCCATTATGTAATTCCCTATTCTATCGATTTACAAAGAGAATTTGAAGAATGTCTGGGCTCTACGCAAGCATCCTCGTAGGCAAGGATGGAGGAGCAAGCAGACAGTTCTATCCTCAGCAATCCAGAGGAAGAGATCTTTCTCTGCAAAGGAAGGCATGCCAGATGGGTCATACCATAGTCCAACTGCCAAGAGCAGGACAGGAAAAAGAACTACCATTTTGAGAATCTACTGGGTGCCAAATCTATGTCAGGTGTTTTTTATATGTTATCTCAGCTTTAGTACTCATAACAACAGGAGATCAAGGTGTGGTGTGAGTTAGTAAAGATGCAAATAAACAAGGGCCGGATAAAATGATGCCCACTTTATTCGTAAGGAAACCAAGACTCAGAGCAAGACTTGTGCAAATGATACAGCTAAAAAGTCATGGGGCTTTATTTGACTCTAAAATCTGTGTTATTTCCATTTCTACACTGTCAGCCAGAAGTGAATGGATGCCATGGAGGCAGTAAGCAGCAGGGCACTTGTGCAATGCTTTATAGTTTAATAAAGGTCTTTCACCTACATTAACTCTTGATTTGATCCTCATAACATCTTCACACGATAGGCAGAACAGGCGATACAATCTTTACAGGTAAATATAGTGCTCAGAGAATCAAGTGGCCTACCCAAGGTCACCCAGCTAGTGAGGTTGCAGAGAAGATCTTGACCCCAGGCTCTCCGACAGCAGGCACCAGGCAAACACCATTCCAGGCAGCCTGTGCAGGGCAAGGAGGACATCTGGGGATGGGGCAAGTGTGGATGACCAATGTGGAAGTGGGGAAGGGAAAACCCTGACCTTACCAAGAAAACATAATGTTCTGTTATTATATTTTAATCATCTGAGGCTTCAAGGGACAAAGAGTTCAGGCTCCTGACCAAGAAGCAGAGCAGCCTGGGACAGATGACATCGCTGTTTCTTTCACAGTGAAGGCGAGGCTGCCTTTTGCCAGCAACAACATTGGTTGCAATAGATTCTTGAGGGGAAGGAGGATATAAACCAGAGCCCAAATCAGACTTTGTTTGATTTCTTCAGCAAAGCCAGAATCTTTTTTTTTTTATATTGCTCAAAATGAATCAAAAGTATTCATTTCACAATCTGTTGAAGACATGCAGATTTAACATCAGTCAAGTATTCATAGAACATTTGGTTTTACCAGTTATTTAAACTCCACTTAAGTCAAGTACCAGCTTGTTCAGGTCCACAAAATAGAGGCTTTGCCTGTTAATTGGCAATTTGCCGGCTGTTTACTGGTTCTCACATGGTTCCAAATCACTCCACTGGAAGGTACTTGTTTCCTATGGCACCAGTGCAGGTCTACTGCCCCTTCCCAAACCTGGCTGAGAAATTGTTCTCCTGGAGAACAGGAAATTCTCCTGGGGATTCTACACGCTCTCAACAAGCAAGCCAGTGTTCTTCACCTGTCAACAGTTGGTGGACTTCTGCTTTCAGCATGGTACTCAAGTAAGAGCCTCAGAGTTTGGTTTCCTCAGCCAAGACATTAAGAAGTCTTGGAGCAGACGTTGAGCTTTTCCAGGACTTTCCAAGCCTGTGGCTCAAATTCACCCAAGCACCTTAAAAGAATATACAGATGCCTGGACTCCTCCCAGAAGGGATTCTGGCACAGAGAAACATGTTAAACTACATTATGGGGGTGCCATATCAGCATGTCAGCAAAATCCAGACTGTGGAATAAAGAGATGAAGGGAGAACTTATAGATTCAAAGAGACTAAGAGACATTACCAACAATGTGATGTTTGAACTTAGTTGATTCCCATTTCAAACAAACACAAAGTGAAAACAAGCAAGACTGAAAGAAAATTTGGGACATTTGGAAGACAGTTGACATTTTGGGCACTGATTGGATATATGATGACATTAAGGATTTATTGCTATTTCTGTTGAGATGTAATGATAATACATGTTTTTTTTAATAGTTTACATCTTGTAGAGAAATATACTGAAATGTTTTTGGATAAAATGATACGGTATCTAGAATTCGTTTCCAATAAGGGAGGAGTGAGTAGAAAGAGATGAAGCAACTGGTCATTAGTTGATAATTAGCTGACAGTTGCTGAGTTGGGTGTTAGGTTCCTGAGGGTAACTGGGGTTCATGATGCTTTTTGGTCTACTTCAGTATATTTTTTTAATTCTCCATAATAAAATTTTAATCTCCTAGGCTTGTGAACTGTTCTATTCCTTTCTCCCCTGCACCTTAACACACTCATATACCCATGCATATACGTGGACCTCACTGTTCCAATGTGAATTCAATGTTTATTCCCCAAAGGGGAAGAAAAGGGAAGTAGGGGCAGAGCATTTTTGTACTGTGCACAAATACAAGTTTCAGAGATTCATGAATGATTTGTACTAGTTCGAGACAAGTATGTAGAAGAGCTGTTGCTAACATCAGATCAGTCTGGTTACCTCTAAAAAACTGAAAGACTAGTCCCCTCTCCTTCTAAACTACAGCAATCTGCTTTTTTCTTCATAAACTGCCATGCTTGCAGGAGTACATATGTGTGTGCCTGTGTCTATGTGTACATGTAGGGCCGCCACGTACCTTTGTACAATGCAGGTTGTGCACTGCACAAGGGTATCACATCTCAGGGGGCACCTTCACCTTGTCAGCATTGTAGATTTACATTCATATTATGACAACTGTCTTGCAAGTGGCAATAAAATGTTCTAACAAAATTAGTACAGTTGATAACTTTCCAACAGATGGAAGCAAAAGTATCTTAAGGTAGGTGCTCCTTGTCTAATTATGGGCTCACTGTATGCGCTAGCAGTTGACTTGAACTGCCTGGCTGCTTGCATTTGAATTCCTTTCCCCTATACCACTCACTGACTTTATAACTTCACAAGTTATATACTAGACTTGAGCCCAATTTTTTTTCATCTGTAAAATGGATGATAATATTGAGAGCACTGTTCAAAGCATGAAATGTATGTGAAAGAGTGCCTGGCACATAGTAAGCCCTCAATAAGTGTTAGAGATCAGCAATTATCATATTATTTATACTTATTATAATTTCATGGGTACGAATGTGTTTATGTGTGTGCTGTGTCATTCATAATCTCAATTAATAAATTACTGCAATGGACTTCAAAAAGACTATATCCATTATTTTATTAACCCTGACTATTTAAAAAAGAGGCTATATTTCCTAACCAGCAAGTTTGGAAAAATACCATAAAGCTCAAGGTCCAGATAAGCAACCGGTGTTTATAAAAGCCCCTCTGTGCACAGGAGCTGCGTACATATGCTGATCAGGAGCTCTTGGAAGAAAAAGTCTGGGGTTTTTCCATCCTTCTAAGTACTTGGCCAGTGAGCTTGTAATGGGAAAAGATCCAGTGGGAGTTGCCTGCCACAAATCGGGTATTACCCCACAGGCAGAACAGAGAAAAAAGGCTTCAAGAGGTTAAAAGTCTATTTTTAAAAGGAAAGAACACAGAGTATGCCTTTAACTTGGTGTTAAAAATAAACTCAGCTGCCTCCTCTACGCTTGCCACCTCCTCCCACTGTCCTCCCATACCCTGCACTGCCCCATCTGAAAGAGAGTGCTTGTGTTTCATTTTGTTTCTTCTCATGAGTTTTTCCTTTTTTTTTTTTTTAACTCCTAGCCAAACACCAGCTACGTGGTTTTCAGTTCAACAAAACAAGTTGCATTTTCTCTCCAAATTTCCTCAGGGACCCCCCCCCCCCCCCGCCAGAAAGCAGGATTATAATTCAGAATTAACCCACATCAGGGATTGAGGAAAAACGCCACACACAGATTAGCAAAATAGAGCCCTGCCAACTTTCCTCCAAGCCTGGGAAGTGTCTGCAGCGGGGACCATTCAGCCAAGAGGGCCTTTCATTGAACACTGCTTATTATCAGGGCTTAAGCACAGACCTTTTCTGAGGCATGGTTATCCATGCAAACACTGCTTTGAGGCGTTGGTTTCAATAAATTCCATTAAACAACCACAAAAATCCTATAGATCAGATGTGCCAGTCTTTGTTCATAAAAGAGCAATCTATATAGCAGAAAAGCTGCTGTCTAGAGTGAATAATCTCGATTTCTGATGGTCTGTAAATGGCAGAGGGATTTCAAGACCCCAGTGGGAGGCAATGGTGTTGGAGACACAGAGACACAGGTCTGGGCACCGTACTGGTATGTCACTGGGGGAAAAAGGCTGAGAGGTGATGGGGTCGTTGGGACCTTGTTTACCTAAAAAGATTTAGTGGCTGGGGTTGGGGGGTGCAGGCCGGCCTTAGTCAAGGAAAAAGCAGCATAATTCACCTTAAGAAGTAAAGTTCTAGTCTCAGCTCAGCCTCCCACTTAAAGTGTTGCCTCAGTCAACCCATTCACTCATCTACAGTTTCCTTTTCACAAAGAAAGATCCCTGTCTTCTTAGATCTATTCTCTAATAGGAATATATAATCATTAAATTATATATAATTGGTAAGAATAAAATATGTACTAAGGATGTAACGTACATGATTAATATAATTAACACTGCTGTATATTATATATGAAAGTTAAGAGAGTAAATAAATCTTAAGAGTTCTCATCACAAGGAAATTTTTTTTCCTTTATTTTGTATCTATATGAGATAATGAATGTTTACTAAACTTACTGTGATAATCATTTCACAATGTATGTAAGTTAAATATTTGTGCTGTACACCTTAAACTTACACAGTGCTGTATGCCAATTATATCTCAATAACACTAGAGGAAAAGATTTAAAAAACAAAACAAAACAAAAAATATATATCAGAGGATTTAGTTAAAAAATCTCAACACAAATGTATCCTATTTAAACATTGTTCAGATTTAATGAAGTGGTTTTGATGCATGTCTAGAAAGTTAGAAGGGAAATTTTATCAATGAAGGTGGCATTAGAGCTAATTATTTTTCATTTTTCACAAAAGGAAAACACTCTAGTGCAACAGCATCCCTGGGGGCACTAGCACCTAACCAAGGATGCCTTAAAAATAGTAAGGGCAGGATGCCAGCTTCCCAGCCTGCATGGCTCAGCCTCTAGGGCACTAAAAGGCTCTCAAAAGGGTCTTCTCTCCATGTGCTTACAGACATGTCCACGACCCAACAAAGACCCTATTTTCAACAGATGTCTACCCAACTATTTTTCAAATATGTGTAGATTGGTTTTGATTAATCAAATATGATTAATAAATTACACATGTATTCATTTTATTTTTTGTATATGCATTAATAAAATGTAAACTCATTTAAAAACATTACAAAAATCAATCATATTTTCAATATATATTTCTTTTCTTTTTAGTTGAAGTACAGTCAATTACAATGTGTCAATTTGTGGTATTCAGCACAGTGTCCCTGTTATGCATATACATACATATATTTGTCTTCTCAATGTATATTTTTCTTTCCTTCTATTTCTTTCTCTCTCTATTTTTGGCACTGACCATTGCAAATTTATTTGTATTAATCTACTTGCTTAAATTATTTCCTTTCCTCGATCTCTACTGTATACTGTACCTATATTTTACAAGAGCAAAGGCCAAATACAATCAGTGTAATAGCTAGGAATGTGTTTAACAAGCCAATATTAAAACATCGGGACTGCCTCCCCCCAGTACATCTCATTTCAGCAAACACTACTTCTTCAGTTTACTCACTATCATTTCTGATGACTTGATTATTCTTGAAACGTGTATCGGATCTTTTTAATCATTTGTTTGTATATATTTTTGAGACATAATTGACATACAACATATATTCATTTTAGTGCACAACATAATGATATATGTATACACTACGAAATGATCACCACAGTAAGTCTAGTTAACATCCATCACCACACATAGTTACAAATTGTTTTCTCTTGTGATGAGACTTTTAAGATGTACTCTCTTAGCAACTTTCCAATATACAGTACAGGATTGTGAATTATAGTCACCGAGCTGTACATTACATTCTCAGGACTTACTTAGCCTATCACTGAAAGTTTATACCTTTTGACGTCCTTTACCCATTTCACCCACCCCCACCCCCTGCCTCAGGCAACCACTCAACATATATTTCTTGATCAACCAATTGTAAAATTACAAATCCTCTCAGCTAGAAACCCCAGACTTTAATATTTAGCTTTTGCCTTTAAAAGGCTTCTGCAAAATTTGTTCATTCTAGAAAGTAATGGGACATTGATGCATGTCAGTAGTTCAGAGTGCTCCTCTAAAACAAAGGGAGGAATCAAGTCTATGATAAAAATACTTGAGTCGGTAGCTACATACTTATTTGTATTGCTCCAGAAAGGACTAGGGGTGATTTTCAAAGATGCATACAATTCAGCAAGCTACAGCCCATTAAACGTAGGTGGAGGACAAGAAGACAGAAAACGGGACAGAGAGCAAGTCCGGCCATGAGGTTAGGACCTGGTAGGCAGGACCTGGTAGGCAGGACCTGGTAGGCAGGCCAGGAAATCCCATAGGCTTCCCAGCTTTGAACAACCAGTTTGGCTCTGCTCTTTGCAAGTAGCCAAAGGAAAAAGGGAACCATTATCAAGTACGTTATTGATATCATTTGTTAAATAAACACACCTTGGCTTCTCACAAGAAGCCCAACTCTTTCAACTGGCAAGATGAGAGAAACTGCAAGAAAGGGCATAACCCCAAAGCATACTTGTTGTAAATGGATCAAAAAATTAGTTTTACCCAATGTCCCCATGCCAAAACTCAAGTCAGTAGTTAATTTCACACAGCCTTTCCAACACTCGGTGAAAATTATCTTTGCCCTCTTCTTTATGTGCAGAAAATAGGCAAAGAGTGATTTGCTTCCACTTCATATACCAATTCAATTACTGAGTTAAAAATAGAAATAATTTGTCCTAGGAAGATGAAATTCTCAGTCCCATCTTACTCCACGTGTGCAGTTCTTAAATTATGGTCTGCAAATGCCCTCAAGAACTCCCTAATGGTGACTTTTTGGCCCATTTCATTTTCTCTTACATCTCCAGCTGCAATCTTCCCCACTCTGACTCAGCCTTGGTTACCCTGAGTGCTCAGCAAGGTAGAAAATGGATTATCTCTAGAAGGGGAGGGTCAGGAGAAGACATCACAGAACTGGATGAAATGGCAAAGCTGGGACACCTGGGGACGCATTGTGAAGACATCCAAGAATCAGTCCCTGAAGGGAGGCTGTGCCTATCACTCATAGCTGGACACTTTGCTGCTGATCAAGAAATCCAGAGGCAAATCTGGGAATATTCACTTTCCGTGGGCACTAGCAAATCATCAGGGCATTTAAAACTCATAAAGTGAATATGCTGTGAGTACCTTCCAGGCACTAGGCACTGAGCCAGTTACAGGAAATCAAAGGTAAAAAGGCACCAAACATGTCTCATAGAAGTTTAGCTGGAAGAGTCTGTTACAGAGGAATTTCATTATGGCAGTTAAACAGGCTGACTCTGGATCCAATTCTTGAGTCCTACTCCCACTTTTGCTATATCACCTTGGCCGAGTCAACGCTTGGAACTTTCGTTTTATCATCCCGAAGAGGAGCTAGCAACTACATTACAGAGAATGAGCTTACAGCAATGCCGGGCATGGCTTCCATCACCAGACCACTGTCTCCTCCTGAGATCCTTGTCCCTGTAATGGTGAACAAGACTGACTGCTTTTATGACTGCAGGCACTGTTCAAACTATTTGACATATTTTAACTCATTTAATCTTTTTCACAGAAGCTACTACTATTATCTGCATTTTATGTATCTGAAGCAAAGGTGATTCAATGCCTTGCCCAAGGTTCTCAGAGAGACAGTATCCAACAGTTGTTAAGGATGCACATTCTAGGGATGAACTACCTGGGCCGTGATGCTCAGAAGCTATGTTACCTTGAGCTAATTACTTAGCTTCTCTGGATCTGTCTTCTGCCTGTTTACTCGCAACTCATTTTCCATTTTTCCCTTGACTTCTGTGAAGTCCCAGGCTCCTTTGCCAGTGAATGTCCTTTAGCTCAGCCATGGGGAAGCACTGGCGGAGCTTAGTGGGTAGGAGGAGGGAAGTGTCAGGGTGTTTCACTCCCTCTCTGTTTGGGGTGGCAGCTCTGGCAGGGGCTGCATCTCCTCCCAGGTTCCGGCTGTTGGGCAGCCCCAGCACCTCAGCTGTCTCCCTCGTCCCTCTAACCTGCAGCAGCAGCTTCCTTCTGTTGCTGATTTCTAGGTTGCCTTGCCATCTGCTCTCTGCCTTTCCTGCTCTTGTAATACCCTTATCGTCAAAGCCCTATATCAAGTTTCTTCCTGTGAACTATGCCAGTAGCATCAGCTTTTCTGACTGGACTATGACAGATAAACTTTGTGCATCAACTTCCTTGTCTGCTAAATGGAAATAATAATTGTGAAATTAAATAAGTGAATATACTTAACTGTTTGACTGGACTGTGACTGATACACTTTGTGCTTCAACTTCCTCGTCTGCTAAATGGAAATAATCATTGTACTTACCTCATGGGATTGTTGTGAAATTAAATGGGTGAATATATTTAAAGTGCTCAGAACCTGGCACATGGTAAGGGGCAGCTATTCTGGAACACACAGCCAAGGCACCAAAATCCCTTTCTAGGATCTCAAGGAAGAGATCCTGAGGCTTTAAAGGATGAGTAGGAGTAAACCAGGTGAAGAGAAGGGAGAGAGTGTTCCAGGGCTCAGTGGCCAAAAGGTGAGAGAGAGCAGATACCCTTCCAACAGTCAGAAAAGGGAACAGGTTCAGAAAGAATGGAACACGTGGACAATATAAGGTGAGGGGAAGGAGTGTGGGGAGATGGATGAGGTGGAGAGGAAAACAGAGCCCAGAGCAGGCTTTTTAAGGCTTGTTAAGGGGTGTTGAATTAATTAAACCAGGAGCCCATTAGACTGAGGTGGCTCTAATGTTGGTTGGTCTACACAGAAAAACCAAAACTGAAGGCTGCAAATGCTTCAAGGTTAAGAAATCAAAACCTAGGGACAATCAATCACAAACAGCCAACTAGGCTTTAAGCTGTAGCCCATCAGATATTTTCCTTTCTTTGCTTCCACACCTTCTCTGTTGGTCTCACCTCTGGCTCCTGTTGGTGGAGCACTCCTAACCACTTCCGGTTAGTGGATATCAATTCAAATTGATTTTTTTCTCAGATAAACTCTAAAAATGTTTATGTTTAATATGCCTCAGTCTATCCTTTAACAGGAGTTCAGACTTTGACCTGAGGGTAATAGGAAACCATTGGAGCATTTTAATTAGCAGAGTGACTCAACTGAATTTATGTCTTAGAGATCTCTTTAGTTGTAATATGGGAAGTATATAGGGTGGGAAGGAGGATGAGCTGTTAGGAGGCCATTGCATGTGTCCAGGAAAGAGGCAATAGCTTGGACTTGGGTGGTAACAGTGAAGAAACAGGAAGAGATAGAAATTTATTCAGGAGGTAAAAGTGATGGGATTGGCATTGGATTGGATATGGGAGGCAAGTGAGAAAAAGGCATCAAAAATGATGCCCTGGCTTCTGACTTGGATACATATACAACAGCAAGCAGCACAGCAGAGCTGTTAGATTGTGGGCTCTGGTCTACACAGCCTACATTTGAACCTCAGCTCTACCTAAGACATGCTGTTGAACCTGGGGCAGATGTGTGAAATGGCGACCATAACTATATCTTCTGTATAGGACTCTTGAAAAGGTAAAATGAGATAAAGCATGTTAAATGCTTGGAATTGAGCTTGGAATATCATGAGCACAGTCAAATCTTGGTCACTATTCCAGAGACAAGGATCTCTGGAGAAGGCGCAGCCTCAGGGAGCAGCATGAATTCAGATCAAATATGTGGAGTCTGAGACATCTATGGAACCAGAGAAAGAGGTCTGGGCTAGAGATGTGGGCTTCATTTTAGAGCCATCATGAACAGAGATGCCAAGTGGAGCTATGGGGATGGATGAGGTTGTCCAGAGTGTACAGGTAAAGTTAGAAAAGATAAGAGTCATTGGGAAAGCTTGGGCGGGTGTCAACATTTAAGTTGGCAATTTCAGGAAGAGAGGCCCAGGAAGAAAGCAGAGAAAAACAGTCAGAGAAGTAGGAGGGGAGCCGGTAGTGGCCACAGGCCATTTGTAAGGGAAAAACAAAGATGCCATAAGAACAGCAGGAGCTGGACTGAGAGTTACTGATGGGACCTGGGATTTCCCCTCATCATCCTCTCCAGCCTCTCCCCTCCAGCCATCACCCTCTCCAAGGCCAGTAGCAAGAAGTTTGTCTCAGCTGATCTATAAATGAGAAAAACACCAGACATCCATGTCTGATCTTCCGTGCTGATGTAGAAGCACATGGTAGCTCACTTTGGTGACTGGAAATGGCAGAGCTCAATTTTTCTCGCCATTTCACTGAACTCTTGATCTTTTCCTTCATGTGACAAACTAGATGGCAGATACTCTTTCTGAGTCCAAACAGCTGCTACGATTGAGAATAAACATGAGCCTGATTATCTACCTTCTGCACAGAAGCCATTTGTAGGCTCCTCATCTCCTAAGTTCCAAAAACAAAACAAAACAAAACAAAACAAAAAACTTTGAGCAACTGTAACCTCAAACTTCTTTCTAAAGACAATGAGTCCAGAAGGTTGTTCCATGTACTATATTTACTGGAATCCCAAGACCCCACCCAAGACCCGATTCCCTGGATTCTGATAGCAATGCCAGCATTCTGTTGGCCTAAGGGAGGTCTTTGCTAGAGGACACCAGGAGGATTACTCTGATTCAATGCAGAAATGTTGTGAAACTGCTTTAAATTCTGTCTAGCACAAGCAAGTGGGAATTGTTATTTTTGTAATCATCAGAGCCTTCTACTACAGTTTCAGGAAGTGGTGATAAAAGCAGAATACTTCTTTCTTGAATTTGACTACCTTCAAACTTTCACTAACACACTATTAATTTTAGTAAAGTTCAGCACTAAGCTCTCTGTAGCACTTTGGCACAGTAGTACCTGTGCATTTGGAATGACCCAGTAATCTCTTACTCTAGAAAAAAAAAAAACAAAAACAAAACTCTGGCAACATGAATTTTAGCCTAAGATGAACTGATTCCATTTCTCATTCCTTCATCCTCAAGTTAATTGGGTTGCTGAACTATCACAAACCGAAAAGAAACAGTGTCCAGACCAGCCTGGAAGGGATCTGGAGAAAAATCAGAATTGAGGCTGACCAGTCTGAAAGCTGGTAAGTGTTATCAAATGTTATCTCATTTGTCAATATGACCAATAAAAAGGGAGCATGCATGATTTTTTATTACTCTCCATGAAAAACGAGATGTATTAGCATAATGACTGTATTAAGCAGCAATAACATAAATGGCAATCCACTCTCGTAGAATATTTGTGTTGAAATTAGGAAATGGTAGCACATGCAAGCCCAAGAGCTAATGGAAGCCATAAATAGAGATTATATTCCATCTGGCTGCCAAGAGCCTGCCTCCACACACAAACCAGAGGACCAAACAGAGAAGGGAACTAGTTTTTAAAAACACAAAAGAGAAAGAGATTCATTTTAGAATTTTATCTGGTAAAACATCAAGTCATAGCATGTCAAGAGTCATCTGTTTCATGGACTATTTATGAGTCAGATGTTAATTCTAATGCTGTCTTTAAATGCATGGAGAGAAAAGAGAGATTCTTCTCCCTTTAAACTTGAAAGAGTTGGTTAAAGTAGGTAACTCACAGCTGGTAAGTAGCATTCTGTTGTTTAAAATAATTTTGATGATCTAGCTTTGATACTCCCTACATTTGCACAATAAACAGTTTCTATCCCTCCATTTTAAATACTAGCCTCATGGGAACCATGTCTCCATGGCATTTTGCAAGAGCTAGCCTTTGCTCTAACTGAACAACAAGCTTGTGTTTACAAAACAAAATTATTTTTTCCAGTTTCAGCTTTGCTTATTGACAAAGTAAAGTAGATATTTCTCAAGCCAAAATTTCCCCTTTGTTTATGGTTGGAGATCTTGAACAAACAAAATCCACTGATGAGTACAGAGAATCACCACCACACACAAATCTCTCTTTACAACAATCCTGTGGCACACAAGCCACATGATAACCAATGTACTCGTAGAAAGTCAACAATGGCTATTTGCAGTTAATCCAGTTCCTCTATTCAGGAGATTTTTGTGACATAAATAGATCAGAGAGTTGCAAGATGTGTATTTATGGTTGACCCTTCATGTTTTTCAGAATTTTTTGGAGTATTGAGGAATGTTATCCAGACTGTGTTGGTTTCTTTTTATGGAAACTCTGATGAAAAACAGGGACAGTAAAGGATGAAGAAATTTTAATCCAAGCCCTGGGTTGATAGGGAAGATCACCTTTGGACGAGGAGGCCAGGAGTGCTTTCATTCTCCTCATGAGAATCTCCAGAGAAGCTCTAACTCCCAAATATTAATCAGATCTGCAGACCCTCCTGCTTAAAACCCTCCAGTGGCTCCTGCTCACTCGTAAGTAAAACTCCTTACCCTGGCCGACAAACCCTGCACGATCTGGCCCCTGCTCAGACCTTGCCAGTCCTCTCACAAGCTTAATTGTGTTCCCCCCAAATTTACATGTTACTGTCCTAAACTCAATACCTCAGAATGTGACTGTGTCTGAAGCAGGATATTGAAAGTAATTAAGGTAAAATGAGGTGATGTAAGTGGGGCCTAATCCAATATGATAGGTGTCCTTATGAGAAGAAGAGATTAGAGCAGACTTGCACAGAGGAAAGACTATGTGAAGACAAAAGGAGAATGTGGCCATCTATACGGCAATGAGAGCGGCTTAAGAAGAAATCAACCCTGCTGACACCTTGACCATGGACTTCAAACCTTCAGAACCATGACAAAATTAATTTCCATTGTTTGAGCCACCCAGGCTGTAGTTATTTGTTACGGCAACCCTAACATACTAATACTAGCCCATTCAGCGCCTCTACTCCTACTCTGAGATCCAGACACCCTTGCCTTCTTTCTGTTTCTTTCAACTTCCTAACCGATTCTCACTGTAGATTCTTTGCACTCGCTGTTAACTTCACCTGATCTTTGCATGGCTCCTCCTTTTGTGTTTCAGATCTCAACCTAAATATCACATCCTCAAAGACTAGATAATCTAGAGTATCTCCCCTGATCCCCATTCTCTATCTCTTCACCCTTTAAAAGCTGCCATCATAGCACTTACTACACCTGCTCCTCTTGTTAACGTATACATTTTCTTATCCTTTGTATCCCCCAGTGAGCTCCCTGATGACAGACACAAGATGTCTGTCTTGTTCACTCTGTGTCCCAAGTCCTAGAACAGAGCCTGATACTTGGTAGGGGACTCAGGAAATATTTATTGAATGAATAAATATTAAGATGAGTGAATGGCAATGGAAAAACATTTTTTGATTTAAAAATTTTAAATCAGTTTATTAGCATGAAATGTCTGTCACAGGGTGGAGATAACAGACTTGGTTAAAACAAATTGAACTGAACTAAACTGAGTTAAACTAGGCAAGTGGAAAACTAGCAATTTATAGAATTCAGTTTTTAAAATTTTATTCTGTCTGTGATCTAGTCTTCATAATGAAGGGTCTATTTTTCAAAAACAAAGCAAAGGGGGATACGTGGGTCTATTAAAAGAGAAGACTATCTGGAGATAGTTACATCTGGAAAGGACAATTAGGAGAAAGGGTATCAGGGAGATTACTACCCACTGTGTTCCCTTTTGTACTGTTCAAAACTTTTGCACCTATAACCTTTAGAAAGAATTTTTACAAAAGATAAAGCAAAGAATTGCACAATTACTTGCCTTGAGGATGTAGATGAAACTCTGGTCATTTCCCCATCCGCCCCAAATACATCATCATTCCTACTCCAGCCCCTTTACTCCTATTGACAGTGCTGGGAGGACATTATCTTCTTCTCCCATCTCTTTAACAAGTTCTCCTGTCAAGTCCAGAATCTCTTGTACATTCCTGCTTTGAATTATAATTGTTTGCTTAACATATCTGTCTTAACTTGAACCTCGTGAAGGCAGAGTCTTGGTCCTACTTGTGTTAATAATTACAGGACATTTAGCCCATGAAAGGGCTTCATAAATACTTGATGACTGTGTAAATATACAGAGTACAGCTCTTCCCTAAAGAGCCCAGCTGACCCATCCAACTCTTCATTTCTTTCCTGAGCTCCCCTCAGTTCTTATTATCTGCTTGTTCAATTCTAGCATTTGCTATCCTCCAACATATCGAGAAGGCAAAGAAGAGCACTCAGCTCAATAAATACTTCACCAGGGGCCCAAGTCGAGAAGCAGTCTACTTACCTGACTTTTCTAAAAGAAAAAAAAGAAGCAGTAGAGTCTCGTTGAGGCCTTTTATTTTTTAATGGAGATATAATTCACATGCCACAGAATTCACTTTTCAGTGTACAATTCAGTGGTTTTTCATATCATCACTAGGTTGTGCAACCATCACCACTACCTAATTCTAGAGCATCTTTATGACTCCAAAGAGAGAGAAATCTATACCCATCAGCAATCACTCTCCAGTTTCCCTCTCCCAGCAGGCTCTCACAACTACTAGTCTACTTTCTGTCTCCATGGATTTGCCTATTCTGGACATTTCATATAAATAGTATGCAGCCCTTTGTTTCTGTCTTCCTTCACTTAGCATAATGTTTTCAAGGTTCAGCCATGTTGTAGTATGCATCAGTGCTTCATTCATTATTATGGTTGAGTAATATTCCATTGTATGGGTATAACATTTTGTTTATCTTTCCCTCAGTTGATGGATATTTATGTTGTTTCCACTTTGGAGCTATTATGAGTAAATGTGCTATGAAAATTTGCGGACAAGTGTTTGTATGAACATATGTTTTCAATTATCTTGAATCTATATCTGGGAGTGGTATATTCTGGCTCATAAATACATGTAATAACTTTGTGTTTAACTTATTGAGGAATCAACAAGCTGTTTTTCACAGCAACTGCACCATTTTACATTCACATCAGCAATAAATGAGGGCAGAGCATTTTTTTTAAGAGATTAGATAATCACAAGTGGAGAACATTATCCTTTATAGACTACCCAAGGTCAAAAGAGAGAGAGAGGAAGATGTTTGTCTCAGGTAGGGAAATGTTTTATTAGGGGAATGAATGGCTCACAAAGTCCTGCTGACTCATTTTCAGTCAAATTTACTGTGGCCTTGTTTTTTCACACTTGTAGCACACTTTCAGTCTTAATATGAATAGCCTGGGTGTCTAAGGCATTTCCCAAGCAGTATGAGCACCTGTGAGACTTCCTTTAATATGTGTAGTTTTGTTTCCTGTTCAGTGGGGAAGAATAGGTCTTCCAATGCCCACTTAGCTTTATTTCTGGAAATAACCTTTTTAACAAACAGGAAGCTCCCCCTTGCTTTAAAACCACCAAACTGCCTGAATGGATTTCATCCATTATTTCAGAGTTTTTATTCTAAGCTTTAGGCTAAAATTTTATATGTCTAAAAGACTTTTGGAAACTAGACATAGGGTGTGTATGTGTGTGTGCGTGTGTGAGCACGTATATGCGTACACGTGCTACAAATTAGGGGCATGTGGTGCCCATCAGTATTTATCAACTAATAGAAGGCTACCACCTGCTTGTCTATGGCAGCCAGAATCTGCCACCACACTGGCAGATACTAAGTTTCTGTGTTTCCTTGAGAGAGAGCAACAAAGATGGTTAATAAGAAGGATTCCGAATCTATGGGCATACGCGTGCAACTTATGAATGGAGTACCAAGAAATGGAAGAAATATATTTACAAATAAAAGTGAGCCTGCTTACATTTACTTCACTGAAATGAATCTTTTTGTCTCTCATCATAGATTTCTCTATTTACACTACTCAACGCCCCCCTCCCCCAAAATCAGTTCAAGGCCAAAAACTCAACAAAACTCCTTCTCTGTTCATGAAATGCCTGCCCTGACTCCAAGTCCACACCCTAAATAAACAGGCAAGCCCTTGCCCCATGCCCTGAGAGGTAATCTGCCAAGGCCTTGAAACTGCAGAGAGCCCGTTTCCAAGGAGAAGCCATTCCATCCACCCAACTGTCCTCAGGCCACACAGTTCTCCAAAGACAGGCCTGCTCAGTGGATCTGGGTAGGTGTGATTGCTGAGATGGGGAGAGGGATTGAGAAGGGAGAGGGAGCTCCCTTGGGTCAGGACTTGAGGTAGCAGATAAGGCAAGCTGTCTATCAGCTGTCACTCAACAGCCTGACCAGCAGTGTTCTCCTTCCTGAGACCATGGAGGAAGTGCTCCGAGTTATGTTCCAGGCTTGCCAGAAGAGGCAGTGATCCACCCTCTGATATGCAAAGAGGAAAGGAAAACTTATAGGCACTCCAAGAGGTGCCTGGTTCTGGACCCTCCCCATCACATGTCTAAGCTTCCATTTCTCCAGCTCAAAACTGGAGGTAGGGCATCGTGACAATCTATCTGAGAGAATGCATGTAAGAATGTTGCTACTAACTGAATAAAAAACTCACTAACTCTAAGTTAGTGGTTTTCCAACTCCAAGTGCATCAGCATCACCTGAAGAGCTTGTTAAAACACAGAGTACTTGGCTTCACCCTCAGAGGTTCCATTCAATAGGCCGGGGTAGGGACTAAGAACCTGCATTTCTAACAACTTCCCAGGCTAGGTATGCTGATTCCGCTGGTCAAGGACCAAAATTTGAGAACCACTGTGAAAGCACAAGAAAAATGTCAGCTAGAGTTATAATGGGCAAACACGAGGCATGTCCAGACTGAGCAGTAAAAAGAAACAATTCTGTCCAGAACAAGCAAGAAAATAATAAAACATATACAAGTAATAGAACATATAATACCAGAAGCAAAGTGTTGTGATTTGGTCTTTAAAGTCAGAAAGAGCAGGGATTAATCAAACAGACAGTCTTGAACAACCTCTGTCCTCCAATTTAACAGGAAGGAAGAGACCAAGTCCACCATCCCCTTGATAAGCCCTTGGCCTAGCAGCCTTGGCTGTCTTCACAGATGAGGAATCATACTCCCTAATTAACAGGGAGAAGATAAGAGCTGAGGGAATGCCCACCACATCCTACCTGGTAACTGTCTCCAGTAATGCTGCCTGTGGATTTACAACTCTATGGTTGTAGAAAGCTTTCAAGTGATCAAGACAGTGTGGTATTGGTGAAAGAACAGACAAATAGACCAATGGAACAGAATAGACACCCCAGGGATAGACCCACAGAAATATAGTCAATCAAGATGATCTTTGACAAAATAACAAAGGCAATTCCATGGAGAAAGGATAATCTTTTCAACAAATGGTGCTGGAACAACTGGACATCCATATGAAAATGAAGAAGAAAGAGAGAGAGAGAGAAAAGAAGAAAGGAAAAAGAAGGAGGGAAGGAGGGAAATAAAATATGAACAAAGACCTTACACCTCTTACAAAAATTTACTCAAAATAGATCATAGACCTGAATGTAAAACACAAAACTATAAAACTTTTAGAAGATAAAGTAAGAGAAAAATCTAGATAACTATGGGTTTGGCAATGACTTTTTTAGATACAACACCATGAAAGAAAAAAATCAGCAAGTTGGACCTCATGAAAATTTAAAACTTCTGCTCTGTAAAAGACGTTGTTAAGAAAATGAAAAGACAAGTCACAGAATGGGAGAAAATATTTGCAAAATATATATCTAATAAAAGACTGATATCTAAATGTAAAAAGAACTCATGAAACTCAACAATAAAAAAACAAATAACCCAATTTAAAGATGGTCAAAAGACCTGAACAGACACCTCATGAAAGAAAATATACAAATGGCAAATAAGCATATGAAAATATGATCAATATCACATGTCATTAGGCAGTTGCAAATTAAAATAAGTACTACTACACATCTATGAGAATGGGTAAAATCCAAAACACTAACAGCACCAAATGCTGGCAAAGATGTGCAGCAACAAGAATTCTCATCATTGCTGGTGGGAATGCAAAATGGCACAGCCAACTGGAAAACAGTTGGCAGTTTCTCACAGAGCTAATAAAGGACTATCATATAACCCAGCAATTGCAATCCAAAGTATTTGCCCAAATGAACTGAAAACTTATATCCACACAAAAAAACTTATATCCACATAGTAGCTTTGTTCATAGCTACTAAAACTTGGAAGCAATCAGGATGTCCTTTAACAGGCTGAATGGGTAAACCGATGGTGGTACATTCAGACAATGGAATATTATGCAGTGATTAAAAATGAAGAAATGCGCTTTCAAGCCACAATAAATCGTGGAGGAACCTTAAATGCTTATTGCTAAGTGATAGAAACGAGTCCGAAAAGGCTACACAGTATATAATTCCAACCATGTGACATTCTGGAAAAGGAAAAACTATAGAGATAGTAAAAAGATCAGTGGTTGCTAGTAATTCAGGGGAGGGGGAAGGGATGAACAAGTGAAGCACAGGGCATTAGAAGATCAGGGAGACTATTCTCTATGATAATGTAACAGTAGATACAAGACATTGTGCATCTGTCAAAATCCATAGAACTACACAGCACAAGTGAACCCTAACAAAGTATGGACTAGTTAATAACAATACAATATCAATATTGGTTCATCAGTTGTAGCAAATGTGCCACACTATGACTATGAATAATAGGGGAAACAGGGGCAGGGGTGGCGGTGTGAGGGGGCTAGTGTTTGGGAAATCTTTGTACTTTCTGAGCAATTTCCCTGTAAACCTAAAAATGCTCTTTTAAAAAAGTCAATTTTTATAAAAGCTTTCCTGTATATTATTTCATATAATCCTCAAATCATCTCTATACAGTGGAGTAGACATGATTTTCTCCCCATTTGAGATGAGCAAATAGATTTACCGACATTCACACAAAGCCTGCTGCAGACTAAGATTTGAACATTTGATCTTCTGATTCCAGTCTCTGGATTCTTTCCACTGCACTGCAGTCTCTCTCCCATGTGTGCTATGCTGAGACAACCCACATGTTCCCACATCCTCCTGTTTATTATCTCTTATAGACGCTGCCAAGGTCAAAAAGAGCCCAAGACAGCCAGGAAAGAGGAAAGGTATGTGGAGAGAAGTAAGGGCACAAACGCTTTTGTTGGGGGTGACTCGGTGATTCTCCCAGCTGGTCTGAGCACCAGACACCCCTTCACCGCCCTAAAATGGGAGGCTTTGGGGATCAGTCAAGGGAAAAGGCATTATGTCTCTAACCTGATGTAGTTTTTATGTTCCTAAGTTATTCATATTTTTGTAATAGAGTATTTCCAGAACCTTAGTCCCCCACATCCCCTCTTCACAGCTTTTGCTGTGCCCGCCTATCACTTACACTATTCTTACTTGATATTTTCCTTTAAAGACACTCACATTTTTATTTAGCTTACCCTAAGCCGAGCCAACTCATAAAATCCAAAGTGTTCATCTTTGCACCACTTCAAACCACCTCAAATGCCCAGCTGTATCCGTAACACTTTGAGAATTATTGCCCTAGGGAAATTTGGCCTAAAGCTCAGATCCCACTAAACAGAAACCGAGAACCTTGCTCTCCTCATTCTTCCTAGCAGCCAGCAGTCTCTGGCGCATAGTAGGTGCTCAGAAAAATATTCATTGACTAAATGAATGAATGGTTAAAGGCTACTTCATTGCCAAATTTTCCAGCAGCCATGAAAAATCTAACTTCCTAGTTGCAACCCTAACCTACAACCTGCCAATGTCCCCCAGAGCTCTCAGCACCCCAGACGCTGTCCCGGATGCTGGCATCTGTTGTTGTTCAGTAGGGGTCACTCCCAGCTGGGGCAGCACACAGCTACTCCTGGCCCCACACCTTCCAGGTCCTTCAGGTCGTCCCTCTGCCTCGAGGGTTCCGTCCCACTGTACCCCGAGCATCCAGAGAAAGGCCACCTCTCCTGGGAAGCCTTCCCCCAAACCCCTGGTTGAATTCCCTCATTTTTGCACTCATAACAAGAACTCTATTGCTCTCATTATTCTCCCTCATAATCATCCATTTTCAAGAGTAAGTTCTGTGGGGTCAGAAACCACATCTGTCTTTGTTGGTCCCGTGCCTGGTTCCAATAGTGCCCAATATGTGCTTCTGAAGTTAATGCCGCTCTGGTTTGCCTTCTTCACACCTCAGAGCTTCTGTGAGTGATTCATCCTTGGGCTCCCAGTGCTCACCATGTGCCTGGGACAAAGTAGACAATTAACATAATGGAAGGAAGAAAGGGAGGGAATGAAACTGAAAGAAACAATATATTATCCCATTAGTCTGATGGCTGGAATATTGATGAACAAAATTAGCCATGAACAGGGTGTTGCCTCCAGCCACACCTGGTGATAGCCAGAAAGAAACAGATGATAACTGAGTGGCTGCTAGAAACCAGGTATCATATTAGGTACTTTCCATAGTTTATCTCATTACCTCTTAACTTTGTACCAAAGGTATTATTATTCCCAGTTTTCAAACACTGAAAACTATTTTTTTTTCCAGTGGTGAAGCCTAGTTTTTCTACGTTACTTCTATATAATCTGGGGCTGGAGCCTCACTCTTCTTCTAAAGGAAGAGGATCCTGCAGAAAATTTTTCTCTCCCTTCTCTCTAAAGGCAGCGATCTTGAACTCAACTGCCCTCTTCCCTTCAAGATGTCAGAGGGAAACACCTCACATGGCAGAGGGTGTCCCTGGGACCCATCTCCTTCTCTTCTGTGTTCTCTACTTCCTTGTGGGCTGACTTAAAAAGTTGGGCTGACAACAAAGTGAATTTCATTGCAAAGTTTACACAGACACTGTTGACAAGTTCATGGTAACCTGCACAAATTGCTTAATGAATGTGGTACGTGTCACTAATGTGTACAGCACATTCTGTGTTGAAAACAACACTTTTCTATTGGTGGTAACCCCTCTCTTGACCTTGGAGCTCACTGAACAGCTAAAATCAGGTGGTATTTATCTGTGGAACTTGTGACATGTTATGCCTCTTTGCTTGGTGACCCATACAGGTACCAAATGGTAGCCAGACTAGAAATCAACATCAAATTGTTCATAAATTCCACTGAAAGACGGATGACTTGAGGAAGTGCTCAGGCGGAAAGAATTCTCCCAAGATTTGTTTGCTGTTAAGTACAAGGGAAGAGCATGTTAGCTCTGGTTTGAAATGACATCTGATGAAATTCCATGGGAGGTGATGAAACACCAGCCTCTGAGCAATGGTTCTGATCCATTTTAGTACCTTCCCCCTCTTTCTTGCCACCTTCCCATCTTACCCTCTAAAGAGACTCTCATATGAGAGGCTAAGAAAACCAACCAATTTAAGGTCTAATTGATACTGAGTGCTAGAAACTTATGAGGAGAAATCCATAATTAAGCTAAGCAATTGCCTCCATAAAATTAATTGGGACCAATGCTGAGCATTGTTATCAAATTGTATAACCCCCAGCATTCCATTCCTTTGTTCTTTCACTCAGTTTCCTCTCAGACTTCTCTCTCTCACACACATATTCTCCCATATTTCTTGTTTTAAAAACCTGTTTGCACGAAAGGAAAGAATCTTATATTAGTCACTCACACTTTAGTGTGAATTAACTTCAGTGAGTCAACTCTCACAGAAATGACGATTTCAAGGCATAGCTCTAATTGTGGAATGGGTGCCTTTGAACCCTTTTAAGGATATTTCATGGAACAGCTAAAAACAAAAAAACAGGAGAAGACCTGCCCAAGACTGACTATAAAGAAAGGCAGCGTTGAGTACAGTTTTGAGAAATGAGAGCCTTCTGCTGCCACTCCTAATTGAAGGTGAATTCATATGAATTCACAGACATTGAGTGAGTTATAATTTGTCCTTCAGGGATTGACTGGCTTGAGTACCCTCTTTTTCTGTAGTCTAGGAAATAGATCTATTTCTGTTGGTCTGTAAGTATCAGCCCAGTAGGATTCATTCCCCCTTGATACCTGGTCTCTCCATTCCAGATGCCCTTTTCACCACCAGGTTGCATTTTTAAAAGTGCAACATGAGCTGCCTGGGCCAAATGTGGCCACGAGTCCTTCTACAAATGTTCTGCTCTCCTGAGCGCGCCCCTTGGTGCAGAAAGCCGATAGCACCCTGACACATGGCTGGTCCCCCAGAGACTCTCACTCCTCTCTCAGCCGGAAGAACTTCAAAACTCTGAGCCAGTGGAAAATTCAGTCTGTTCCAAGCAAGAGAAGCAAGTGTGCTCCCAAAATGAATACTGGCATCTAGAAATGCCAGTGGGTATTATGAATATAATCTTTCTGAGGTGTGAGTGTGTGTCAGGAAAAGAAAGTAATGGAGTGAGGTGTGTGTGTGTGTGTGTGTGTGTGTGTGTGTGTGCGTGCGTGCGCACACGCTGACAGAAAGGGGAGCAAGCACAGCCCCAGGACCGAGTATCAGTGTCAAGAACACAAGGCCAAGTACAGAAGAATGTCCACTCTGTGTTCAGTGACTAAATTCAGAATCTTCTACTGTTTCCTCCCTGAAGAAATGGGGAAAAGGGAATTGGAGAGAAAGAAAAGGGGCAGGTGAGGAATGAGAGAAAGAGAGAGAAGCAGAAACAAAGATGAAGAGAAAGAAAGAAGTGAGGATTGGGAGGGAAAGGAATAGGAAGTGGGGAGCCTTACTGGAGGGAGACTGAAAGGCCTGGACTGAGAGAGACAGAGAGAAAGAGAGAGGGAGCCAGAATGAAGAACTGCTGATACATCACAGGTCCCTCCACCAGTCACAAGTGATTCATTTCTGTCTTTACTGTGTTTTGCCAACTAATGAGTTCCATGTCCAAATGGCCCATCCCCCCTAAATGCAATGCCAAGACTAATCCACCATCCACAGGGCATTCTGTTTCCCATCAAATCCATGGGCTTGTTGGGGGTGGGGGGGTGTCTTACAACTTCTGGGTCTCTGGACATGCTGGTCATGACTTGGTCTGAACATAGGGCTGATGAACGGAATGAAGTGAAGTGAACTGACCCTACAAGGGGACTTCTATGACCTTCACTGCCCTTTAACCAACCAAGCTGACAGCCAGAAGAAGCAACATGGCCCAGGGCAGGGGTTATGTGTCATGGCCCCCTCTGGCAGGCTGGTAAAGATTATAGACCTCTTCTCAGAATAAATTTTAGATTTGTAAAATTATAAGGGAAAATAATTGCACTGTTAGAATTATCAAAGTTTTAAATACTGTGATATAGTGTTATTTGTACTCCTCCATCAATGTTTTAAATAACAAGATCTGATGAAGGGTCAAATGACTTCTTTCGTTTCGAAGAGAGATAGGAGAATACAGTGTTTTGAGGTGCCTGCATCAACTATCAGATGATATGAAAAGATTTCTATGGCGACAGAATCACAGTGCTAATACCACCGCAGTTTATTGCCTGAATTCTTCATAGAAGGAAAAGCTAGGTTTCAGGGAAAGGCTAGATAAAATACAGATGCAGTGTCTTCCCATTTAAATACATGAACCAGAAAAAAAGGAAATAAAGGAAGGCGGTGGTGAATGATAATAATAGCAATAAAAACAGAACTATAATAAAAAAGCAAGGTTTTCTACAAGCATAACGGCACATGTGGAGACTCCCCTGTACCAGGCCCTGGGCTACATGCTTTCCATGTCTCACTCGCCTTCATCCTCACTGTGGAAGCCACCATTTTGCCCTCTTTACAGATGAGGAAACTGAGGCTTAGGGGTTTTAGGGAACTTGTCAAGGATCATAGCCAATGAGCAGCTGAGCCAAGAATGGAAGCCAGGACATCAGGGCTGTGGCTGTCTGACTGTAGAGACCATGTGCACGTGTCTCCTTGAGAGAAGGGTGTGTGTGTGCGCGCACACACATGTGCCCATGGAGGGAGAGGCAATGAGGGACAGGGGAGATACGAATGCCAAGAGGTGCTGTTTCCTTTTTCTCATCTGTGTTCGTGTCCCACGGATGTGAAATGGAAACACAGGTGCCAGAGAGGAGAGGAGCCTATAGATCAGCAACAGCATTGAGAATCTCCTCAAAAACACTGCAAGGGAAGGGCTCTGCGGGAAGACCAGCTCCACCAGGTAGTGACATCCCTCAAAGCACAGTAATGGCACATGAACGGTTAGTCAGGTCGCCTGAATCTGGGTGGGCCTCACTCTCCACGCAACCACAAATGTGATTCATCAGCAGGTACCAGCCCTGCTGAATCATCACACACCTTGGTTACTCAATAAGGCTGCCAGGTTTGAGGGAGGAAGAACAAACTACTCAAAATGGTGTCAAACAGGATCTTGTACATCCATCAGCAAGTTGCAAGACCAAACTAAGCTTCATTAAATGCAATCTAGGATGGCAGTAGCTTTCCTGGTGGTCACATCACATCGATGACTCACGTTGGCTTTACTGTCAAATGAAATCTCTCAGCCTTTGGCATACACGTTGCTGCTAAGCTGTGTCACATCCTGAAAGTGTGCCGTGGGTGTATTGGACCCAAATCCAAGTGTCTTTCATCTATGCCTATTAAGTTTAATTCTATGGCCATGTCACATCAGGCAAACCCATGATTGCTCTATTTTTACATTTCTTTCATTATTAATGAGCATGTCCTGAACATTGGTGAACATTGCTCCCTCTCCTTCAATAATCATTTGAATCATCCAAATCAACATTTCAATTATCTCTTCCAGAAACTGACATGAGAGAATCAGGAAGCTGTATAGATTACAGAATTCACTTTCCTCATTGAAAAATCAGGTAAGCATCTGCCTATCTTCTTTCACCTTCTCTCGCATATCTACAGCTTCTCATGGTTCCTTTGACTGTGGAATGTAATTTGTTTAGACCAGAAGAATGGACTATTTGAACACCTGTACTTTCACTCATCTTAAATACTTTTATTTTCCTTTTACCAATTCTTGCTCACTCCTTTTCAGTTCAAGCATCATCCGGCTTCATCTATTCAATCTACATTGGGTTCTGAGTATGTTCTAGGCCATGACAATTCAAAGATAAGTATTCTCCCTGACTTTTAGGAAGCTTTCAGCATATTGAGGAGAACAAATGTGCAAGCAGATAAATTGTATGTGATAATCAGGAGTCAAAACAGCTTATATAATACAAGAGTCTGTTGACTCATGTAACTGAAAGGTCCAGAGGTAGGGCAGGCTTCAGGTATGGTTTGATTTGGGCTCCTTCAGTGGTGTGCTGGAATGTGTGTAACAACTAATTCCCCAGAGAACAAGCTTTGATTCATAGTGCTTGCCAATTTCCATGTGGTAAACACTCCCACCATGGCCTGTTTATTTCAAGCTGTAGACATGAAGTCGCTGAACACAGAACTGGGAAGAGATGTACACAACACTCTCTGGTGTGGGGTAGGCTAGTTCCCGCACACTGCTGCCACCCTCATTTCTCTACACATCTCTCAGTTCTTCCATCTTCCGTGTGCTGGTTTTGTCCCAATGGTGCAATCAGCAACTGGGACTGTATGCTTTCTTGCTAGTGTCTAGTGGAAGAACAAGCTTGTCTTCCCTTAACCGTCAAAAAAATTCCTGAGTTCCTCTGAAATAATCACTGTACCTAAGGAATGGTACTCGCAGCTGGCTTAGCCTTAGGCAATGTGTTTAAATAAGTAATAGTAACTTGCCTCCCAAGGCTCTTCATTTCACCCACCAAGTGCTCCTTGTTGGATAGAATTAGCAGCAAAAACCTATCCTCTAGAAGGTGAAATTATCAGCAGACAAGAAAATAACCTGTTTAAATTTGTCCATTGTAGTGGCTACTCCAACCAGATCTTCTTTTCAGGATTGAAATTCCCATCCCACGACTGCTGGGAGAGGTTGCTGCTCATGGTTCACAGCTGAGCTCCCCCAATCCAGGCATTGCCCTCACCAAAAGGAGCTGCCTGCCCTTCTTGGGAAGAAACTGCTTTGAAGGGCTGGTCATTGGGTTGGTACAAATGCCCTACCTCAATTTAGACATCTCCAAAGGGACATCCCAGCTCCAAAGTTCCTGTGGGGGATCAGGCAAGGCTTTTTTTGCAACATTTCCTTCTGCCCCATCAGGCTTTCCTTGCTCCATTACATCATTTCTGTGAGCATCTCCGCACCAAATCTCTTGCATGCAAATCTCAGTGTCTATTTCCATGGAACCCCATCTACAACACCCTTTCCTGAATCAGTCACTGGGGGGTTCTAGACAAATTAGGGCCCATCATTGAAGCTGGAGGTGGAGTCAGTCTCACTGACATTCCATGGCTGCCCCACTGTGCAAAAGGGTTAGAATGGATCTTGAGAGGCAACCACACTGTCTGCTACACAATAGAATATACTGAGTGATGTAAAAGACAAGTGTACAATATCAAAGTATAATGACTGGCGCATTGTAGGTGCTGAGAAAGAAAGAAAGCAGTTCTTGACATCTGGAAATAATCACAGCTGGATCCTAATAGCACTATAAGATCATCTGACACACATAGCCAGGCAGTTTTTCTCTCTTCTGTTCGACATAAACAATTTCATAGAACACCAGCCTCAGACAAGCTTACTCTGCATCATGATAGGATGAAACAAAACATGGCCACTTAATCTGTGCAAAAACAAAGACTGGATCCCTGTGCCACCCACGGAACACCCAATCATAGAATTGCCCTTGCTCTCTGGTGGTTTCCAATCTACAGCAGATCCTCGATTTCTCAGATGCCCCCTGAAAATCATCCAACCAAAGCTCAGATCTTGTAAGTTCTATCTAACACTCTGTTACTGAGATACCCTGTGGTTCTCCAAGGAGTACGTTCTCCCTCCATCAGTGAGTAACAAGCCTATCTTGCTTCATTATTGGCATGTTCCTGGTGGTCTTTGGCTAACGGGCACTGATAGCACTGGTAAGCATACACGGGGAAAATAACTGTACCACTCCTCTTCCAGGGGAGCCTTAACTGGGGAGGTGAGTTTTGAGCTGGTTCTTGAAGGATGATTAGGCATTCCCAGGCAAGCAGTCAGAGAGAAGCCATTCCAAGCAAAGGAAGCAGCATGGGCAAAAGCAGAAGACCAAAAATGAAAGGGGAGGAACCCATGTGGGTGGGGGTAGGCAGAACCGGGAGGATGCTGGGACCAAATGTGGAGATCTTTGTCAGGCCACTTAATCCTGAGGGCAAAGAGGACAGAGAAGTGTGAGGTAAAGAGGCTCTAAAATTGAAATCTGGTTGGAATGAGAATTCCCTGAGTGCCATAACTATTTTTTATTTCCTAACCCTTTTTTTCCTTCTCTTTTTGTTCTATGTACAGGGGGAACAGGAGTGGCAGGGAATGGGGCGGGGGTGGGGAAGACATGCTTTTATTAAATCAAAGTTGCATATTTTGGTTTTTCCCAATTTTCCCAATCTTAAGCATAAGGCACATGCCTGGTAACACCAAACCCTTTTTCTCCCTGAATATTGTGAATTCTGAGAAGACCTGAAAACCAGGAGGCCAATGGTATAAGTCCTAGTCTGAGTCTGAAAGCCCAAGAATCAGAATGCCAATGTCCGAGGGCAGGAGAAGATGAATGTCCCAGCTCAGCCAGAGAGCAAATTTGCCCTTCCTCTGCCTTTTTGTTTCACTCATGCCCTCAGTGGGTTGGTTGATGCCCACTCACATTGGTGAAGGTGATTCTCACTCAGTCTCCTGATTTAAATGCTAATCTTTTCTAGAAACACCCTCACAGACACACTCAGAAATAACATTTTTCCAACTCTTTGGGTATCCCTTAGCCCAGTCAAGTTGACACATAAGATTAACCATGACACCTTGCTAATTGGTCTTGTATCATGTAAATGTTCATTAATTTTAGGTCTTTTGAAAATAATATATATATATGATAAAGTTGAAGTAGACCAAAATGACTCCAGTCTTATAAGTCCTCCCTAGTGCCACCCTAGACTACCATTAAAGAGAATTTTGTGTATATTTGTGAAATCCATGTTTTAATATTTTTACTACATACATAGTATGATAAGCCATATAAACATTATTTTGTACTTTTAAACATAAGTAGTATCACAATATTGTACCATTTGTTATGCATTTTTTTCACTCAATATAAAGTTTTGAGATTCAGCTTTTTTCTTTTTTAATTTTATTGAAGTGTTGTCACTATGGAGGACAGTATGGAGGTTCCTTAAAAAACTAAAAATAGACTTACCATATGACCAAGTAATCCTACTCCTGAGCATATATCTGGAGAAAATTCTAATTTGTAAAAACACATGCACCCCAATGTTCATAGCAGCACTATTTACAATAGCCAAGACATGGAAACAACCTAAATGTCCATCAACAGATGACTGGCTAAAGAAGATGTGGTATATATATACACACACACACACACATACACACAATGGAATACTACTCAGCCATAAAAAAGAATGAAATAATGCCATTTGCAGCAATATGGAGATTCAGCTTTTTTTTTGTTAATATATACAAAGCTCTTAAAACAGTGCCAGTAAAGACCATGTATTTACTATTATTATTTTCATTATTATTAACATATGGACTTAGACCATTCCTTATCATAGTTATCTATCATTAATTATAATACATTTTACTTATCTATTCCCCTATTGGTGGATATTTAGGTTGTTCCCAATTTTTGTCAATTTTAAACAATATCCCATACAATATCCTTAAACATGTCATGCTCATTACTTTCAAGAGTTTGTATTTACTTAAAAGTGGACTTGCTGGGTTGTAAAAAGAACGTATGTTAAGTTTTACTAGCTGTCATCAAATGCCTCCCCAAAATGTCTGTAACTATCAGCAATGTATAAGAATTCCTACATTTGGATACCTTTGCCAACCATAGTGTCATATTTTTCAAAAATTTGTAGGGGAAAGCAATAATCTTGTTGTTTTAACTTGCATTTTCTTGTTCACTAATAAGTGAGATTGGGCCTTATTTTTCTTACAGTTATTGTCCATTTAGGTCCTTAAGATTTTTCTAAACTCAGAGATCCCTTTAATAATCTCCCTCAGATAGGACCTCGTGGCACAATGGTAGCGTGTCTGACTCCAAGAATCTCCCTCAGAAAAATGCACATATGTACACACACCACACTTTGTATACACATCAGTGGCTTCACAGGGCCCCTAAAGGCCAGCCATGGACCTCTTCAGTGCAGGAACTGTGGAAATTTTAATGGACATAAGAACCATCTGGGAAGCTTGTGAAAATGCAGATTCCTAGGACCTACTTGTTAGGCTCCTGGCTCAAGGTGTCTGGGGTTGGGTCTGAAGGGTTGGCGCAAGTGATAATTTTTAGAAAGACAGCTTTAAGGGTTCCTTATTCCCAGTAAGAAATCCTGTTTCTGCTTTCCAAAATATTCCCTTTTCCCATAGCTATGAAACAAAGGATAAAATCACCAAGTTTAATACACAAAAGCTGTAACTTGCCTTCAGACTGATACTGTAGCTACTTTTAAATCCAGAGTTACTACTGCAGACACACCTTGTGCCTCTCATCAGTTTTGCTGGGTAGGGGGTGGGGAGGTGTGACAGGATGAATAAATACGGTGACATGTGATGCAAAGAAAAACACAAGAAAAGGAAAAAATTTAGGAAATTCTAAGTTATGCAGAAAATGCTGCACAAAAAGCATCTCCCTACTAAATATGAACAGCATGTGTTTGGAATGGTTTTTGTTACTAATTTTATTACATGAACGAGCTCATTTCTTTTCTGCCGGATACTTTAAAGATTTTCTTGTGAAAAGAAGGAAATAAATTTAGTTTCCTCTCAGATCTAAATTCACAGAAGTGACTGTCTTAAGATGAAGAAAATTGATTGCCTCAACTGCAAATAAGATATTTTCTATTTAAAAACCCAGTACTAAGGAAGCCATGAGCTAGAGAATTTGTAGAACATTTAGAGAGTGGTTAAGAATCCTTTTGGTATGATGATGATGTTACACAGATACATTTCTCCCCCTTTTTATTTTTCAGGCCTGCAAGTTTCAAGAGAGAGTTAATCCTTGTTTTTGACTCAGTCACACAAAATGCGTTCCTCTCTAAGCTGTTCAAAGGCCAACATCCTCTTGAACCTTCAGTGTAATTCAGCTCCGTGAATGATGCCAGGAACAAGAATTAGGATCCAGTTCTAGGACTTTAGCATGACTCACTGGTTAACTTTGGTACAGTAACAATAGAAAAGTGACTCAGTTGCTCTGTCTGTGAAACTGGGGCAATGATGCTGGCTGGCTGGCTGGCACAAAGGGACAGAGGAGGGCCAGGTTTGTGAGATAATGGAGGCCTCTGGAGCAGGGGCATTGCAGGAGTGGGGAAGGGGACAGGTGCCAAGAAAGAGCCAAAGACCATAGAGGGACAATCTGATACAGAATTGAGGGTGTTCTGTCTAAAATGGAAAAACTAAATGAAGTCAACTTCCATCCTTTGTCCTTCTGGAGACTGTCTTTCAATTTTCACAAGTTTAGAGTAAAAATAGTGGCCCAGGTTTTCTGAAACTTTCTAATGCCCATTATCTTGTTCATTTAGTCTTGTAGTACTTCCCATACTGTATAGATTCTCCCAATTCTAGAGTGTATGTTCATTAAGCATAGAAATTACAATTCTATATATATATATACACCAGGTGTGTATATATATATATACACACCTGGTTAAATGCCTGGCACTCTCAATATAAATACTGTATATGTTGAGTAAATGAATTCTTACACACAGAGTAAAACAAAACACACACACACACACACACACCAGCATTTTTTTCTCCAAGATTCAAGCCACAAAGAAGAAGACTGGGAGAAGAGCTAGGGAGACACGTCTGCTACCAACTCATCCCTACCCATGTTATTTATGACACAGACACGACTGCAGTAATGGAAACCAAGTAACCATACTTAAACAAAATACAAATTTATTTCTCTCCCTCATATAATATGGCTGCTCCATAGTGTCACAGACCCAGATTTCTTCCACTTTTCTTAGGGTGTTACCCTCAGCTGTATGGTCCACGTCGCTTACCACAGTGTTCACATCCTGGCTGACAGTATGGGGAAAGGAAGGAGAGCACATCTCTCCTCCCAAGAACACATCTTTTCACAGTCCTTTGGCTGGAACTTAGTCATATGACCTCAGTGAGCTGCAAGGGAGCCTGGGAAATGTAGTCTATAGTCTGACTAGCCATAAATCCAACTAAAAACCAGGGTTCTCTAACAAAAAAGAAGGCAGAAAAGAATACTGGGACAACTAGCCATCTCTGTCACACTGTCCAGCATAAAAATATAAAAGCAAAAATATGTCAATTTCCTAGAGTCACTAGAAAAATCCCCAGTGGACTCAGAAAGAGCTGGTCTCATGAGCATTCTAATCTACATGCAGTCAACCCAGATGTTCATCCAGGGAAAAGACTGTTCTCAATTTTGTATGTTTGCCTTTTAAACAACCTGCACTTTCATATATTAATCTCCGATACCTTTAAACCTTCTTTCCTATATCAAATTTCAGTTTTCATACTGCTGCTAAAATTTTATTTTTTACCTCTATGAGAATAAAGCTCACTTTGATTATTATACATACAAGATTAGAAGATGAATGCATTCAGTGTGAAATCAGGGATCCTATTTGCATTCAACTTGGGAAGTCAGAAAAAAAAGTCAGTGAGCACGCCAAGATTAGGAAAGGTTATGAATGATCAGACAACCTAATAGTCTTAATAATTAAAGTAAACATAAAATAGCTAAAGTTTATTGAGGACTTACTTTCTGCCAAGTACTTTACCTGCATCATCTCATTTAGAATACCGAAAGAAAAAAAAAAAGCAAGGAAGGATGTAGTACTGTTACTATCCCCATTTTCAGCTGAGGAAACTGGGTTTAGGAAAGTTAAGTAACTTATCCAAGACAACCCAGCTACCAAGTGGCAAATCCTGGACTTGAAGGCAAGAATCTAACCCTAGTATTGGCACCTTTAACTACTGAACTACACCACCATGCTGATGGAGTGGAGGACTCTGAGTAAATTCCCATGCATCTTTCCTGCCCATCAGCACATACACGGATACCAATCCTGTCAATCACCCTATCTGAGAATATTGGGATAGGGGAACTAAGCAAGAAAATAAAGGTTTCAACCTTCAGCATTTAAGAAGTGATTTTAGAAAATTAATTTAAAGCCTCCACAAAACCTTTGTACAATGAAGAAATTCACAAAAACTTTATGTATATTAAAAATAATTCTATATTTGATAATTTTCTTCTGTGATTATTAATGTGAAGCCACGTCTACAAACTACTCTTACATAGCATTTCCTGCTATTGTGATTTAAGTCTACGTCGTCTGTAGAGAGTGAATTTCAGGAAGGTATGGCCCTGGCTTTATTCCCAAATTAGGAATAGAATGGGTATCCAGTAATTATTTATTGAATAAATCAATGTTTTCCTTCAAGATATCCCTTTAGCATTATTTGCAACCTATTAGAAATGGTTAATATAAATAATTATATTATTAGATATTGCTGTGCTTCAAAATTTGATACTAAGGACTTGCACTATAAAAAGTTTTGCTTAATCCATGTTAACTTATCACAGGAATTTAATATCCCACTGACTTGAGTGTGTCCGTGTTCCCTGTGGGATTTCATTTCTATTAATAAGTTTGTTTACTGGACTACTTTTTGCCCCCAACATTTTGTGTGGTTGGTTTTAAATTTGACACCAGTGGATACGAAGGAGTCAAGTCATTAAGATCTCAAACTGCTTCAGAACATGGTAATTAAGCTGCAAGGAGAATGACCCCAGAACTCATTTGTTCTTAATAAAGTTATTCTTGAAAAGAAATTCCTTCTCCGTGAAATATGTAATTAATATAACATGGGTATACTCATTTCTCCACAGAAATTCCAGGTGAAACCTTAAGAATTTTTTTTAACCCTGAAATTCTGATTCTTCATCCCCTAGGCAGACATGATTCCTAATAAGTTTACACTGATGCTTAACGGGCCAAATGCCTGGTGAAAATCAAAAGGATTTTTAACGTCCTTGGGGTGTTTTTTAAGTGATTGCTCTCTCAGGTATATGTTTGTTTCATTGTTTCCTTTTTTTGAGAAAGCTCTCTCTCCATACCTATCCCCTAATTTAGGTTTTCAGGGGTAGGATTGTAAATAATTGAGGATTTCCCAGATAAGAATTGGCCAAGGGTTTAAATACCTCCCTACCTTTTATCTCTGATGGGAGCCCTGAGTCTTTGTGAGGTTGTATTGAAGACTTCTTGCTGAACATCCGCTGTAAGAATACACGCAGATTGGCCAGCTCGTTTTCTTCCACGAAATTTTTCCTTCAACATTTTATTTTGACAATTTTCAAACCTACAGAAAAGTTGAAAGAATAGATTAATGAACACCTGTAAACCTTTCATATAGGTTAACCAGTTTTTAGCATTTTCCATGCTCATGATATTCCAAAAAGAATACTTTCTTTCTCTTTATATGCCTAAATGCTCGTGGATATAGATGTACACAATTATATACTTTCTTACTGAACCATTTGAAAGTTGCAGAGATGATACTTCACTCCTAAATATTTAAGCTTGTATCTCCTATAAAAACAAGGATACTGTCCTACACAGTCACTATTGTCATACCCAAGAAATTTACCATTGATTCAATAATATTATCTAATACAGAGTCCATAATCAAATTTCCCCAGTTGCCTCATAATGTGTTTTACAGTTGGATTTGGGGGGGGGTGCTATCCACATTTATTCAAGGTTTATGCATTGCATTTAGTTATCATATATATTTGGTCTTTTAAAATCTAATTCTACCTCCCTTCAGACCTGCCTTTTTTGTTTTGCTTTGTTTTTCAAGTTTTTTGAAGACTCTGGGGCAGTTGTCTTGTAGAATGTGCCATATTCTGAGTTAATCTGATTGCTTCCTTGTGGTTCAATTCCGCTTAAGTAATTTTGGCAAGAATAGTACATTGTGATGCTGTTCCCATGAACTTCGAACAAACCCCAGAATGAGGATTTTACCAAGGCCTCAGTGATCGAATTCGAAAGAGTAAAAAAAAGAAAAAAACTTACCTTTTAAAATGGGATTTAATATATACTGCTTTTAAAAGAAGGGTTCGATATCCAAAGCAAAATGAAACATGGGGTATCCACAATCCATGTCCAAGATTATTAATAACTTATATGCATTTGAAAGGGGCCCTTGTCATGTCAGATCTAATGACCTTTGTTTAATCATCAGAATTGCGATTTGGGCAGGGTCAGCCTCTGCCCTTGCAAAGTGGATAATTACTAACGGTGCAATTTCAGGAATGTGGAGGCCACTCTTTCCCACTCAGCTACACTGTCTCTATTATGTGAGCAGTGAGTTCCATCGACCATTATTAATCATCAAAGCGCTTTAATGAATTAGCTACTATATGTCAGGTCTTGTGCTTTGTGTTTTATTGATCTATTTCTAATAATAACCGCATGAGGTAAACATTATTATTCCTATGTTATACATGGGAAACTGAGACACAGAGATGTCACTTCCCCAAGGACCCAAGCAGCATGCTTGGAATTTGCACCAAAACCTGCTTCACTAACTAAAGTTCCATAATCCTGTGTTTCATCTGGTGCTCCTCTATTCCCCAGTCTCACTTCATTCACCAAATAGCTTTCTCTTCTTTTTCTAGAAATACACTGCACTGGGCATCCAATAGCAGCATTCTATGCGAATGAGTCCTTCTAGAAATTATGACTAATATTATGGGTGCCATGTCTACTTTGCGCCAGGCACCTTACTGAATGCTGTACACACCACATCTCACTTACTCTTCCCAAGAACCACGTAAAGAGGATGTATATTAATAATGTCCTGTGGTTACTCAGCTAGTAAGTGGCAAAGTGGGGATTGGAGCTAGATCTGCTACAAGCCTGAGCTCCTAACCAAGATACTTTTCAGCCTGACTGAAGGAATAACATGGCAACTCTGGACAATACAATGGCCCAGAGACTTGCCAGTAGTAACAAAGGCCAAAATGTTGATTAAGCTCTGAAATCCTCTGCCCTCAAGCTTCCAGGTACACAATTCAAGAAGAGACTCCCAGAACATTCCCTTAATGGGTCATTGATTCACTGGCTCCTGTGAGCAAATCACTGCATAAGATGCCTCCCTTACAGAAAAGGTACTGATCCTCCTGTATCCAGAAAGAACCAAGAAACCACTCACAGGAAGAACAGGCACACGGTCTATCTCTATTTGTCATCTCTCCTACACATTTGGAATGACTGAGTTTAATAAAAGATGTTACCCTGCAGCAAATTTTGACTAAAAATCGGAACACAGTCTGACTATGATCACTATGTCTATAGCAAGGATAACCCCAAGCAACAAACTAACCAACCAAAAAATCAGCTTAGCCAAATGCATCCAACCCATTCTCCAGGCTCTTCTATCAAGCAGGATGTCCAGAAGGTGAGAAAGCTTGGGATAAACACCTTCTGGGGTGCCTGCCTTATCCATGCCCTGTTCTTTGACAACTGCACCTCACCCATGACCCAGCTCCCTCCCACAGCTGATGGGATCAGGACTACAGGAGTAGATTCTTGTTGTGCAGGAGTAGATCCTTTTTAGGGTACCTCACCTAGGGACCAGAATTCTAGAACTCCTCTGCCTTGTCTTAAACTGAGAAGAAATGAAAAGCCAGTCTTCAGGGGAAGGAAAAACAGAACAAAGGTAGGTTCACCGAGAAAGACAGACACCAATCCAAGTGGATTTGTCACAGCCACAAATCCCAATTTACCCTCAGTAGTGTCCAGTGACCCCACTATACATCCCTGGTATATTTACCTCCCCATTGCCAAAGTACATACTTGCCCCTCTTCAAACTCCAGGCTTCCCATGCCCACCCACCCCCTCCTTTGAGTCCTCAATTATTCCCTATTGCCTTCTTACAGACTTCTTACTCTCATAATTATGCCCCTTCTCCTGGATTATTCTCATGAACGTACAGTAATTATGGTCCATCTTTTAAAAAGGAAGATCTTCCCTTTTCCACTCATCTTCTTCTAGCCACCACTCCATTTTCTGCTTCTCTTCAAAGCAAAGGGTTGTCTGTTTACTGCCTCCACTTTCTGAATATTTTATCTTATACTCCCTATTCAGTCTACTTCCTTCCCCGTCACCCCATGAAGACTGGTCTCGTCAAGGTTTCTAATGGTGTCCACACTGGCCAGACCTAAGGCTCCCTCTCCTAGTCTTTTCTTACTTGGCTGCAACACTAAGCAAAGATGAGTATTGTCTCCTTTGAAAGGTTTCCATGGCACATCTTTCTCCTGGCTTTCCTTCTACTTTGCTGCCTCCTTCTCCACCAACTTTACTGGATCTACCTTCTTCTTTTGTTCTTCAAATGTTAAGGGAAAGAAGAGTGGGTCAGGAAAGATAGGAAAGCAAATACAGTGGTCCATTAAGGAGCTGCCTTCCCCTTGGGACCAAGCATGATTGATTGCTTTATCTCCCAGGACCATCCTCAAAGAGGCCATGTGAATAATTACATCTTATGATGGCTGTCCAAGGAAAGGAAGAGGGAAGAACTTATTCCCTCTCTCCATTCTCCAGTGGCCAAAGGTTTACTCCATAGAGTGCTGACTCCTCCTCACTTCCCCGTTGCTTCTACATAGGCATTGAGCAGGTCAGCATCAATAGGGAATCCTCAGGATGGAAGATGGTAGGCACCTGGGAAACAGGGCTTTGTCAGGTTGCACCCATGAAAAGTCAGTGGGAGCCCACACAGAGCCAACAACAGAGGTAGAACAAAAATGCAAAGAAAGGCTCCTGGGTCAGGTGAGTCTGTGATTACCTGAAGTAACTCATAAGAGGTGTCTTACACAACACCCTGTCCTCTCTGCCCAGCTCCGTCCTTGCCTACTTGACATTTTCATGTCAATGTCTAAAAGACACATTAAGCTTAATGTGATTGAAGAATATTTCCTTCTTCCCTACCTCAACATGCTCATCCAACGTCTTCCCTATCTTAGTCAATAACATCTTAATCCAACCAGTGGCTAAGCTAAAAATTGAAGAGTTGCCATTGGTTCTTCTCACCCACCCCTCCTCAATTCATCTACCAGTAGGTCCTGTTGGCTCTAGCTACAACATGTATCCCAAATCCATCCACTTCTCTCTGTCTGTCCTCATATCTCAGCTGGACTCTTCTTGATGTAACTGGCCCTCTTGCTCTTTATTCTTCCACAATACAATATTCACACAGCTGCAGCCAGAGTGAGCCTCTTTTTTATTTTTTTACATTTACTATAAAAAATGTTTCAGACATATACAAAAGTTTGAAACAGTAGCAACAATTTTAACAGTGACAATAGTAACAAAAGAAACTATAGCCAATCAAACCACCATGTGCCCACCTTCAACAAGTACCCAATCATGGCCAATTCTATTCCACCTCTATGTCTAATTTTGAGGTAAATCCCAGATATCATATCATTTGATCTATAAGCAATATGATTTTGCCTAAGCTTGTATCTCTTAAAGATAAGAACTTTTTTAAAAAATCGAAGGAAAGATCAATAAAATTGCAAACAATTTTTTACAAAACCATAACTATATAACATTACAGGGTGTTCTTTTTAGAAGATGAAGCGGGTCATGTCATTTCCTTGCTGAAAAACCTTCCAGTGGCTTCCCATCATGGTTTGAATAAAGCCAAACTCCTTATTAAGGTTTGGAAGGTCCAACCTCACATGGTCCCACTCCCGACCAGTCTCTCCCACTGCATACCAGCCACACTGGCTGCTCCATTCTCTCTCCTCTCTGAGAGCCCTCACACTAGTTGATCTCTCTGCCTAGAAGGCTCATCCATGCCATCGTCCAATGTTCAACTCTTTCTTGTCATTAGGTCACAGCTTACGTGAGAAAACCAGTCTCAAGTAGCCACTCAGCCATTACCACATTTCTCTTTTTTAATCCTCTCCATAGCCCTTTGCCCATGACATTTTCAGTGTGCCCTGGACAGGTTTATATATATATTCAAGCATGACTATTACTAGCACTTCGTTCACTCTCAAATGTGGCCAACAAATATCATGGTCACCCCACATATAAGCATCTTATCTTTGACTTATCTTGGGCTGCTTATTGTTGATCTCTTTCTATAAGAATACAAGCTCTTTAAGAAGACAGCTTTCATCTAATTAGTTCTTCACTGTATTCACAGTGCTTGGCACACATGGTGTCAGCGATCTGTGGAAAGAAAGAGGGAAGGAAGGAAAGAAGGAAGGAAGGAAAAAGAGAAGAAGGAAAGAAAGAACAGAGCAAGTGAGGGAGGGAGGGAAGAAGAGAGAACTCAGGCTCTGACTTCTCAGTCCTGGTTCCAATCATCCTTTGTATTCTCGACATTAGGCTTCCATAATTTTCTATAAATGTTTCTATTTTGCTTAACATAGATCAAGTGGATTTCTGTGATTTATAACCAAGCAATTCCTAACAGCTTCTAATTTCTTTTAAGAAATTGTTCGTTTTCCCACTTGTATCACACTTTTCTTCCAGTGAATTGCTTTCTTTAGTTAAACAAAACAAGCAAACAAAGAAGCAAAAAACAACAAAAAACCTATCATCAGAGCCACTGTTACGGAGTGAATGTTTGTATTCCCCAACACATACACATATATATATTCATTTGCTGAAATTCTACCCCCCAATGTGATGGCATTAAGTTGTAGGACTTTTAGGTGGTGATTAGGTGATGGGGGTGGACTCTTCCTGAGTGAGATTCATGCTAATATCCTTGTTTCTCCTGCCACGTGAGGACAGTGAGAAAACAGTGATCTATACACCAGGAAGCGGGCTCTCATGAGATACCAAGTCTTCTGGCACCTCAATCTTGGACTTCCAGCTTCCAGAACTGTGAGAAATAAATTTCTGTTGTTATAAACCAACCAGTCTTTGATATCCTATTATGACAGCCTATATGGACTAAGATAGCTGTCCTCCTAAAACAAGAAAAATCCACCAAAAGTATTTTCCTTAACTATAACCCATTGAGACGTCTAGAATTGCAAACAAGCAGTCCAAATAAAAAGATAATCATTTCTGCTCCACAACTACAATAAATATTAGTGACATTGGTAATAAAGCTTCAGATCCTGATTATACATGGGCCCACTTTCCCAAAAACATTTCAGCGGAAGATATAAGTACATTGTCAAAACAGCAATAAATCCCTGACATTAAGATCCAATTATTTTTTTCATTCAAGCATGTAAAGCACGTGTATGGCCACTGCCTTCAGATCACTCCACTTCAGGAAACACATGCTTTATATAATCATTGTAAAATAGGAGCCATTTTGTAAGGAAAAGAATGGTAGTAGCATTCATTCAAACAGAACAATATCAAAATCAAAACTTGGATTTGTTTTTTGTTTTTTATTTTTTATTTTTAAATGGGAAGGGTGGAAGCTGGAGTTTGTTTCAAATTTCAGATGATACCTAATGGTAGGAATGCTGTTTGTAGCATGCGATACTGAGAAAAATTTAATAAGCTCACTTCCCAAGTAATAGTAGTGGTCTTTGAATAAAGAATGAGGTAACCGTTGCCAGGGGGACAGGGGGTGGGAAGGGACAGACTGGGATTTCAAAATGCAGAATAGAAAAACAAGATTGTACTGTGTAGCACAGGGAAATATATACAGGATCTTGTGGTGGCTCACAGCAAAAGAGAATGTGACAATGAATGTATGTATGTTCATGTATAACTGAAAGATTGTGCTCTACACTGCAATTTGACACAACATTGTAAAATGACTATAACTCAATAAAAAAATGTTAAAAAAAAAAAAAAAGAATGAGGTAACCAGTTATGGGAGGAGATGAAGATGTTTTACTGAAGAAATGTGCCCTAGACCATTCTCCTCCAACCTCAGATCTACTCTCCTTCCCCAACCAAAAGGGAAAAATGAGTTTTGGAGACCAAAAGAAAAACAGAGGGCCTCAGTACTGAACACATACTGCGCCTTCCTTCAGTGAGCCCACTCCCACAAGAGACAAGTGCCACTTCTGTACAAAAAGCACTGCGTGTTCATTCATTCCATGAGAATGTACTGCCCCAATCTGTGCTAGGATTCAGGTGAACAATTGTGAGTAAAATAGACAAAATCCCCGGCCTCGTGGGGCTTACAGTCTTGTGGTGCCCTCTGAAATAACACCACCCAAATGCCAGCCTGTATCATTTTTTTTTTCAAGGAGGCATCATTTCACAGGCCCTATAGTCAGTCAGAGGACCTCGGTTCAAATTCTGACTTTATAGCTTAGTAGCTCTGTGATTTCAAGCATGTTAACTTAATTTCCCTGTGCCTCAGTTTCCTCTTTGGTAACATCATAGGTTTGTTGGGAGGATCAAATGAATAAATCGATTAATAAAGTAAATAACAGTGTAAAGCAGTTAGGTGAATGCCTGACGCAGAGTAAGCTGTAGGCGAGAGTTTGCCATTTCTATTATTATTACAGCAAAGGGTGGGATTGATTGAAAAAGCCTGTATTTGGGACACTTAATTAATGAATTGTTATGAACCCAAACATGCCTGAACAGTTTCCTGGTAGCCATCCCCTTTTTTCCTCCAGACAGGAATTATGAGATTTCTTATCTGGAAAAGCTGAATGGCTCCAGAGGAAAGACCTCCATAGAACAGCATCTGGAAGTTTCCCAGCATTGAGCCAACTCCCTGCCAATCACCCTAAAATAACTACCATCAGACTGTAAGCCCCACCCAGGTCAGAAGCATTCCCACCCTGCTTTCCAACAGCTTGAGCTTAATTATGAATGAAGTGCTACAGGTCCCTGGATCTGTAATAATAGAGACAAACACACACACACACACACACACACACACACAAACAAAAAACAAACAAAAAAAACAAAACCAGATAATGCATCTCAGCATAAACAAAGAAAATAGAGGAAACTGAAGAGAACTCGAATCTTCTGAAAGGTTAAGGAAAATATTACATCAAAATACTATGGAAAAAATTGAAAAAGAAAGAGTTCTGGGGAGATTAAAAGTAAAACTGCTGAAATTGAAAAATCCAATAAAACAGTGGGAAAATAAAATTTTTAAAAATATATATAAATATAAATTAGTCAATCCCCTCCCTCTTCCGCAATAGCAGCATCACAGAGTCTATCTTCCCTAACTCGTTTTCCTTCCTTGTCCTGTGACCTGGGCTACAATGGAGGGCTCTTGACCACTAGAGATATCTGTAATCCTAAAACCGGGGGCACATGAGGCTGGCAAATATCCAAAGAGTGAAGGAAAGAACGGGAGACTGGCCACAGCCATGAAGCCCCACTATCACACCTGTGCCAGCTTCCTTGGCTCAGTTTATGCTGGCCCTTCCTGAATACTTTCTTCCTCACTCTGCACAGAAAAGAGGCCTAGCAAATTTTCATGAGTAAATGAACATTGGACTTGAAACTGCACAGATCAGGTTTTACCTCCAGGCTCTGCTATAAAATTTTTAAAGAGGCAAGGGTCATTGCCAGAACACCTATTGGCTTGCAATCTTGTCACCATCAGCCAAAATGGTGAAATCAATTTTTTTGAATGGCCTTTGTCAAAACTGGCCTGAGAACATGCTGCATGAAATGATAATGATTAGTGTTAAATTGATGATGATAACTAAATACAACAAGCACAATAAAGTGTAAAACAAAAGATAAAGGTGGATAATACAAGACAAAAAATAGAATAGATAAATGATCAATCCAAGTCAAGTATCTGATAGGAATTCCAGAAAGAAAAAAAAGGGCATAAAATTATCAAATAAAGAACTCAGGAAATTTTCTGAGTTTAAAGAACATTAATCTTCATATTTGAGAGGCTTTAGCACACACACACAGAAAAAGCTATACCAAAAATTGGCAACATGAAATTCCAGAACATCAGACATAAACAAATGTAATCATTTCCTCATACCATACACCAAAATTGATGCCAGGTAGATTAGATGCTTAAATGTGTAAGTCAAAATTTGACATCTTTTAGAAAAGAATATAGCATAAAGTATTTATGCCTTTACAGTAGAGAAGTATTTTTTAAATAAGACATCAAATGCAACTTACAAAGAAAAAATGTGACACATTTGACATTACATTCAAAACTTCTGTCCATCAGAGGAGACTGCAGCAAAGACTGCGTAGTTGTTCACTCATCCTTTCATCCTTTCCTCCTGTACAGTCAGACTGCATTTCCCAGCCCCACCTGCAACAAGATGTGGCCACTGCATACTGGCCAATGAAACACACTTATTTGAGACAAGACACTCCATCATTTTAAAGCTTCTGGCTAACAATGTTTTCAATATTTCTGAGGGTTCCGACATATTTATGAAGCACTGTCTTTGGGCTCAGCATGGAGCTAGGTGCAACAGAGAAGTTACGGACACCACTCTGGAGCCTTTCAGTTCTGCCAGCTACTAGCTGTGTGACCTTAGGCAAGTTACTTTGTTTCTCTGTGCCTCTTTTTCCTCATCTGTCAAACATAACATAGGGACATAACAAGGACAGTGCCTACCACATGCAGACATTGTAAAGCTTCAACAATATATAGTAAGTGTTCAAATATCTTGGCTTCTATTACTTTTTTGAAAAGAATTTAGTTCATAATATGAGTGCCAAAATGGGAGGGAAATAACAATCAATGCCCTAAGATGACTTTTTCACAGTCTAATGAGGCACCTGACACATAGCAGGTACTCAATAAACATTTTTGAATGACTAAATGAATGAATATGAAAGTAAGCAATAGCGAGAAATTTACTTCGGCAGGACGGGCATGAGTCCCTCAGTACCATTCAGCAGTTACTGTCAGTGTTTCTCAGCCCCAGTTCACATTAGAGAATCAATTGCGGGTTTTCTTAAAACACCAGTGGCTGAACCCCATCAACCAAATCAACTGAATCAGAAACTTTGGGATGGGAAGCAAACATTGATATTTTTTTATCTACAGGTGAATCTATTGTGCACCAGGTTGAGAATCCCTGCTTTAACTCATTCTGAGTTGATGGTAACTATTCCCAAACTTCCTTACTTCTTCAGGCCCCCATTCCCTGATGCCTCTCTCTCTATCCCTGATGCCCTCATTCTCGGCAGATGGCTACTCTTCATCCTCTCTCTTCTACCTCACCTTCTATTCTCCTCTTCCCTGCTCTTCTTATATTCAGGGGAATAAGTGGGTCCCTGGTCTCATTCACAGCCTCCATTCCAATCTGCAGTGGCCCACTTTTGCACTTATCAGACTGTGCTATGGAGCAGATCGTGCATCGGTCCACTCTCCATCCAGACAGTGAATTCCCCAGAGGCAGGGTCCACTCATCTTTACAGTCTCCCTGTGAAGACAGGTGGTAGTATGCTCCCTTAGGGGTCAGAGAAGAAAAGCTGATGCCAGCACACGCCAGCACTCCATAAATGTCACTGAATTGGGGAGGTGGGACCTTTACCTGGGCCTTGAAATGTCAGTAAGAATCAAAAAAGAAAAGAGGGAATTCTATAAGCAGTATAGAAAATTAAAACTAAAACACGGAATTCAGAACAGCAGCATTATACTCTTCCTAGAACTTTCTAGCAACTATCATCATTAAACTTCAACAACACGTATGCATCACTTCTATTTCTCACCAAAGTTCCTATGGTTGCAACTAAAATATGGCTTTTGAAAGTACTTTGTCAAGTATAAAAGGCAACATAAATGAAAGAATGCTGCTTAGAGAAAAAAGAGCACAAGAGAAAGACAAATCCACAAAAAGCATCACTTTATTTCTACAAGGAGATACAACTGCTGCAGCCTCTCTTGTTCCTTAGCGGCCAAATCTGTCAAATGGAGATAATAACAATACCTCCTTCCACAGGATTGCTGAGATGATTAAATGAGTTAATAAATATGAAGAGAGTAGAAAAGTATCTGGTATATAGTAAGCACAATAAATTGTTAGTTTCTAAAATGTTATTATCCTCAAAATGTTAATGCTTTCAGCTTTCAATTAGGAAAGGAAAAGAAGAATGACTTTGGGAAAGAAGACGGCCAGGCACTTTTCGTAAGTCATCTGACTTGAATCCTCTCTACAAAACTACGAAGTAGGTAACACTGGGTCCATGTTATAAATGAAGACACAGAGGCTCCAAGCCCAATAGCTATTCAGTGCCCTCCAGGCACATTCTCATTCTATAGGACACTACAAGTACTCTTCCTTGCAGCGGAGACCTCCCTGTTTACTGAAACCATTAATTCCATGCACACAATCCCATTATAATGTGCTAAAGATCATTAAAGCTGTTCATCCCTGCTAAATGGCACTGTAATCAAACTGTCAAGGAGGCTTGGAGACTCAAAGACTGCTATTAAATCATCCTTCTGGCCCCTCGTTGCCAAGGAAAGTAATCTCAGTTCCTTTTAACCTTTTCTCATAGGTGTTTTCCTACAGCTCAGTCATTGTCCCTTTCCTCTGCAGTCCTAAACCTCAGAGGCACCTAAGAAAGGCTGCCTTACATGGGCCTGTTACCCTGCATGTCCCACCTTCTTTCTCTGGCCCTTTTTAGCAACCTTTGTTAGTATCATCAGAGGTTTGTCTAATTTTCTTAGTTTTCTTAAAGAAGTAAGTAGCCATTATTGATCCCTTTTACCTTTGTCCTCTATTTTAGTGATGGCCATTCTTTTTTTTAAAAAAATTATTGAGGTGTAATTTATACATTGTAAAGTTCACTCCTTTTAGTGTATAATCCCATGAGTCTTAACAAATGCATACAATGATGTAACCACCACCATAAAGATACAGAGTACTTCAATTATCTCAGAAAGTTCCCTTATGGCTTTTTGTTATCCCCTTCAGCCCCTGGCAACTACTATCTGTTTTCTGTCTCTATAGTTTTGCCTTTTCCCGAATGTCATGCAAATGGAAACAGATGGTATGATTTGGAGTTTTTTGAGTCTGGATTGTTTCACTTAGCATAATACATTTGAGATTCATCCATACTGCTGCATGTATCAAAAGTTCAGTTTTATTGCTCAGTGAGGTTCCATTATTTGGATGCAGTAGAGGTTCTTTACCTATTCACCAGATGAAGGACATTAGAGTTATTTCTATTTATTGATGTTTATGAATAAAGCTACTTATAAACATTGCATACAGGTTTTCGTAAGAACGTAAGTTTCAGTTCACTTGGGTAAACACCTAAAAGTAGAATTACACAGTCATATGGTAAGTGTATTTTAACTTTATAAGAAACTGTCAAACTATTTTCTAAAGTGGCTAGATCATTTTACATTCCCATCAGCAATGGACAAGAGTTTCAATTGCTCTGCACCTCATTACTACTTGGTATTGTCAAGTTTTGTCTTATGTTATTTTATTTATTTTATTTTTAGCCACTCTTTTTGGCATGTAGCTTCTCACTGTGGTTTTAATTTGCATTTCTCTAATGATGTTGAGCATCTTTTCATGTGCTTATTTGGCATCTGTATATCTTGAAAGTTTCTTTTCAAGTCATTTATTCCTTTTTAATGGGAGTTTTTTCCCCTTAGTTCTGAGTTTTGAAAGTTCTTTGTATATTCTGGATAAAAGTCCTAAATTGCATGTTGATTTCTTGCTTGCTTTTTTATCCTCCCAAGGGGCTACATTAGACATTTCTGAAATGAGAGTAGACTCGGCACTAGGCCCATAGCCACTAGTCACAAGGGAGGCAGATGTTTATAGAAGAAGACAGGAAAGGCCTTGATTATATAGTGGCCCAGAGTTTTTCATTCTCTTCATCTTATTCCATACAGCTTAGAACAATATGGAGGGTTTATGGTAAGAGAAAAGAAAGACACAAAATGACACAAAAGTTTTCTCAGAGTGGGTCAAAGTCAGTAAGGGAAGAGTTAGCTTGGTAGCTGTTTCACTTTGAGACTGACCAAGGAGTTGTCATTTTCATTCTGCCCTTTCCCTTAAGAGTCAGAATACTCTCTACTTCCTGCATTTCCAGCTCAATGGGACCCATCTGACTGGCTGAGCACCTGAGCCAGAATTAGAGAGGAAGAAGAGATTGGTCCTGAGGGAAGAGGACCATGAAAGAAGAGGAAGAGGAGTTCCTTGTTGCCCCAGGGGTACTCGGTGTGTTCTGAACAGTGACTTTCCATATTGCAACATTATCTGGACTTCTAGAGCATGTTTGATAATAGAAAGGTCTTTAAGTAGGAAAGGTTGAGAGGTGGTAACCTATTTGGGATTACTTAAAAATCAGGAGGGGCACGAAGCTTGGTTTGTAAAGCTCTTCACAACAGATTGCAAATATCAATTCTCCATATCAAAAAGAGACCAAGGGTGAAGTTTTCTACTAATGGACTATAACATCCCACCTTCTAGCTATTAAGGATAGAGTTAGGAAGAGAGTGAGCCCAACTCCCTACCCGTGTTTCTACTACTAATCTTTCAGTGAGGATAGATAGGTAGGTAGGTAGGTAGGTAGGTAGATAGATAGATAGATAGATAGATAGATAGATAGATAGATAGATAGATAATATATAGACATATAATCAGTAGCTTTTAACTCTAATCAAATAATCCAAGAATTTCTGATTCTGTATTACTTACTTGACTTGAGAATATGTTATGGTTTTTAAGCCTTCATAAGCACCTAAGAAATGAAAAACAACAACTACAAATTGCCTGACCTTTCTATAGTAAACCTAAGTAGTCAATCTATTTTTATTTCTTTTCTCTTATGTCAAAATAGACAGTTAAACCTGTAGTACAGAAGTGTGAATTTCTGTTGGCACAAATGATACCAAACGCACCCCAGTAAATCACTAAATGCCTTGACGGCTACAGCTCTTCTGTTGATCCCTGTATTTTGGATTAAGCATTTCCTTAATTATCTATATTTACGTAGGTCTGTTCCACATTGTGGTACCCTGTGTCAGATGAGTGGTTCTGGAAACACATCATCACGGATCATCAGTTATAACGAGACGGAGATTAACCCAGGGGCATGCCATCAAATGATCTGCCCAAGGTACAGTTGACAAAGTCTTCATCAGTCAGTACTGATATAAATACCATCCTCCTCAGTGGATCATTTGCAATGTGTCTCTCAGAGCTAAATCAGTACTCTAATTGCAACATCAGTTATGGGCCCTGCTCAGTGATGAGAGGGGCAAAGATATGAGGATGTTCTCAGCCGAAGCTATTTATACATGCCACGTGGTCCTTCATTATCTGGTAGGGAGGGGATGGGAAGGGACAGAAAGTTGACATGACTAAAAATTGAATCTACTCCACCTGCTCTGTACCATTCCAGCAAGACAGAAAATTCTAAGCACTTCCTAAGAGAAAAATGTAAGAAACCTCAAATACTGTGAGAATGCAGGCTACCCAGTTGCTAACTAGCATTTCACTGCCAATACTCCTACTTATTGTGTACGTTCAAGACTTCAAGGGACTATGGGAAAGAAAATTCAATTCGTGTAAGCCCCAAATTAAATGAGAAGTCTTGGTAGAATCTTCTTTTATTCTTGAAAGTAGAAGAAAGTTGCAGATTACAAAACTGATTTAGGTTTTCCAGAATTTTGGTCAATAAAAAATTCCAGGCTTCAATATGAAAACTTCCTGGAATAAAATAAAACCATTAATTATATATTCATAAATTGATTTATAAAATGCCAAAGGTCCAAGATATAGTACAGGAAGAATATCAGATATAAGGTACATTTGGGAAGAAATAGCTATAATAATGACTACATTTATTTAATGCTTCTATGTGTCAGAGACTCTGTGCTAAGAACCTTACCTATATTATCTCAATAAATTCTTCCTACAACTCAATAACAGATATATTATTATCCATGTGTTACTGATAAGGAAACTATGGTTCAAAAGATTAACTGGTGCAAATCACATACCATTTAAGTTAGAATTGTCAAAATTAAAATTCTCATCTGATCTCAAAGTCTTTAAAACACTACTTTTTATTCTACATATTTTTGTCAACCTCATAGCTTATCTTACTCATACATCCTGCTTCCCTATATTGTGAACTGACCTATTTATGACGTTTCAAGGTAACTCCTCTCCCTCTTATCTCTCCTTCATGTATCTTTAAGCTGTGAATCCACTGTGAATAGTTTGACGTTCTACTTATTTCTCATCTCAGATCTAATGATGAGCTCCCTGTCTGAGCAAAGACGGTGCACCAGGCCCCTCATAACATAGTGATTGCCCATGGTCAGGTACCTGGTCTTCTTCCCTTTAGCTGGTGGCTGGTAGGGACAGAGCAGGAGAGAAGGGAAGCCCCACCGTGTTAGCAGGGGATGTGAGTAGGTCAGTTCCCCTTCGCAGAGGCTGTAGAAACCGAGATTGACTTGCATAAATACAAATATGGTGAAGGAATTCTGAATATACCAATGTGAAGAGTTTTCTTTTCTGAATTCTCCTCATCTGACTAAAAGCAGAGCCTCCCAAAATAATTTAACTGTCATAAATGCCCTGCAGGAAACCAGGAAAGATTGACTTCTGTCACCAAAGACAGTACCAGAATAAGAACCCACACAAATAGATATTGCTACTAAACTATCATATCTCCTACCTATCCTTGTAAAGTTTCATTTTTCTTCACTAAATATCATTTGTTTTTCCTGTAAGTTCCCTTTCCCCCTTCTCTTCCCCATTATGATGGTATATAAGCCTCAAATTCTAATCACCTCCCTGAGTCACATTTTTTTGTGAACTCCCATGTACATAACATGAATTTTAAAAAATGATTCTTTTCTTTTACTGCCTTTTGTTAGTTAAATTTGCAGGTTCCCCAAAGATAAAACCTAATAGGGTAGAGAAAAAGTTTTTCTTTCTCCACAATGAAATAGTTTGAAACTATCAAAAATTATACTGTAAGAGTATTTAATGACATGGAAAAAATCAACTATCTGTTAAGTTAAAAAATAAGGTTGCGAAACTCAAATGTAGAGTCAGATCTCATTTTTGTAAATACATATGTTTGTATACATGCATTGAAAGTCTAAAAGATGTTCACCAAATTGTTAACAACTATTAGCTTGAGAACTAGGGGCAATTTTAACTTTTCTTTTTATTCCATTTTGAACCTGTAATAATAAATTTGTATTATTTTCTATATTGAAAAATATGTAAATATTTTCTTTTTTAAAAAATAAGAATCTATGCATACCATTTGTAAAGCCCTGTTTTTAAAAAATTTATCCTGAAAAAGTAAAGATGAAATAAAAAATTAGCTATGAAAATATTCATTGTCATATTAGCAAATAAAATTTCAAAGAAAAAGTCTGATACAACATTGAAAAAATGATATTCATTAAGTGGATATTTTGTGATCATAAACATTATTTCATGAAAAAATATATGACATGGAAATATGTATACAATATACCAATTGGGGAAAAGCAAGTTACAAAACAATAAATTATAGTGTGACCCTGTTTTATAGTTCAAAATTACACAAAATGCATTTATGCCTGGAAAATAATATGAAAGAATTTAACAAAAAGGGGTGGGATTATAGATGGTTTTAATGTTCTTATTTTTATGTGTCTATAATTTTTAAATTATCCTGCAGTGAACCTGCATTACAAATATAATTTTTAGAAATAAAAACTGGGTTTTTTAACTTTACTGGAGGTTTTATTGTGTTGAATGTAAGTATCAATGAGGCTGATTGAGACTGAGGACTTTTCCTCATTCTTTGCCATCTCACTTGAGGTTGCTCAGAGCACTTGGAGAAGAGCATCAGTTATTAATTTTATAGTCATGACATGAAACAGACTAGACTAATAAGTGTACATTTTAACACAGAACACAGTGGTAATTTCTCAATCACCATATTAAGTTTTCTTAATGAGCATTCATTTATTCATCACTGAGTGGCAGATAGCTCCCCCTCTGGGAGCTACTCTAATGATATGTTTACAGAATCCTGTGCTCCTCACAACCACGGTAACAAAAATTCTTTGAGAATTCCTATTTGCAAACTTGGCAAAAAGTGCTGGAAAGCGATAGAAACACGGATGAATGTTCTAATGCAGTTCGTTATTTCACAGTAGCTGTGATCTGAAAATCATCTTTGTAAAAATCATCATCTTCCTCAAAAAATTAAGGAGAGAATTACCATCTGATCCAGCAATTCCACTTGTGGGTGTATACACAAAAGAACTGAAAGCAGGGACTAGAACAGATATTTGTATATCCACGTTGATGGTAGCATTATTCACGATAGCCAAAAGACAGAAGCAGTCCAAGTGCCTACCCACTAATGAATATAAATGCATGTGTGTGATGAAAAATGTATTTTATACTGTAGGTCATAGTCAAAAAAATGTTTGAAAGCCCTTGTGTTAAATCATATATTCATTTTGGAGACTCGAAAAAGTAGGGTAAATTGTAAATTTGTTAGTTAATTTTTATTAATGTATGTCTAAAAGAAATCAGCGAAGCCAGCAAAATGTGGTGGCATGCAAGCCTTAGAGTCCCTACTTTACTACTGCCCTTTTCAGAAGCATATTTCTTTCTGAATTCATTCCAGCACCTCCATAGTCTGCATAGGATTTCCAACTCTCTTTCCCTTGTGGTAATCACATATAGACATACATTGGACTTGATGTCAGTAGGAAATCTAAGTAGGAAAGGATGTATTTAGTCAACAAATAGATTTCTTGACTATTTTAATCTACCTAAGTAAACAAAGATTTTTCTTACCCTCTAGCACTTTAAATTTTCATGCTTAGTTGTTGATGTGCCTATGAAAATCTTATCTTCTCAATTTCTTGACCCTTAACAAGGGTCAAGAAAAGGCTCAGTGGGGACAATGTTGGAGGTCAGCCCAGGCTGAAGCAGAGAGCCAACTGACACCAAGTGGAACTATGGACAACCATGTCAACAGATCTTCTGATTTTCCAGGAGAAGCCATAAATTTCTATTTTTATGTGAAATCTCCTGTTTTAAAAGTTGGCAATTAATTCAAAATAATTTTAAACACTTCAAGGGACAAATAAAATGTGTCTGCAAGCAGCCCAGTTTGTGACCTCTTCTTCCAGAAATCCACCAGATAAGACAATATTCTTCAGAGCGTCTATAACTTCACCCTACTCTAACCTCCACCTTTCTTCCACCCACAATGTAACTGTTCTCTGATCTGAGTTACTAATGCAATTTATGTTACAGTGCTCGTTACATTTTGTGATTTGTTGTTGTTCTAATGGATAAGATGGTGGCTGAATTATTAGCTATAGCAATAGAAATCCAATGAGATAGTGTTAGTCAAACCTGCCCACAATGCCTCAGGAAGAAACCTGAGTATAAATGGACATTTTTATGAATAATTACGGTAATAGGTGGAATACTGAGTGCTTAGATATGCCAGGCACTTACTGGATGCTTTATATGGTTCCATAATCTTCACACCAACTCCATAAGGTAAACATCATCATTATTTATATTTTACCGGTGAAGAGAATATGGCTTAGGGTGGTTGGGTACTACTAAGTGGCAGAACTGGAACCAAAATGTCCTACTCCAAAGCCCACGATCTTGAACACACCCCTAACTCCCAACAGTGCCAAGTCTCAGAATGGGCTCGTTCCCTCCAACTATGCATTTCTGAAAGCAGTAAGATGAACAGGCACATATACTCATGTGACTTTTATATCCTTTTTGTGAAGAAAGACGCAGGCATTCATTTGTGAAAAAAATCCATAGGGAGTGGCTAGACTAGGTGGATGGTTGACTGTGGCGACAGGGAAAGGGGCTGCCCAGTCAGAGATTTTAAGCAGACTTCTCTAAGGAGACAGTTCGAGAAAAGTTTCAACAAAGGGAAGGAGGGGGCTTAGCAGATGTGAAAGAAGAGCTTGCTCGGGCCTCTCGGCCCCCATCCCGCCCCAGCTGTGGACGGCTGACTACAAAAGCTGTGCTGCCAGCAGGTAGGGACTGGGGCCAGGGATGGCAACTTCCCCCAGAATGGTGGAGGCTGCTCCAACTCTGGGAAGGTCCTTTATCTTGGTGATAATGGTAAATCTTGCCTTTCATCATAAAAAGGTTAATATAGGAACCCAACTGACAGCCATCCGCTAATGAGGATTTACTAATACAGTTCAGACTCTGTTCTCATTTGACGCTTAATCCCTAGTGAGTACTTGGTTTTCTCATGTACTTTTTAAAGGGTCTTAACAGTGTTATTCCCAAAGGAGAGTGGTGGGTAGGAAGTAGGAGGTGGGGGGAGTCATTCTGAAGACAGTTTCCCCTCATTGCCATTATAAGTCTTTGCCATTTATTTTTAAATAACTGTGTGCAAGAAAAGGAAATGAGACGTCCCTAGAGACTTTTGCAAACTCAGATGAACTCGTCTGGGGCTTTGGGTTGTTTAGTCTGTGAAAGCTGTTTTCACAATCCAGAGTGATAGATGAATGCAATGGCATACCCGCAGTAACCTGGGAGGGCTGTGGGCAGATGACCTAGCCACGGAGGAGCCAGCACCTATATCCAAGGTTTCTATTTTCTAAAGACAGAAATAGTTGCAGGGAAGGGGTACCTATAGGGACACTTTGACCAAATGCTAAAGAGATAAAAATGACAAGAGCCAAATTAAACTGGATTGAACCAGATGAGAACAGAAGTGGGACTTCAAGGGGTGTCAGGGCCAAGAAGAGAAAATGTGCTCAGTTGTAGGGCATGAGGTCAGAGGGACACCCTGGGGAGGCTTATTGGCTGGTTTTCCACGTCTTGTGGTAAAAGTGTGGGTTGCTCCAAGCCACTGAGCAGAGCTGCCCTCCCTAGGGAGTAGTAGTTACTTGCACATTAGTCCATGGGGTGACCCACTTTTTTGTTGTTTTTTTTTTCCCATTTTCCCAGCAGGAGTGAGCATAACAGTAGACTGACAACTTGAAACTCAGCCTAGCTGACTGGCATTATGGGAGTTGACCAGCCTATTTCGTAGAGGACGTCCAATTCTGAACTCAGATTTCCTTGCTTCCCACTGGGTCAGTTCAAGGTAGTGTCTTTGCCCTGCAGTCTCCCTTGGGTAAAAAAAATTAATGAAGAAAAGGGGGAAAAAATTGGGTTTTGGAATCTAAGTATACCAGCAATTAAGGGAGAGCCTGGTGATTGGGCTTACTTTAACCTCAAGACAATCTTAGGAGGGACATACAATTCCTTTTGCCTACAGATAAGAAAACTAAGGCACAGATTGGTTAAGCAATCTGCTCCAACATGACAATAATTTTTTTTAAGCCTATGTGGCTCTAGAATCCAGATGTCTAAACACTATGCTGTGCTGTCTCTTAATGAGATGATACATGGAAAGTGCCTGTCCCATAGAAAGAGTTCAATAAATAGTGCCTACTACTATTATTCTCCTTTTATATATAGACATTCATATTCCAGTTAAGATTATCAGTTAACTAAAAATTATTTTAAATACGGGTTTATCAAAGTATAATCCCTAGGAACTTCGACTAGGGTTAGGTAGTGTCTATGGTAGCCATTCTCCAAGATGGTCCCCAGTGACCCCTGCTTGCTGGTAGTCACGCCTCTGTATAGTCTTCTCCCACACTGTATCAGGTTGATCTGAGTGCTCAGTAGGCTACGGAGGGTGACAGAATGTCACTCCTGAGGTTAGGTTATAAAAGACACTGTGGCTTTTGCCTTTCTCTCTCTTAGATTCCTCACTCTGGGATGGATTTAGCTGCCCTGTTACAAGTAGCCCTATAGAGAGATCTCCATGGCAGGGAATTGAGGTCTCCTCCAAGAGCCATGTGAATGTGCCATCTTGAAAGTGGATCCTCCCCCTGTCAAGCCTTCAGATGACAACAGCTTTGGCCAACATCAGGACTGCAACCTCATGAGAGACCCTGAGCCAGAACCACCCAGCTAAGCCACTCCAAGTTTCTAGACCCAGAAACTATGTGTTTATTGTTCAAAGGTACTGCCTTTGGGGTTACTATTACACAGCAATACGTAACTAATACATTATCTCTTCTAGAAACCTTCTACCAATCCCCAGTATTTTGTAACCCCTCCACCATAGTATCTGCTATTGTCTGACATTCATGCTTTCATCTCAGTCCTGCCTTCTAGACAATGAGCTCAAGAACAAGCACTGATACTCTCCCTGATTTTTGGATTCCCAGGATTGAGACTAATGCTGCAATTGGTATGAATTTCAATAAGTGTCTGTCACTGGACTGTACTGTCTCTACTTACTATATGTCCATTTTCTTAAAAATATAGCCTATATTTCATATTTTTCATGAATTCTTTCTTGCTATCTAAATAATTAGGCCTGCTTTCATTCAGCTAGTATTTGGTTATTAAAGTTCACATTAAATTTGTACTAAGATCTTAGACACATCTTTTTTATTTTTACAATAAAATTATATCAACTTTTGACAGAAAGTGTTAAATAGTATGTAAGTTAGAACCACTCCTATGCTTTCAAAGTGACTGCATCATCAGCCCAAATTTTTTCTTTTTGCCAAGTAAGATCAAATACCTGGAGATAAACCTAGCTCACCAAAAGTAGCTTTACCAAGTAATAGAAAAGGTAAAATAATTTCCTAGAAAATATCATCTGAGTTGGTTGCACAATGTCAGAGAGTTGAGATTAAATTGGAAGTTTTATTTTTTTGTTCACATTTAACTCATGGAATATGCCTTTATGGTTATTAAAGATGTCAGTTCAATCTGTAGTTCATTCTGTACTCTGCTCCTTTGGGGACCAAATTTGCCATTTTTTCCTAAAATGTAATATAAAACTTGAGTGACTAGTGACACTTTGTATTTGTAAAATAAGGAACACATTAAAGACATGAACTTCTTAAGTAAATGGAAAGCAGTTCACATCAATGCATCCTTCATCATGAATATGACCAAGGGATTCACCACTTCCAGGAGGCTCTATCCTCAGGAGACAAAGGGCTACCTCTAATTTCAAAGTTGTTATCTATCCTCATTCCAAAATATGCTAAAACCCAACAAAGGAATGGATGCTATTTCTGTCACTATGTCTCTAAATGCAACTGTTCTAAAGAGGAGTTTCTCAGTTCTGGGCGGCCTGAGGTTCATCTAAGTGCATTGACACAATACATATTCAAACATAGGGGGTGGGGAGTAGATCTTGGCATTGACATACAATGGTAACTCAACAATGATGAACTTGTAGAATCCAACACAAATAACATCCTCAGGTTATATCGCATTGAATTGTAGCCTGGAGGATATACCTAAAATAAAACAGATGAGCATTCATTGCATTCATTCAAGCAATAAATTCAAGAATTAAGAGTAAGAATAGACATCATCTACCCCATAAACACAGCTTGGAAACTGAGGACTGAAACTATGTAACCCTTCTCCACCCCCAAACACACACACACACACACACACACACACACACACACACACACACACACCCTTACTTTTCACAATATATTAACAGAACTTACTACTCCATTGTCCTCCTTATCATTCCTTTACTAACCCAGGAGCCTCTTGCCCAGATAAATCACCTGACTGTTCATTACAGGAACTTCCCCAAAAGACCCTTCACCTCTTCAACAGGAAGCATTAAGAGTCAGTTAACACCCTAAAGATCCTCAAATACCTCACTTTAAAATCCTTTTCTTGCTTCTTCCAATCCTAAACTGTCAAATCATTAACCTTATCCAATCTAGCCCCTTCATTGAAAGAGCACCTTAAACCAAACTTTGAATTCTCAATAAAATCTGACCTTGCCCCTTCCCCTTGGAGACATTACCTGAGCTCTGTCTGGGTGGTTATTAGCTTTGCCACAATAAACAATAAGCAGAGTTTTGTCTTGTCAACAGGTTGTATAGGTGATATTTGGAGAGCTAGTGCTTGACAAATGCTTAGCATGGGTCTAGCAATAAATTAAAACAGCTAGAGACTAACATATATCTCCTATTTCCCCCCAGGGAAAGTTTCACAGGTGGGCATTTCAATTTCTGTGGGATCTTTAGAACACTCCCTCACTCAATACACAAAAATAAACTCAAAATGGCTTAAAGACTTAAATAGACAAGACATAATAAATCTCCTAGAAGAAAACATAGGCAAAACATTCCCTGATATAAATCTTAGCAACGTTCTCCTAGGGCAGGCTACCCAGGCAATGGAAATAAGAGCAAAAATAAACAAATGGGACCTAATTAAACTCATAAGCTTTTGCACAGCAAAGGAAACCATAAGCAAAACAAAACGACAACCTACAGAATGAGAGAAAATATTTGCAAATGTTGTGACTGACAAAGGCTTAATTTCCAGAATATATAAACAGGTCATACAACTTAATAATAACAACAATAAAACAAACAACCCAGTCCAAAAATGGGCAGAAGATCTAAACAAGCATTTCTCCAATGAAGACATACAAATGGCCAATAGGCACATGAAAAAATTCTCAATATCACTAATTATGAGAGAAATGCAAATCAAAACTACAATAAGGTATCACCTTATACCAGTCAGAATGGCCATCATTCAAAAGTCCATGAATGATAAATGCTAGAGAGGCTGTGGAGAAAAGGGAACCCTCCTACACTATTGGTGAGAATATAGTTTGGTGCAGCCATTATGGAAAACAGTATGAAGATTCCTCAAAAAACTAAAAATAGACTTACCATATGATCCAGCAATCCCACTTCTGGGTATATATCCAGAAGGAACTCTAATGCAAAAAGATACATGCACCCCAATGTTCATAGCAGCACTATATACAATAGCCAAGACATGGAAGTAACCTAAATGTCCACTGACAGATGACTGGATAAAGAAATTGTGATACATTTATACAATGGAATACTACTTTGTCATAAAAAAGAATAAAATAATGCCATTTGCAGCAACATGGATGGACCTAGAGATCGTCATTCTAAGTGAAGTAAGCCAAAAAGAAAAAGAAAAATACCATATGATATCACTCATACGTGGTATCTAAAAAAAAAAAAAAAATAGGACACAATGAACTCATCTACAAAACAGAAATAAACTCTCAGACTTAATAAACAATCTTATGGTTACTGGGGAAAGGGGGTGGGAGGGGATAAATTTGGGATTTTGAAATTTACAAATGTTAGCCACTATATATAAAAATAGACTTTTAAAATTTTTTTCTTTTGTATATAGCACAGGGAACTATGTTCAATATCTTGTAATAACCTTTAATGGAAAAAATATGAAAACAAATACATGTATGAATATGCATGACTGGGACATTGTGCTGTATACCAGAGATTGACACATTGTAATTGACTATACTTCAATAAAAAAATAATAATAATAATAACAATAATAAATAAAGTAAATTTCTGCAGGATCCAGCATTTGCCACAGTACATTCTGTCAAACGTTAAGAGGTATTACTTGTTTCAAAGAAAAATGTTTCCATGGTCAAACAATCTGAGAACTGCTGAGTTAAGGATAAAATTGATTATTTCTTTATTGCAGGACTTCTCAGGGCCTTTACTATATACCACTAGATATCAAAAACATCCAGCAGGGATTTTTTAATACACAGACTTTGTAAAATATATTTGAATGCTTTGTCCTAAAGCAGCTCACTAGATTCTTCCTGGAAACAACAGGGATGATGGACCCTTTAATCTAAACTTCGACCCTGCCCTTTATCCACAGGCCTCTACAAGAAAATAGAACTGGAAAATAAGATAAATGACTACAGCTGTAGTGCCTAGCAATCAGCTTAGCGGTAATTTAGGGGTTGCCTGGAGCTGTAAGCAGGGCAGGATGAAGGAAGTGGATCAGCCTGAGTCCTTAAATGGTGAGGTGGGTCTGAGCCACACTTAGGTGGTTCTATCCCTGAAATGGAATGCCAGCCATTCCGCATCCTGAGGGGCATTCCTCAAGCCTTTCCCACACTCATGAACACCTAACACAAATGGGTTAAATATTCCAATTTGCTGGTCTTTGCTCAAAGGAAGGCCCTACTGGTACAGACCCTTCAGGTCAGAGGAGGTGGGATCTGGCGAGATTGCCGCTTAAAGGACAATCTTTCAGTTGGCAGTTACAACTCTGACTTCCCTGTTTTGGAGTTGAAGAGAGGAAACTGACATGTACCATGCATTTTCTCTGAGCATTTTCTTTGTGCCTGACAAGACATAAGGCACTTTATGTGCTGTATCTCATATAATTCACACAACTAAAAAAAAATCATACTAGCAAATTTTCACATCATTTTTGCCACGGGCCAAGCAGTGTTGTGAATGTTTTATGTATCTGCAATCACTCAGTGCTCACAGCAACTCTATGTGATTATCACCTTCACTTTATAGGTGAAGAAATTGGGGGATTCAGAGTCAAGGAGCTTGACTAAGTTCCCATAGGCAGTTAGTGGCAGGGCCAGATTTGAACACAGTCCACGTGTCTAACCACTCTACCATTTCCTGCCATTATTTGCCCTGTTAGATGAGAAAATCAAAGCTCAAATAAGTTCAGCGGCTCACTCAGAGGCACGCAGGAAGTGGAAGAACTGGGGCCAGAATCCATGTCTGCCTACTCCCAAGTCCTTGCTTTTCCTCTAGATGAACTATTCATAAGACATCGTCCCCAGACCAGCAGCATCAATGTCAATTGGGAACTTGTTAGAAATGCAAATTCTTGGGCCCTCCCCAGACCTACTGAATCTGAAATTCTGGTGTCGGGCCCAGGAATCTGTTTTCAGAAGCTCTCCACGGGATTCCGATGCAAACTATTCCGATGCAAACTACAGTTTGGGAAGCCCAGCTCTGCACACTTCTGTAGAATACTGAAACTTGAGGTCCCCTTCAAGGGCTAGAGAGACTGTGTGGTGTAGTGGTTAGAAGCTCGGAGAAGTTAAGAGGCCTGCCATGTATTGTTCTGCTAAGAATCAACTTGGTTAGACCCATCATATTTCACTGGCTTGTCAATAGACAGGTCAGTGGTTGCTCTTAATTGTTCCTGGAGCAGGAAGAGAACAGCTTTGCTCTAGTCGTTGGTCACAAGGGAGAATGGATTTTCTCTTTGGCCATCCTTGATTCTACTGCTGGCTTCTCAGATACAGAGATTCTCAATACATTTCAGTTCCATGTTTTGCCACCTCTGCCTGGCAGTTCGGTCCATCTGTGCCTACCTGTAACCCTTCTTGTCTTACAGGAAGAAAAACTTCTGTGGCAATACGATCAACTGATTTGCTGCCCTCCTGGTTGGTATACTATGCAATGAAAAAATTCTTACAATTCTGAAACCCAACATTTTTTTCCCTTTTTTGCTCCAAGGATCAGTTCAGTAGCTACACTAATGCTCTCATCACCCACTGCTTCTCTGAAATGTTTAAGATCTCAGCTTTCCCCCGAATCAAGCTGTTGTCAAGAGGTTCAGTGTCAGTACCAGAAACAGACAGATGGAATAATAAATTGATATTTATAGAGGCTAAAAGGAAGTGAAAGAATCTTTGATGGTTCAGGATGGGAGCCTGAAAGGCCTTTGACACCAGGCGAAGGATTACACGGTTCTGGATTTGCGGCCAATAGCTGTACCAAGGGAAAAGAGAGCGAGTAGTAGATAAGAGAGGAAGAGGCTAAGCTGGCTCCGTGGTGCTCACTTGCAGTCAGGGATCAAAAGCACATTACTTTTTAAAACCCATTGTCCCTTTTAAGCAAAAATAACTTGAGATCATTCAGTTTCTGCAGGCCATACATCCCAACAGAGCATCAGGAACGTGGAGTGTTTCAGTTTACTTTCAAGGCTGAGGGTGGGGACTTCCTGGTGGGAGAACATGACATCTAATGACTAAAGTTGCAAGGAGGAGAGTGGAGGAGCTACCTGGAGCTCATTCATCTCTATTTTTACCTCTTGATAGATTTCTGGGGTCTATTGGTTTGTTAGTTTGTTTTGTGCTTGATTTGGAATCTTGGTTTTTATTAGCCTGCGCTGAAACCAGTTAGTACCAGAAAGGGTCCCACATTAAGAATTAATGAGCCTGACCTGATTTATCAAAGAGGAATGTGTGCTGTGTTTGAGTGTGGATGTGAGACTCAAGCAGAACCTTCCCCAGCTTGTGATGTGTCAGACCTTGGTGGGCTGTCCTGAGGGATAAATGGGAACATGCATATAATTATGACCTGACTGTTAATTATTATTGTTCAATTCACACAAACTGGGAGTTTAGCAGCTGCTTGTTCCTGTGCAGGCCCTGCAGGGGTCACAGAGGGGCTCTCTGTGGGGAACAAGTCTGGTTTGCACCATCACCAGCCCCCACCTGGCCCCAGTGAATTTGAACAAGCTCTTTAAGACCCTAAACTTCCATATATTTTCATCTGAAGACACACATGTCTTCCACGTGGTTTGTGGGGAGCAAGTGAATAAGATCTCTGAAGATTTCAAACTACTATGCGAGGCTGACAAAAGGCAGCATCATCATTTGTTGTAGAAGTAGCGTACATATTTTAAAATTTCTGATTCTGATATTAGTTGAACTTTTACTGCTGTGGTATAATAGAAAGAACCCCTGAATTAGGAATTCTAAGACCTATATTCATATCTTGGTTCTGCAATTCTGTCATTTATTAGCTGTGCAACTTTGGGCTAGTCATTAACCTCCCTGGACCTCAGTTTCCTTATCTAAGAACTAGGCTAACCTCATCTACCCCACATGTTTTTGTAACAAAAACAGACGATGTCGGAGAGAACGGGAGGATACAGCAAGTTGTAAACTGTAAGTGCTGTCCAAATGTGATTGCCATTAATAAAGAGAAATTAGAGATAGCTGCTCCAGAATGGGCTCCCTCTGCTTCTTGAACCCCTGCACCCTGCAGGCCACCCAGAAACTACAATCTAGATTCTTATCACCACCTTAAGGGTGCTGCCCTGAAGTGTTAAGTTTGGTTTGGGCATATTATAGAAACAGTAATTATAATAAAAGCCACCATTTATTGGGAAGTTAATGTGTACCTAAAACTGTGCTAAGCGCCTTACATATATTATTGAAATAATCCTTACAACTAAAAAGTAAGCATTTTTCTTCCCATGTTGCAGATAGACTTAGAGAGTTATTTGTCCAGAAGTTACACAGCTAATAACCTGAGATTTTGACCAACACCTGAGCCAACACACTTAATCACTGTTACTCTCTCACTGTTCTTTTCTTCTGCATGTTCCTGAAGTCAGTTTGGGCTGCAGATCCCAAATCCTGACTCCCAGTCTTCATATTAAACTGCATGCAAAATGTCTGGCACATAATTTAAATTACGATCTGCTTTCCCACCCTCATACCTCCAAAATAACTGCAGTTAAAAAAAAAAACAAACTTGCTGTAACAATCTCTGTTCCTCAACCTTAAGAGTTATAGAAAGTTTCAATCGTAAATGACATACTGTTTCTAGATTGAAACCCATTTTGGTTAGTTCCAAGGTTTCTGAAAGTATTTGACATATAATACACACACACACATATACACAGAGCCTCTAAAGCTTTCTTTTTTTTTTTCCACAAAAGCAGGAGAGAAAAATTTTCCCAGGACCCGAGCTCAAGATATTCCTGATACTAGATGCCTCCACAAGCAGGGCTGCTGTCAGAGAAGCTGCCAAGTAGCCAGGCCATTTCCACTCCACATTTGGTCTGAGGCCAGAGTGTTGTCTTTCAGCTTTTCGAAAGACCTCCCAGGGTGAGGTGGCCCCAGCAATGACCATATGTGACCATCACGGCCTGCTGGGTGGAGAAAAGGTAATAGCCTTTGTAAATGACCGAGATCTTATCTGAAAAAGCTGGAAATTTCTTTTTCCAATGCAAAACCAGAAACAGTCCAAATTAATCTTTGCTTCGGGAGGTGGGGAGTCCTAATTCAATGGCCCAAGTCATGCTAATCAACTTCTAAGGAGAAAGACATCCTAGTGCTGTGGGCCTTGAGAAGCGAGCTCAACCTAATTACCTTAACACGTTTCCTTTACCAGGTGACAGACAAATCCTTTGAGATTTTCTAGGAGTGCTTCAGGGAAATCTTGTAGTTAGTTTGAAGTCAAAAAGACTGCATTTAAGGATTTGATTTTGGAAAGTTGTCAAAAATGTCAAAAGATTTGCACACTTGACCAAATAGGATCACAGGTCACAGCAAAACATAACTTAGTTATCCATTTAACCAAAGTGGCCATTAAAAGATTTCAAAGGCAAATACAGAAAGTTACATGGTTGTTAAAAAAAAACTTAGCTCTGTTAATATTGAGACTTCGTTTTCTTAAGTAATCAAAGAGCTGATGAAGACAGCATGAAGCACAGGAAATTATTTTAAGACACAAAACCTTGATTTCCCAGGCAGATTACTTAAAAGGTAAAGAAAATTCTTTTTTTTTTTTTTTACAATTTCTTATTAAGAGCCAACCAATAATCTAAGAAAACTTTGCAACAGAGGGAGAAAATCAAGCGGTAGCTTTGTATCAATGAACCATTAATACTAAGGCTAAGGTTTTTTAAAAACCCATGTAAACAAATCCATCCAATCTTGGCCAGTTTTGGCCACACAAGAAAAGAATTCTTTTTCCAAGCTTCCTTTTCCATAAACCTTCTAAAAAAATTTTTTTAATACTGATTCATTTTTTGTCTTACTCTCTTATATCTAATTCTGGAACAATAAGCTATTCTACTTTAGGACAAAACTACTCTTTTTTTCCCTTAACAAAAACACATACGTCATACCTTCCCTTATCAAAAACATATTTTACTTTTCTGCACACAGAATTTTTTTCTCTGCCCTTATTATTTCTAATAGATTCATTTATACATATTGATTAGAATTTTTAACCATTAGCAACCCTACTTTTCAGTGAAAACAAGGAGTGGAAGATTATGAACTGTCTGCCACATACTTTCATTCTGTAGCCAATTTATGAATATATAATTTCATAATTTTCTAGAGGGATGTCTTTTTCATAGTACAATTTCTGATGCTTATTAACAGATGCAAATATATTTGGCTTCTCTGTAATGTATAAAAACAAGATACCAAAAATAAATTTATGTTCAGCAATTATGTCTCAATATTTTATCTTATTTGGAAATTATCTAGCTATTCAATGAATTCTATCATTTAACTTAATGTAGCTTTAAGGTTTCAAATTATCAAAAACATTTTGCAACTATTTTTAAGTAGACATAAAGCAAAATTATTGTTAGAAAGTTCATTCATAAATTTTATCCAACTTATATTTATTTAATTCACTTGTTCTTATACTTATGCTTGAATTGCTCATAAAAATTTCATGAGACATTAAACAAAGCTAGCCATCATCTTTATTTATTTCCCTTGTTGACTATTCAGGAAAGTATCCACACACACACACACACAAAATCACAAAACTAGAAAACCTGAAGTTAAACATATGATTCTTTCTTTTTCTTTTTTACTGTCATGCTTGACATGCATCAAGCAATTCCATTTTACTGTACATTTTGTTCTGAGGTTAGATTTATAGTTTTATAAATGTGAATATTTAGTAGAGACAATAAAAGCTTGTTTGAATCAAAAACCTAGGTAGGAAAAAAATGTCTATCCACATTATATTTAATGCTGAAACTGCTGAAGACATACATGTTTTATTCTATCAACAATTTTAAAACTACCTTTATTTACCAAAGAATATCCCCGATCATGTAAACTTAAAAAACACTTCGGTTGGTTTCTATATTTCTGACAGTTTTAGGAAAACTTAATTTATATGTGTTCATTTGTCTCTAAGTCAGTTTGAAAAGAATTCCTTTAAAATATTTTATAAGTTAATTTGGTAATACCATCCAGAAATAGAAGAATATCACATGCATTTATAACATGCTTACAAATGCAACAGAGATCTTATAGCCTTTATTCTAAAATTTTAGTCATGAGTCAGTAAAACATAGTAATACAAACTCTCTAGTTTATTTCTTCTTTATATTTTTGTCTAAATTGTGTTTCCAGCAAAAGGGACCAGTTAAGATTACCTGTCTACCAATATCTGTGGAGGAGACTTTTAAGATTTTCTTTGGCCCTGATATGTAATCTGATGGAGGCTGTGGACCAAATTTTAGGCCACTGACCAAGTAGATAACCAGTAGCTATCTAGATGTCTCCAGTGCACATCTAGGTCTGTTTCTAAGTAGCCCTTTTTACTCTTTTCATCCTCAGGTGCTTTTGGAAGTCCCTGGGTCCCTTGAGGGCCCTTGATGGAGGGTAGGGGGCCTAAAATTCAAGTGGCTATAGGAAGCCAGGGGGCCAAAGTGGAAAGGGAAAGGTCTGGCAGGGTGGACAGAGGGATGGAGGAGGTAGAGGTTTGAAGGGGACGTATAAAAGGATTCAGGGGAACCGGAGGGAACAAGAAAGGTGGCAAGAGGAGGAAAGAGGAGCAGATACAATGGGAAGGGAGAGGTCCTAGGAAAGCCAGTTTGGGGAGATCTCAAGTTTTCCAAAGAAGCCAGTGAAGTTCCAAACTATCCCAGCAAAATCATGCCCAAAGAACAGCAGCAGAGTTATGGAGCACATAACCAGTAGAGGTTCAAGAATGGGGTTTCAGTGGACGGAGAGGTTCCCATTGGAGAAGCAGAATCCCATAGAAAGAACAGAGAGGCCTCCTAGAGAGCCAAGGAGAAAGACTTCCAGCCCCCAAATCAGGGAATACTCCTCACTTAGGAAAGAAAGCCAGGAAGAAGAGACTTCCAGCTCAGCAAGCACCTTTCAAACAAGGAAGCCTGGGACTCTAACTCAGCTTCTTGTGGGAGGGTACAGCTCAAGTGGTAGAGTGCATGCTTAGCATGTGCAAGGTCCTAGGTTCAATTCCCAGTACCTCCTCTAAACATAAATACATAAATAAACTGAGTTACCTTCCCCTCCCCCCCAAAATAAAAAATAAACAGATCTCAGCTGCAAAAAGGAAAAAAATGAAAAGAAATGAGCTGTCTAACTCAGCTTCTGACAAACAGAGACACGTTGGACTCTCACCCAGCATCTCTGTCTGGAACTCTGACTCAGCTTCTGGAGTATACTCTGAATCTTAAGAGTCAAAATCTGTCTTTACCAGCTTCAAAGGAAGTCTGTCTGGAGCCCTGGTTCAGGAGTTAGACTCTTCAATGGATCCCTGAGCAGTCATTCAGGATTGAAGACAAAGGCTGCAAAGATGCACTCTTAGGGTCCTAGGTGAGAGGTCTGGGGGTCCAGTGATGAACCTGATCTATTCCAAGTCATAGCACCATAACTGTTCTTGTTAAAGATAGTAAAGGCAGACTTGATTCCGGACCATCACAATAGGTATAAGGACCACTGCAATGGGATTTTGCAGTGAGGGAGAGAGATTGGGCTCAAATGTGAAAAAAGGAAAAGGATAACAAAAATGAGAGATGAGGAACCTCAAAGATAAAATTTCATATGTTTCTAAATTTTCTAAATTTCATATTTGAAAATTTAGAAATGTCTACATGCTAGACCATCCCTGCCAGAATTCATTAAAAGTCTGATCCCCAGAAAATCATGTAACCTTCTGCCTTCAGAGAGATCAATGCGGCCCCAGGATAGTCTCAGCCTTTGAGAGAAGTACATGAAAGGAAGCAATCCAAGGAAAATAGGGAAGCACCACATTGTGAGAACACCAATAACTCACCATAATTTACCTAACCTGAGGTCCCCACCCTAATCACTTTTGGCAGCTCGTCTTCTTCAAAGTTTTGTAGCTGACAAAATATATTGATTTCACCATTTTTTCCCTAGAATCTTATACTACAAGCTTCTCCCCCATGGCACATGATCATGCAAGTAAATTATATTGGCTTTTCCATCATTTAGGCCTGTATTCAAATCCTGATTCTTCAACTTAGCCACATGACCACAGGCTGGTCTTCTAACCATCTTTAACCTGCTTTCTCAACTATAAACTGAGAATCATTACTGCACCTACTCCACAGAGCTGTGTTGAAGATGAGATAAAATAATGTATTAAAGTGCTTAGCCGGGGAGAGGGTATAGCTCAAGTAGTAGAGCACGTGCTTAACATGCACGAGGTCCTGGGTTCAATCCCCAGTACCTCCGTTAAAAAAAAAACAAAACTAATAATAAATAAATAGACATAATGACCTCTGCCCATTCACCAAAAAAACAAAAACAAAAAACAAAAAAACTGCCCATCATGCAATCAGTACTTAATAAATGGAAAAAGCTGAAAAGAAGGAATAAGTGAGGGGAACTGGCAAAGTCTAGAAAGAGTATATAGTTCCTAAGAGATAGAAGAGTGCCCAGGATTTCACATAATGAATCAGCCAGGCAAATGAGGTCTCAGAAGAAACTGAGAAGCCTGAAGGAATCTTGGCCTGGGATTTAGAGACAAAATGCAAAGAGCACTATTCCTCTTCTGTTTTCTCTTCAGACATGTGAGGCGAGTTCACCAACAGACAGGAAAGAGAAATGACAAGGGCCACCCAAGCTTTAGAGGGTGGGTTCTGCCTGCAGAGGCCCATGGTGCTGATGAAGAATTTAAGATTGAGACTTTTGACCATGGCAGGACATCTGCTTGGGGAACTGCTGGGAAGGGTGCAACCTAAGAAATTGGTAAGAGCTTAAATAAGTGGGAGTAAATGAGAAAATTGGGCAAAAAGATGAAAGGAAATTTACTGCTTTCCTATAGATTATGAGCGGCAGTCCACGAGACTGGCCTTGTTACAGATAGAATCATTTCTTGCGGGAAAGTTCCTTGGCCTTGTTGAGCTTGGCCTGGTTTTCTCCAGTAAGATTTTCTCTTTCGGGAAAAAAAAAAAAAAGCAACATAGTAAAAAGAGGGAAATGATACAGTAAGTATGCCAAAGAGTAATGAATCATGGGGGAGAGAATTCCTGAATTTATCTTTTCCCAAAGTTATTTTTATCAAAGAGAAAGACATCTCCTTCTTGAGCCCCTGTGTCTACAATTTCTTAAAGCACTTTCTGAAGAAGTTCAGCTTGTGTTTCATTCTTTAATACATAGAAACTCTGAAAATCTGTTTCTGTCTCTGTCAGTTCTTTTCTCTCACATCCATGTGGCCATGGAAAGAATTTCAGCAGGTCCAGCAAACACTGGAGAATTCTGCCTTAAGCATTTTGGAGGCTGAGGCAGGAAGACCAGAGATGGTAAATACAACACAGAAAATGGCTCATGGTGTCCCAGATGGTGCAGCTCATGCAGCTGTGGGAATGCATCCGAGAAGCCTGGTCTCCTGCCTCCCTGAGGTGACCAAGTGGGAATGAACAGAGGACATCTGCAACTCTACAACTCTGCCATCCTCAAGCATCCAACAGCCCCACTGCAGAAACATGGCCAAACCTCCCACCAATGCTACTGCAAACAGGACTAGAAGATGGAGGTGGCTGCAAGTTTGCCAAGAAAGTGAATCATGCAAATGAGATTCCAGGACTACTGAATGCTCAGCAGATTTTAGGACCACTTAATCCATGAAATAAAATGAATGGACTAATAGCAGTCTGGGAAAATACTTTATGTTTCAATGCTATGTATCATCTATAGCCGGTTATGAAATTCTACCCCTGTTCATTGTGTTAGAGTTTTTTTGCAGAACTTTGTAAATCATAGATAACTGGTAGATATGTAATCTCTATCCTTGTGGTAATGACTGAATTGATAACCTCCCTCACCCCCACCAACAACAACCAGCCCTGTGGAAAAAAGTTTTGTCTCCATTTGCAATTCATCTCAACATCCCTTTACTGATATTACTGTGCTATTTTGGCTTTTCCTTTGAAACAGTTGTTACAGGTTGAATGGTATCCCCCCCCCCCAAAAAAAGATATGTCAAAGTCCTAACCCTCAATACCTCTGAATGTGACCTTATTTGGAAATAGGGTTTTCGCAGGTGATCGAGCTAAGATGAAATCATTAGGGTGGGCTCTAATCCAGTGTGATTGTGTCCTTATAAAAGGGAGAAATTTGGACAAAGAGACATGCACACAGGGAGAACACCAAACAAAGAGGAAGGCAGGGGTCAGGATAATACATCTATAAGCTAAGGAATGTTGTAGATTTCCAGGAAACCTCCAAACCCAGGAGAAAGGTATGGAACAGGTTCTCCCTCACAGCCCTCGGAAGGTAGCAATCCTGCCAACAACTCTTTGATCTCAGCCCTCAAGCCTCCAGAACTGTGAGACAATAAATTTGCGTGGTTTAAGCCACCCAGTTTGAGGTACTTGGCTATGGCAACCCTAGCAAACTAATATGCCAGTTATAACATCTGCCTAGTTCCCTTGTATCCTATGAGTAAAATGAATTCTTTAACACATGTTCATTTTGTATCTGTATGAGAGTCATGAGTTTATCTTTTCCTGAAGCTTAATAAAATAAATGGATCTTCTGCTGTCCCTCTCCATTCCCAAAGAGTTCTCAGCCAGGATTATCCCTGAATACTCTTTTTTTTTTTTTTTTTTTCAAATCCCTGAATTGTTGGACTGCATAAAGGCATCACAATATATCTTTTAAAAAATATCTCATAATTGGAAACTTAACCAATCAAAATGGGCTGCCTCCCCTCATTTAGCTGAGTGGATGGGAAGGGGGAAAAAGCTCTCAGAGCTACCAGGCTCTGTGCTGGGCACTGGGCATTCTGTAGGATATATTAAGGTGTCTACCCAACAGTTATCCCCTCTTCTTCAGTGGTAAAAGAACTCCAGCATTGGACCAGAAGTGTTCACCTTCCCCTACAAGTCTCAGGAAAGGGCCCCTACCCAGTTTTCCCCAGAAGTAAAGCCTGATGTGTCTAAGGCCCCCCTGGTGGTCCCAGTTTCCTTGCCAGTGATTGATTAGACATGGCTGGGAGGTAAGGGCAGGGAAAGAGATTCTAAAAAAAAAAAAAAAAAGAGGTTTCATGCTCTTAAAAAAAAACCTATGTGGGGAAAAGCACAACCTTTATTGAGTCTACATGTGATGCCTGGAAACATCACATCCATCTTGCAATCCTGAGAGGAGCTAACTTGACTAAGGACAAAATGTGTCACACCTAATATGGCAGAGCGGAAAGAAGAAAAATTGATGGGTTCTTGATAACATTTTTGAGCCACTGAACTAACCAAGGCTGGAAATGGTCTTCCTTGGGACTTCCTGATATATAAGATAATAAACTTTTTTTTTACTGAAGTAAGCTGAATAGGAGTTTTCTATGTCATTTACCCCAAAGCATCCTATAGACTATAAGATATCTGTGAACATTCTCATCTTACAGACGAAAATCTGAGGTTCAGATATAACTTGCATCCATCGAGGGTCACACATAAAACAAAAGTTGTATCCATCTCAAACTCTAGATCCATCCTCTCTGCACTAGTACCTAACTTCTCTATATTCGTTATTGGTCACTGAAAGAAGATTAATTTCTCTGCTTTGTTTCTGTGTTTGTAGCATTTAAAACATGTCAGGAAGTCACAGAGCCTAGTGGCTGAGGGCAAACTTTGGTGTCAGACTGAGCTGTCTTGGTGAGACCGCAGGCAAGTCACTTGGCCCCTTTAGCCTCAGTTTGCTCATAGGTAGAATGAGATAGCAATTCCTACAATGCAAGGTTGTGGTGAAGACTAAATGAAACTAAATGTGAAGCACTTACCACAGATCCTGGCACATTCTACGTGTGCAGAAAAAAACTGGTGATAACCATGACTGTGCCATGCAGTGTGACCCCCACCTCTTCACCAGGCAGCCAGCATTTTGAATGTGGGGAGAACATCTCGTTCTCCGTGCACAGAATGGTTTCATCCATTTCACTTCAGACATCTTAGAGCCTCCCCTTTTCCTGCTAAAACTGTGAGCTCCTCCTCCTCCTGCCTAGACAGCCACTATCAAAGGAGCCCAACTCCCTGGAAGCACCCAGCACTCCTTGCTGGAGCCCAGCCTGGTTTTGCCTCTACTCACATTACACCCCATCTCCCCACCCCCCACCCCCCAGGGCCCTGAGACCTTTGATGTTCGTGTGGCTGCCTGGCAGGGGCAGAAAGATAAAACCCAACTTGTTCCCTCTCTCAGCAATAAGACCTTTGGCAATTTTAAGGGGCACAGAGATAAAAGCCTGGATTTTTTTTTCTTTCTTTTCATTTTCTTCCCCCAACAACAGATGGTGGTTTGTCTTTACCAACAACTCCTTCAGAGCCACACCAGCATCAGGAGCATGAAATGAGCAGAAAACCACGGCAGGGGAGTTTTGTCTGCAGCATGCGGAATCTGCCTGCCTCCAGGACACACAGAAGGTGGAGCGGAGAGGGGAGCTGTCTACAAAAAGTACCCCACAGGGGTGACCTAAGCTCACAATCCCCATCTCATTCCCAAAAACTGTTTTCTTAACATTTACGCTTTGCCACTTTCAGCTTGGCAAATAGACAAGGCAGGGACGAGGAAGGATGTAGAAAGCTCAACTTGTCTCCTGGATAAATCTTGAGTTGACTTGACATCTTCTGGTCCGGAGGGCTTAGTGTGCTGACAGTGGGTAGGTGTCTGTATGTGGAGCGTGCTGTTGGGACTCACAAGTGCAGTGTCCAGCTCTGCTGTCAGTCCATGTGACAACTGACCAAGGGCAAGTGGAGGAGGGAAGGGAAGAGGCTACCTGCATAACAATGAGACCTACGTTTTCTGAGTAAGGCCCATGTGTCAGGGTCTGGTCTCAGCATCCAATATGTAACAATCATACAGTAGGTGAGACTACTTTCCTCATTTTACAGACATGGAAACTGAAGCTTAGAGAGCTGATGTCAGTTGTCCAAGGTCATATCCCAAGGGGCAGAGGCAGGACTTAAACTCAGATCTGCACCAAATTGTGTATTCTTAACCAGGTATTACAAACTGCTTTCTGCAGGGATTGTGAGGGTACTTTGAAAAATGCCAAGCTAGAAACAATTGTAGGGCATCTATTATCCACTGAGTTGTGTCCCCAAAAAGGATATGTTGAAGTCCTAATCCCCAATACCTGTGAACTTGACCATCTTTAGAAAGAGAGTCTTTGCAGATGGAATCAAGTTAAAATGAGGACATATTGGATTAAGATGGTCTCTAATCCAATGGCTAGTCTTCCTTAAGAAGAGGGAAATTTGGATACAGACACATACAGAGGGAAGACAGCCATGTGAAGAGGGAGGCAGAAATTGGAGTGATTATACCACAAGCCAAGGAACACCAAGAACTGCCAATAACCACAAGAAGCGAGGAAGAGGCAAAGAAGGATCCTCCTCTAGAAACTTCGAGAGAACATGACCCTGACACCTTGATTTGGGATTTCTGGCCTCCAGATTGTGAGAGAATAAATTTCTGTTGTTTTAAGCCACCAAGTTTGTGATACTTTGTTATAGCAGCCCTGGAAACTAACACACATCTGTCTTTATGAGTTTGGAGAAGGAGGTGGGGCGAGGGGAGAGAGAGAGAGAGAGAGTGTGTGTGTGTGTGTGTCTGAGGGGAGGGAGGAGGAAGGCAAGAGAACTTCCAGACCAATAATATAAAGATTATCTCCAGTATACTAGCGTGGGGAATAGGGCAAGGATCAAGGATGCTGTCCACAAAAGAGACTGACAAAAATGGATGGTAAATATAGTGAAATAAAGGGTTTCACTGAAGTAAAAGGGTAAGAAAAAAGAGAGGGGAATTGGAACCAAGTCTGATGGGTCAGCTCCTTGAAAGCAAGAAGTATCAAAGAAGGTTCCAACATTCCCTGCCAGGAAAGGAGTGATTGAGAAAGAGCAGTGTGTGCTTCGGTCACCCCAGTGATGATGACCTAGCCCCGCACCTCCACCCAGACTTCTCACACCTCAACCAGGCTCTTCTGTCAGACACCTCTTCAGTTACTGCACTCAGAGAACACAAATTTAGCACTCCCAAAGTGACTGGCATGGAAGCGGTTGGGGAGGAGGGCCAGAGAGCAGCAGTAAGGGACAAGACACTAGGAGCCTTTGGCTGTCTTCAGCCTGGACATCTCTCCACCTTCCTAGAAAGTGGGCTCTCAGACCTCTAGCCCATCAAAACTTGACTGGGGCTTTTGCCCACCTCCCTGGGCCCATGACAGCTTCCACACCCTTTGTCATAATGTTTGGGCACTTTCTTGTGTTTCTTTCTATTCATATCTACATACAGATACAGATAGATAGATAGATAGATAGATAGATAGATAGATAGATAGGTAGATAGGTAGATAGATAGATAGTAAATATAATGACTCCATTAGATTGTGAGTATCTGAAAGGCAAGGCCGGTGTTCTATTCAACTCTATCTAGTCTCCTTTGCAGAGCCTGGAGCACAGTAGTGAATCAGTAAACAGTTGATAAATCAATGTCTGGGATATTCTAGAACTCAAACAAAACTCTGTAAGTAAAAGAAAAATAGGTAAAGGACATAAACACATGACTGACAAAATAAACAAACTACAAATGGTTCTTATCTCATGGAAAGATCATACCCAACACCACCACAAGAAGAGGAATATAAGTTGAAGCTACACTGAGAAAACATGTTTCACCTCTTAGGCAGAAGTATGACAAGATATTGTGTTGGGAGGCGGTGGGGACACAAGCAGGCTCACACCCGCTTGCAGAAGTGTGACAGACTCAACCTGTAAGTGAGGCAGTGTCTTTCAAAATTACAAAAATAAGGAAGGGTATAGCTCAGTGGAAGAATGTGTGCTTAGCATGCACAAGGTCCTGGGTTCTATCCCTAGTACCACCATTAAAAATCAATCAATCAATCAATCAATCAATCAATCTATCTAATTACCTCCCCTCCCCACAAAAAGAGAAAAAATTACAAATATGTCTACTCTTGGTCCAGTATTTCATTTCTGGGGCTATCTGTAGGATATATCATGGATAGACCTGAAATCATAAAGCTGGTGTATGTACAAGCCTTGTTTGTGACAGCAAGAAATTTTAAGCAATTCAAGGGCTCTTCTCTAGAGAACTTGGAAGAGAAACTGTGGTGCTTGAATAAGAATGAGAAGAATAAAAACTATATTCATATTTGTTTAATTTGCATTAAGAAACACTGGGAGGATCCACATGGAACTAATGAATGTGGTTCCCCAGGTTGGAGCAGGGAGCAGGGGCCATAGCTGGGGAGAGAACATTTTTCAAGGCATGGTTTTCACATCATTTTGATTCTTGAATTATGTAAATGTACTGCCTAGTTGAAAGAAAAATAGACTAAAAGCCAAAAAAGTATATAATATTAAGTAATATGTAGAAGATGGAGTTGGAAGAGTCCTACCCCTCTCATACACTGCCAGAAGGTTCATGGGGAAGGAATAAAATGACTCAAAACTCAGAATAAATTAAAATTTTAAAATAGCATTAAAACTTACCTATTGGTTAACCAATTTCTTAAAAGACTAAAGATGAGATCTGTTTTCCTTAAGAACAAAAGAACTGGGATAAATAAACAATACTAGTCAAAATCCCTTAAGCCATTTAAAGGAAAATTCCCATTGCCCATTGTAGGGGATTTCATATGCTTAGGACACAATATGTCTAATCTGTCAATTCTCTCATTTCCTTTGTGCCAATCTCACTGGAATTCCATGTATTTCCTACTATTAGTCTCTTCTAGCTACTTTTCAACTCTTTCCCAAACCCAATATTCTCACATATCTTGAACTTTCTTTTCATACCATACAATCCAGCAGTTCCACTTCTGGATATTTTTCCAAAAAAAGCAAAAACACTAATTCAAAAGGATATATGCACCCCTACATTAATTTAATCATTCACAATAGTCAAGGAAGCAGCCTGAGTGCCATTTAATACATGAATGGGTTAAGAAGATGTGAGGTGTGTGTGTGTGTGTGCGCGCACGCGCACACACACACACAATGGAATATTACTCAGCTATAAAAAAGAATAAAATTCTACCATTTACAACAACATGGATGGACCTAGAAAGTATTATGCTTAGTGAAATAAGTCAGATGGAAAAAGAAAACTACTGTAAGGTTTCACTTATATGTGGAATCTACAAAAAAAAACAAATGAACAAACATAACAAAAGTGGAGTCATAGATACAGAGAACAAACATACGGTTGCCAGAGGGTTAGGGGGTAGAGAATGAGTGAAACAGGTGAGGAAGATTAAGAGGTACACACTACCAGCTGTAAAATAAATGAGTCATGGGGATGAAACATACAGAGAGGGGAATATAGCCAATAATTATGCAATATCTTTGTATGGTGACAGACGGTAACTGGACTTACCATGGTGATCCTTTTGAAATGTATAGAAATATTGAATCACTATGCTGTGTTCTAGCAACTCACATAGTGTTGTAGAGCAATTATACTTCAAAAACAAACAAACTCATAGAAAAAGAGATCAGATTTGTGGTTACCAGAAGCAAGGAGTGGTGGGAGGGGGGATTGGATGAAGGCAGTCAAAAGGCACAAACTTCCAGTTATAAGATAAATAAGTAGGGAGGAATATAACTGATACTGCTGAATGTTATATATGAAAGTTGTTAAGAGAATAAATTTTCTTTCCTCAACACAAGGAAAGAAACTTTTTTTCCATTTCTTTTATTTTGAATATGTGAGGTGATGAATGTTCACTAAACTTATTGTGATAATCATTTCATGATGTATATAAGCCAAGTCATCATGCTGCACACTTTAAACCTATACAGTGTTTTATGTCAATTATATCTCAATAAAACTGGAAGGAAAAAAAGATATCTAGTTCAATACACACCTCATATTTTTATTTAAAAATCTAGATTGACTATCAGGGGTGCAATGCCCTGCCCAACCCAGGACACTATAACTTATTAAACACCATAATAATCTTTATAAGATAAATACTATCACAACCCATCTTATCAACATTTCACAGATGAGAAACAGGAAAGGTGGAGCACTTTGTTCAAGGTTATGCAGTGTGGGCAGGTGCAGCTGGGATAGAAACCCTAGGAGTCTGACTTCAGAGCCCACTGTCCCCAGGGCTGCCTCTCTAGATGGCCCCTAAATACTGTCTAGTCTAGACTTGTCCTCTGCTTCTCATCCCCCCATTCATGCATTCATTTGTGCATCAATCATCCATGGCCACCTAGTATATACCAGGCACCATGCTGGGTGAAGGGGATATAGAGATTAAGGAGACAGCAGCTCTGAATTTGAGAAGCTCACAGTGCAGAGAGAACACACACAGGTAAACACACAGCCCATATACAGGAGGTTCTGTAATGTGAGCCTAGGATAGGACCACCCAACCCACTTGTGTATCTCTTTTGTTCTATTTCCTTTGCTCAGAAAGTCTTCATCTGGGGCCCGGTATCCATCACAACTGGAAAATCAGTTCAGTGAGGATTCTTCCAGACAAGTAAAGGTACCCAAACAGGTTTACATGCTAACAATGATTAGACTGGGTCTTGGGGTCTGCTCTCTTGCAGCTTACAGTTTTATGAATGTCATTTCATGTTGAAGTAAGAACAAGGATATTGTGTATTTTTGCTTCTTGCCACAAGAATCCAGGTTGAAATGAAAACTTTCGAAGGGAGACCTAATCTGATGATACTTCTCACAGTAGAATTCAAAGCACAGAGCAGGAAACAAGAGCCCAGAGATCTCACCTGTTGCCCTTAAATGTTCCCTTCCTTTTACCACAGTCCGAAGGAGTCATGTTCCTAACGCCATTGTACTGACTAAGCTAGAAAGGACAACCTACTTACTAGACATGCAGCTTTCCCTATAATTTACTCAGTCTCCAAGGGGCAAGACTGTCCCAAACAAACCATTGAGACCAGTCACACAGACCTGGTTTCAAAACCAGGCTCTGCCACTTCCTCATCTTCCTCATCTGCAGAATGAGGATTATAACGAAGATTCAATAAGATAATAGATGCAAAGGCTCTAGCCTCAGGCATGAGCCAACAAACCCCTCTTGGGACACTCACAACCAGAGTCACTACCAACTTCCAAGTGCACACTTACCCATCTCAGCTCCTGAGCTAATGGACAGTATCAGAGCCCTGGCCCCCTCTGCCCAGGGGCCCTGTACTAATTTCTGCAGCCACAATCCTGGCCTCCAGTGCTGCAGAGGAGCAGGCAGAACAGGCTCTGGGACCCGAGAAAAGAGGAGCTCCAAAGAGACAGGAATTATCCCAGCTGCCATCACGGAGGCTGGGGTTGGGGTTACACTCCAGACTAGGGGAGCAGAACAAGTGCAGGAAACCTGGGCAAAGGGAAATGCTACAGGTTGGAAGCAATGCAGTGTCCCCAGAGACAGCCCAAGTCCATAGCTCAACATCAGCAAAGCAATAGCATCCAAAAAATTACTTTGGAAAGAATTCACTATTTCCCAAAAGGCACCCAAGACGTCACCTTGAGGAGGAAAAAAAAAACACCCTGAACTTTTGTTATGGGCCTGGCCTACACTTTGGTGTGGCTTGCTATTGTTTTTAGTTTTAAATACATAGAAGCAAGGTGAAGGTAGGGAGTGGAAGGTAGACACCCTATTCTTTCCCATGCAGAACCTCTGAAGCTCCTAACTGGCCTTGCCCCCTTAAATACCAACAACATTTAACTTTATGTCTCTCTATGGAAGGGGGTCAGAAACCCAAATGCCTACAGAGGTCAAGCAGATTAGATACACGAGCAACTGTACCAGTTGAGGAACCTGAAACACATACACTCTGCGGAAGTGGAACAGCTGCTGATCAGCCCCAGCCAACCGTTGCCATAGAGAAGCAGAGTCAGTGTTGCTGGAATGACTTTTTTTTTGTTCAATATATACAGAGAGATTTATTTTAAGGAATTGGCTCACTCAGTTACAGGGGCTGGCAAGTCCAAAATTCATGGTGCAGGTCGGAAATTCAGGTAATAGTTGATGTTAAGATCTTGAGTCTGAATTCAACAGGGCAGCAATCACTTGCTTATGATTACGACATAAGCGTAGTACTAACGTCACTCAGTCACCTTCAGACATACACAATGACAATGACAGATTTTGTTTTCCTGGGGGTGGAAGTGGATTTACCTTCCTTGTGCATATTTCCAGTGTTACACGTTCACATGGTTATATAATTATTTATGTCTTTCTTCTCTAATAAACTGAAGGATGTTTTTCAAAGGGATGCCCACAAATCACAGACAGCAAAATCTCCTGGAACTTCTTTTAGAACTTCAGATTCCTGGCCACCCCTAATCTACTAAATCAGGAAATCTACACTTTTAACAGGCTCTCTCTCTCTCTCTCTCTCTTTTTTTTTTTTTTTTTTTTTTTTTTGTCTTGTATATGCTAACATTTCAAAACTACTGACAGAAATTATCTTCTCATTTTTGTTCCTCAGTGACCAACAAAGTCCCCGGCACCTAATGGGAACTTAACAAATGTGGTTGAACAAATTAATAAATAGGGTTACTAGTTTATCCTTAGTTTCCCTTGTAATGTCTATACAAATCATAACATTGAACTTGAAATCTTGATCTCTTCATTTTAGATTCTGGCCAACCATTGCATAATCATCTGTGTCAGTTAGCCCCACTAGACTAGAAAACTCCTTGCACTTTTGTTATTCTTGTATTTCCAGAACCCACCAGTAACTGGCATGTGTTAGGTAAATACTTGCTGAATGAATAGACAGATGGTTGAACAGACAGGTAGACAGAGCTACCTGAATACAGAACACTCACTGCCTTACTAGGTTGTGCAAACGTTTTACTTGCTAGCCCTTCAGTTTTTACAATTTTCTTATCCTGTCTTACAATAATTTATAACTGCTACAGGTATTAAGAGTGCATCTAGAACTTTCAGTTGGTATGGCATAGTTAAGAGCCTGTAACATGTAATTTCTGTAGCATTAACTGTTTCTCTTTTATCCCTTTCAGAAAATAAATTAAAAAATATATATATGTATAAAATGATGCCTGTAATTCAGAGTCATGCTATTTTGGAGATGCCCTTGAATCCTCTTCAGTGTATAAACAAAACTATTTATAAGCTTGGTTCCTTAAACTATTACTACTACTGTCCTTTAAAAAATTCTTCGTGATTCCCTCATGACTGATACAGGACCAACACTATGTCAAGACACTCAGGTTAAGAACAACTGCTGCAAGACACAGAGAACAAACTTATAGTTACCATAGGGTAAAGGGGGTGGGAAGGGATAAATTGGGAACTCGAAAACTGCACCTCTTGGGGAGTGATGGAAATGTTAGCTATCTTGATTGTGGTGGTGATTTCATGGGGGTAAACATCTATCAAAATTCATCAAATTGTACATCTAAAATATGTGCAGTTTTACTGTACAGGGACCATACTACAATAAAAGTGTTAAAAAAAAAAACAAACAAACAAACCAGAATAACTGCTGCAAATCATTTGACCTAAATTGGGCAGTAAAGATTTCCATTTCCAGAATGATTGAAATTAGAAAAACTGAAAATATCAAATGTTGGTGAAAATGTGGAGCAATCAGAATTCTCAGATGTTGCTGGTGGGAAACTGATATTTACCCACGAAAAATGAAAACATTGTCATCATAAAGACTTGAACAAGAATGTTCATAGCAGATCTATTCAAAATAGACCCAGACTGGAAGTGACAGACCCAAATGTTCTTTCTCTTAAAGGACAAAATAAAGTGTGATATACAATGGGATAATACTTAGCAATAAAAAGGAGCAAACTACTGATGTATACAACATGAACACACCTCAAAATTACCATCTTAAATGAAAGAATCCAGAAACAAAAAAGTGCATTCTTTATTATTCCATGTCTAGAAAATTCGTAAAAGCTAAAACTAATTTGTAGTGTTAGAGATCAGAAGAATGGTTGCCTCTGCAAAGAGCACATATTGATCAGAAAGGGACACAAAGGAACTTCCCAGGTGAGAGAAATGTTCCATATCTTGATTTGGCAGTGGTCACATGAATGTAATCATTTGTCAAGAGTCATTGAATTGTTTTCTTAAGATCTGTGCATTTTCCTATATGTAAAATATCTCATGTTAAAATTGTGTCTCTATATTGGCCAGAAATATCAAAGCACGATCTATCATTTATACATTGTGTTTTCTTTGTTGGGACCAGTTTTCAGAAATGAAAGACTTTAAACAATCTGATTCCAGTGGAGGGTGTCACCCACATCTCAACACAACACCCTTCTGTCTTCCTACAAAGGTATTACAGAACACTCAAACACCATTCCAATGTATAATTTATACAAGTGCCTGGCACCATTCTGGCTTTTTATATTCATTAGTTGATTTAAGTTTCACATTTTAGAACTGTGCAGTGCAAATATTTAACAGATGAGAATCAAGGTCCAGACAGACTAAGTTGTTTGCCCAGGTTCACACAGCTAATGAGTGATGTCACTGGGACTCCAACCCACATCCCAAGCCCACACTCTTTCCTCTTCCAATAAACACACACCTGAATCACAATTCATAGATCTTTCCATTCTTTTATCATGAATCTGTGATAACAGTTCCTCCTATGAGATTTTTAAATAAATAAACTAAGCTTTTCTAAAGGGCTCTAGGGCCCATGGAAAGTTTTAAACCATCGCCTGATATGTCCAGCCTGGCTCTCATTCTCAAACTCATGTTTGCTTTGGAATCTAGAGACTGGAATGATCCACTGAAAGTAAATAAAGGAAGCCACAGAGCATTTGTTGGCCAAGGGCAAAGGGGGTGTTTCCTTCATTGTGTTTAGGTGTTAAAATTCTCCATTATTCTACACACTGAAGTATTGTCATTATTTTAGAAGGGAAGCAGATACACTGATAGCATTTTTAAATATGAAAAACCAAAAGCAATTAGCAGAGGGAAGAGGGAAATGAGCTTTATTGTCTAAAACTACTGACTGCTCTTTCTAGCCATAGTCCTTAGGATAGAATTTCTCATCGCATTTTTCACTCTCATTAGTGATTTTTAACAGTGAACACTCAAGTCTATAGCAAAGCCAAGGTTACTTATTCTGATCTGTTAGAAGCCCCTAAGAACCCACCCAAAAATGCCAGAAAAATTCAAGTGACCCTCATATACACAATGAAAATAATATTCTACAGAAATGCCTCATTAATGTCAACATAATTCACTTCATGTCAAAATAATTCACTTTTCCTGGAAAATGTAAAACTTCTATGAAAAAGAATGATACTTTTTAGGTACCAAGACTGAAACAAGCCGAATAGCTGCTAATGTTTCTAGATGATCAACTGATTAACCAATGACAAAAAAGAAAAAAAAATTATCATTATTGATAAGCAGGTTTCCAGTTGAGTATACTTTCAATACTACCGATGCTCTGAAAATCGTTTTGCATCATCCACAGAAAGCCCTCACATATTTGGTCAACAAAATTGGAAGCTGGTTTTCAACCTGGTTTTAAGTCCTAATCCTATTTTCCATGAAAAATGGTTTGCTCTTTAAAAAGTTCAGGACAATAATTCCTTTGGAGGAAATTTAATTCTGTGCCTGGCTTGTTATTATAGATACAAACCATCCTAGGTGTCAGCTATAAGCTGAAGAATCTTATTCCTCTCTTTGGCTATGGAGCAAGGAAATAATAAAAAAGCATCTCCCCTGATCTTATAACCTTCAAGTTTCAACTAACAGTGAATATGATTCCCAGGACTGTAAACAGTCTTATTAAAAAAAACCTTGCCTTTCCTCTCAGATTTAACTTTTCCCCTTTCTTAGGTATCAGCAATAAAAGTACTATGTGTAAATGTCCTTAAGATTTGGGCAAAGTTATCACAAGATTCAAAATATGCAGCCCCTACAGACTAGGGACAGGTGGCTTTTCATATGCTTAAAAGCAGTTAAAGCAATTCCAGGAGTGTGCAGGGAATAAAGAGGAAAGACTCAGAATAATAGAAGTAAGGTAGAATCATCAAGAAAGAATGCTAAGTTTTAAAACATATGATTTTGTTATGCTGGCAGTTTCAAGTTGAGTAATTTAAGCCAAAGAGGTTGTTTGACTTTGGTTCTCCCTGGGGGAATATGCACAGCAGCAAAGGATAATGGAAAAGGGTGGGGGGCTTGGATACAGAAGGTTTCAATCTCTGTTTTTTTTCCTCCTAGGCCAGAAACTGGGCAATGAAAACAAACTGACAATCATAATAGCTAACAGTGACTGAGGCTAAAAGTGAGCCAAACGCTTAATTCTATGAGGTAGTGAAGTGTTCGGAAGGATGGGCTTTGGAGCCACATGGTTTGGTTTCAAACACTCTCTCTCCCATTTATTAGCTGGGCAAGTTCCTCTTCTGTTTAATCATCATACAGTGGCATCGCCCTTCGATGTGGCTTATGAAAATTACCGAGCTAATTCTAAGATTAAGCATATAGAACAGTGTTTGTTTGGCACAAAGTAGATAATCAGTGTTTCCTATTCGTATTCCCATTTTACACATAGGAAACTGAGACACCGAAAGTCTGTTTGCTAAAGATGTGGCAATTAATATCTAACGAATGAACCTACAACATCTGGCCCTTTGTAAGCATTTCATACATAACAGTTATTTCTCATTCTACAATAAACAAAGAGGTCACTGTGAAAACAACTCTCCTTTTGGTATTCAAAATTATGATCTGCCTAAATTGAACCTAAAGAGTTCCAGGTGCAGATTTCTAGCATAAAACATTTAAATAGCGGTCAGTTATTATTATCTTCCCCTTCCTCTTGCATCCCTGGTCTTAAACCCAGAGCACATCAATAAATTATGCAGATTGAATGAACACCTATATTCTACAATAACCTTTGTATTAAAGCACCTTTTCAATAACAATCAGTTCACTGATTTGTAAAATGGGAAACCCAAACTGGTCCCCACAGCAGGGCACTTGCAGGGTGAATTTCTGACACTCCAGGTTCTAGCCCACCAGCTGGGCATCTCAAAACTTAACACTGAGCAGAGAACACAGTCATCTCTTAGGGACAGACTACCCTTAGCCAAGCTCACGATCAAGACCCATGTACAAAACCAGAACGTCGAACGATCGATTTCAAAGAGATAAAGCACACCAAGCAGGCTGAGACTAGATTAGTTGATGGCAGTACTCACTCCCTGTGGACAAATCTGCATGGGAAACCAGATTATAATTAGAAGGCTGCTTAGTATAAATATAAAACCAGACAGAAGGCAGATCTAGCCCTCTCCAGAGTAGTCAGAGCTGAAGAGTTCATACTGGGGCCAGATGGGTTCAGTCCTTTGTTCTGCAGATAGCCCCTTCCAGACATAATTTACACTTCCTCTGAGACCAATCAACCCATTTCTGAAGGACTTATTCTTTCTTCGGTTCTGTGAATAACTGTAAGCCTGCTACAGTCAAGTCTGCAGGGCCTAGAAGCCATTGCATCCTTTCAGGTAATTTGTCTATATGTGTAATCTGATCCCTTTTATGTTTGTTTCACAATTTAGTTCTCTTAGAAGGCAATCTCATTTCCAAAGTTCGAAGCTCATAAGTAGGTAGCTATTTTTTCCCAAATACCAATGGTAAGATAATCAGCCCATCTAACATAAAACAAATTCTCCAAAAATGTACTCTCCCTTTCTTAAAGCCCCCCCTTTCCTGCAGTCAACAACAGTTTACCTCCCTGTGGCAGTTAGAAGTATTCATGAGGGAAAAAAAAAAAAGAAGTATTCATGAGGGACACTAAGGGTCAGTTCACTCATTCACTCATTTAACTTCTACTTACTGGGCGTCTATTACATGCCAAGCACTGAGCAACACACTGTGGGTCAACAGAAAGCTGCCTTAGACACACCTCAGTGACCTGAGAGCAAACTGGAGAATCTTTGCAGGGATTTTCTAAAAAGCAGCACTTAAACACAAGTGGCCTGAGAGATGGTTCTAGATGCCACATGATTGGACATCAGTAATTTTGCTCTAGTTGCATTCATTGTTAAGGTTGCTGTCTCAATCCAGGCAGCTATTACAAAATACCACGGGCTGGGTAACTTCTAACTAACAGAAACTTATTTCTCGCAGTCGTGGAGGCTGGAAGTCCAAGATTAGGGTGCAGCACAGTCAGGTGAGGGGCCCCATCTGAGCTGCAGAGTGCTCACTATATTCTCAGGTGGTGGAAGGGGACAGGAGAGCGCTCGGATATTAATCCCATTCATGAGAGCTCCACTCCCATGACCTAATCACCTCCCAAAGGCTGCACCTCCTAACCCATCCCACTACGCTTTAGGATTTCAACGTGTGAATTCTGGAGGGGGCACAAATATTCAGACAATAGCAGTCACCTTCCATTGACATTAGTGATAGTAGTTTTCCATTTATGGTGATGAATTAAATTTCTTTTAAAAATTAGTTTATTTACGCTTTTTAAAGTGAGCCAAGAGGGAGGGTATAGTTCAGTGGTAGAGTGCATGCTTAGGGTTCAATCCCCAGTACCTCCATCAAAATAAATAAGTAAATAAATAAATTTAATTACCGCCAAAACAAAAATAAAAAATAAAGTGAGTCAAATTAAAACTACGAAGAAATTGATAGTATGGGCACTACTTGGGCTTATCAAAATTGTGAAGAGAATTTGAAATGACTGAAGCTTGAGAAAGGCTGGACCAGCCCAAGGAGAGAAGTGCTAAGGCTCCAGGACGCCAGGATGGTGGTCCAGGGAAGCAGAGGGGATTCAGGGTGTGGCTTTGGCCACCTTAGACTACCTGAGAAGAGAGTTTATGCTCAGGTCACTATTCCCATTTGAGTAGCTTCAGGACATCTAGGAGCAAGGCCTTTGGAAGGAATAAAGATGAGGAAGGGAGAGCGACGTGGTGGGAGGGGAGTGGGTGGAGATAGGAAAGGGGCTGAAGGAAATGATATAACAGTTTCTCTCAATGCCAGTTAGGACAGCAGTGCCATTATCCTTCCACTTCAGCTAGGACAGCTTTCTGGGGAAAGCCAAAACAGTTCAAAGCTTTTCTTAGAATCTCATTTTCCTCTATAAACTAGGGAGAACCCAGCCGTAAAATGATCATTTCCAGAAACAAAAGAATTAAAATAATGAATCTTCTTGTACTGTTGACTTCGCTCTGTCACTGTCACAGGTGGCTTTTGGAGATGAGGAAAGAGATATTAGAGTAATTGTTCCTAGAGGAAGATAGGGACTCTCTGCAAATTTAAATCTACTGCCTCTTACACCGGCATTGTGTTTCCCAAGCAAAATCTTTGCAGAGCAGCTGGATGGCACATATGATATATTCTTATAAGCCAAGGCTATTTTTTTTTTCCTAGTTTCATATCCAAACTAATCCTTAGGGGATTTTACAAATGCTTATGGAATTTATTCAATGCCCTGTTTTTGCTCCTGTTTCTCTCCATGGTCCCAGTATGTTCTAGCTTAAGATTTGGTCAAACTAACTTCTAAGTAATGCCTCTAAATTTCTATTCCAATACTCTTACCACCATCACCCCCTAAACACACATCATCTGTGCCCAGGATCTAAATTCACCTACAGAAGAGGAGCAGGAGGGAGAGAGTCAGAAGCCTCTTTAGACCTACAAATCAGTCTGAAGGATGAAGGGCAGAAGTAGGGATAAGACAACAAGAGGTGGCCGGACTTCAGTGTCAGACAAAGATGGGATCCAGCAGAAAGAACCAACAAACCACCCACTATGGGTGGGGTGGAACCTTTATGGGATGAAGAAAAAGATTATAAACCAGGGGCTGGTAGAGTCACATGAGGTACTTCTGGAAAACTCTTGGTTCAAAGTGGACACTGAATGAAGGTTTGTGGGTTGGATCAATAAATACATGAATGGTTGCCTAAGTTAGAGGGGCCACAGCAGGCTCAGTAGATGATAGGGAGCTGACCACCCAGAAGCTTATTCTTACACTTTCAGAGTTTCAGTCAAACGTGCGTTGAAGGTTAGAGGACACAACCGGTATCTTAACCCATTAGCCAGACTGGTGTATTAGATCAACATGAGACATGGCTCCACTCCTCTTGTATTTTACAATAAAGACCATCTAAGCCCCAAGGGCTTTCTAAGATTAAAGAAGCTGAAGCTCACTAAGATAAAGAGAGGTGAGAACATGATATATGGCAAGTTCCATAAGAACTGGTAAAAAATGCCATAAGAACCAGTCTGGTTATTGTTGTAGATGGCACTCACTGTTTCAGGGAACATCTCTTGAGAGGCTACTACCCACTTCATGGTTGATGGAGGGCAGGTGCTTGGTCCTGAACAAGTGTGACAGACAGAGAGAACTGGGTGAAGAGCCAGGAAACATGAATCTGGCTCACTCAGTGACTTTGAGAAAGGGCATTCCAGGCAGAGAATAACTTGTGAGCCATCCCAGAGAGATAAGAAAAACCACGTGAGTCCAAGAAATGATAAGCAGCACTGTCTTCAGTAAAAGCATCAGGTAGGAATGGCAAGATTTTTGGCTAATATGTAGCAAGTGCTCAATAAAGACCTGTTGAATGAATGAATGAGAAGTAAGCAGAAACAGATCACAGAGTCCCTTATATTTATTCTATGCTAAGAAACTTGGATTTCTTGGAATCTTATAAGCAATGGAGATTCACCAATGGGAGAGGACTTTACTCAGACTTAGGTTATAGCTAGGTGCTATGCTACGTGGAAAATTAATCTAGGGAGACAAGAAATAACACAGAAAAATCAGTTAAAAGTGTATGATCCTAGGGAGGGAGAAGAGCAAATGACTTGGAGAAATCAGAGCTAAAACAGCACTTGGCAAGTAATTTGATAAGGAGTGTAAGTAGAAGAAAAATTGAACCATGGGCTTTTAGCGTGATAAAGTACTTAACAGTAACACCAGTTTATACAGAAAGTGCATGAAGAACAAGCGTAGAATGGAAACTGATAAGCCTGGCCTTTGGACACACTGAGTGGAACATACAGGTGGAAATAAACCATGGCTAACATTTACGGAGCCTTTCTAATGGACCAAGAGTTATTCTAAGCCCCCTTCATATGTGAACTCATTTAATCTTCACAACAGCCCCCGTGAGGTCTGTACAATTATTAACACCATTTTATAGAGAAGGAAAACAAGGTATAGAAAATTTAAGTAAGTTCCCAAGGTTCCCAAAATCGTAACTCAGAGTCTGACTCAAACCCAGAAACCATCTAGCTCTAAATCCCTCTCTTTCAATCTCTGTGCACATATGTACATATATGTATTTGCCATATAGTAAGGGCCCAAAGCCCTCCCCAACCTCTTCTTGTAGAAACAGAACTAAAAAAATAATCAAATTAAAGCAATGATTTTAATTTTTTTAAGCACACAAAATGCAAGAATCTCAACCATCAGATCATGCATGCCAATATTCTTGGTGATTTAACACAGTTAAATTTCAGTCTACATTTTAATATAAATCCAGTCTCCAAAGCAAGCAAGATACAATGTTATTTATGTTATTTTTATATTTATTTGTCAAGTCATGGTTTTTATATTATTTATTTAGAGTAAATTAAACAGCATACGTTCATTGTTAAATAAAGTTAAAATTGGTCTTAATATGTACTATAAATAGTATTACAAAACATGTTAAAATATTTCAATATAATCTTTAATAATATACCACTCTCAAATTGACTTTTAATTTAAAATTACTTCTTTGCTTCTTGTTACTTTGCAAAAATAATACAATGATTTTTTTTTTTAATTCCTAAGAGCTTTTGTGAAATTATATATTACTGTGAAATGGGTTTGAGCTTAAAAAGGTCAGGAACTACTTCTTGGCACCAAGATATTTCTGCCATTTTAGGACATGTTTCATAACCGAGAGACCTCCATGAACAACTACAGTAAGAAAAAAAATCCTAGAATTTTTCCATTCTGAGGTTTGTGGTGGACAGTTCAGTTTTGACTTGGGTATTTCACTGTGTGACTAACCACTGTAGGGACACAGCTCATGACTTTGGGGATGTGCTCAGCTGATGAGCCACTGTGTTAGAAGCTCAATGTCATTTTCATTTGGCTTTAATCCTTCACAGATCAAGACACAGCAGCCCTCTTTGAAAAGCCAGGTTTAGAATGCACCCCCGACCCATTCTCAGAAGTGGAGGAAAATACTTTTACTTCCTTTCCGGTTAATTAAGACTCTAGAACTTACTGTAACTTCAACAACAGCCAAAAGGAAGGTCTTTTTCTCTTGACCCTTGGCTGACCCTTTCTTTTACTTCCACGAATTTTCTCCCTCTTTCTGGCTATGACATGGGTTTTGTTCCCCTTGGATTCGGCTCTCAATAGAAAACTGAACTCAGGCAGGGTAACAGAGTGATTATAGAGCTCACTTGTGCCTACTGAGCACTTGAAGTATGTCTACCATGACTGAGAAACTCAATTCTTAATTGTAGTTGATCTTAATTTATTTAAACATTAAAATTTGTACCAAATTTAGTTATTGATGAATTTCTAAGTATGTCTGGAACAATTTGAATATATGAACCTGCTTTTTCAACTGTAAATTTTCTGAAATCTAAATGTACGTCAAATATTTCCAACGAAACTTCAGTCTCCAAACTGAGATGAACCATGTTAAATATACACCAGATTTTAAAGACAATACAAAAAAGGAATCTAAAATGTCTCATTAACAATTGATTGTATGTTGAAAGGATAATATTTTGGCTATAGTGGGTTGAATAATATATAGAATATTCAACATAATTTTACATGTCTATTTTTACTTTTTAATATGGCTACTAGAAAATTCTAAATTATATGTGTGGCTCTCACTTTTTCTATCAGACAGTACTGCTCACAGCATGGGCAATGATGTCAGAGAGAATAAGCTCCCCCGTTTGCTGGCTGCATAACCTTAAGCAAGATACTTGACCTCTTTAAGCCTCTGTTTACTCATCTGTAAACTGGAGAAAATACTACTATCTTCTGAATAGGCCTGTAGGGAATATTATATGAGCTAATGAACAAAAAGCTTATCACAGCAGCTGGCTCATAGTAAAATACTCTGAAAAGTTCACTTTTGTTTTTGTTGTCATTATTCTCAAACAATCATCCAGATGTTTAGCAAAACAGTGCATCAAAATAAAATAAATGTTGGTCACCTGTGGCTTAACTGGTATCTTGTGACCAGCTAAAGTAACCTCATTTCCCAAAATACAAGTTGGGACTTGGGGTCAGGTATAGGAGTTTTTCTTGTATTTGTGAATTTATTTTCATGAAAAATCACTTCTTCAGTTGATGAAATGCTTTTATTTAAAACAGTGAAATTACTTGAAACCCAGACTTTCCTGGAAAATTCAAGGCATGAGGTTTACTCTTAAATTGCACAATATGTCAAAGAACTCAAACTCAGCAATCTCCAGGCTAAAGTTTCATTTATATCTACCTTTCGGGGCAGGGACAGGATTTAAAAGACTAAATAAATAGTCTGGATTCACATTATGGGCTTCTGCTTCCAGAAAAATGGAGAAGTACTTTTCCCTATTCCTCTTGATAGATATGACCAAAAACCCTGGCCCTTATACATAAATCAAACATAAAATTCTGAAAGGTAGAAAGAAAAAGGCAGACCACAAGGGACTTTGGGACCCAAGGAACAATATGATGGTAAAATCCTTGGCTTTCCTTATTGCCTATATATCCCAGACTTAGAGATGGAGAAACTGGACACAGAGAATGCCAATGGGTGCAAACAAAGTCTCAAAAAACAAAACAAAAATGAAAACAAATAACCTTGCTCTCTCTAGCCAAAGGACCAGAAAAGGAGAAGCCTAGAAGGACAGAAAACTTTTAAACAATAACCATTCTACTCCAGCCAACACCACAGAAAAAAGCATTGAATCCATCTCCATTCATGCTAGCAAAGATCTAGTAGGGAGTCTGGATTTCCACCTGTGGTAATGGGGCACCCCCTACCCACTACTGGGGTGGTGTCAGAGGAGGTCTAGTGGAGATGTAAGACTTTCTGAGCAGGAGCTGAGGGCCCGGAAGGCAGCTCGGCCAGGAGGACGTGAACGGGCTCGCCTGGCTAATGCCCAGGACCAGGCCCGTTCCAACCGAGGGCTTCTTGCCAGGATCTTTGGAGCCCCTCCACCCTCAGAGAGTATAGAGGACTCCTCACTAGTTAGGAACTCTTGAGGGGCAAGGAGGCCCTTTCCCTCTCCTGGCCCAGCCCTGATAAAGAATACCTGGGTGGACATTTTATTGTGTTTCTCAAACTAGGAGTCTCTGGTAAATGCTCAGACATAGAAGTTTTGTAGGCCTCTCCTCTCCCCTCCAACTCCTGTACATGCCTGGTTGAGGCACTTAATTCATACTAGCTGATTATGACTTATGATTTTTTTTTTTTGAAATGCAGAAATATTTATTTTGGTTTCCTTCATTGTTTTTGGAAATTCTGTTTTGGTTTATAAAACATAGAAATAGCCAACACTTAAAGCAAACATTCAAAACCCCAGTGTGACAAATTACTGACTGTGTAATTAAGAATATATATATGAAGTTAGGCTACCAAATAGTGTTACCACAATGACAGTTCTTTAGTGCAAACCCTGTTGTGCTTGTAGAATTCATGTCTTCACATGTCCCAAAACAACTGCTTTCACTGTATAAATGACAACTCATTTTAGTCACATATGGCAAAGACTTGCAGAAAAGTGAAAAGCTGCTAATTTCCCAAATCAAAAAAAAAAAAAAATCCCTTGAGAAATTAATCCCGGGAAATGAGTTTTCCAGATTCCTACGTGCTAGAGTTTTGGCTTGTCAAATACATTTCCTAGAAATCAGGTAGAATTATGAGAAAAGAGCATTTATTTATCACTGTCCATTTCAATAAGTACCAAGTGTATCTACTCCCTTAATATTTTCAAAGACATGCCTTGCCTGAGAGTTTATTCCGGGGAAAAAAGCCACTTAATCACAGCATACTCTTTTGATACGAAAACCACATTAAAAGACCATGGGTGGGCCATCACAGACAGAGCGACCACACAGCTGTTTGGCATCACAGTTGTGCATGGTTGATCCAGGTAATTATTTCCTTTTTGAAATGCGTGTCTTCACTATAGGGTCTAAGGCCGATTTTCTAATAACCCCTGGGAAAGGATGGAGGGAGGGCATTGGGACTGGAGAGAAGGGTCAGAAGTCTAGCAGTAACAAGGCCACTCCAACCCCTGTGGTATCAGTAGAAGCTACATGGGGAGCTGGAATTCCCACCTACCCCAACAGTAATGAGGAAACTCTGCTGTCCCCTAAGTGTCAGTGGAGGCTGAGTGGGAAACCTGTACTTCAACCCTCACCAGGCATTAATGAAGAAGAGAATCCCTTCCCCTAGTCAGAGCAGTATTAGAGAATATCTGCTAAAACAGAAGGTTTAAATAAAATCCAGAGTATCACATAACATAATATTCAAAATGTCCAGGATTCAGTCAAAAATCATTCACCATAGTAAGAACCAGGAAAATCTCAACCTGAATTGAAAATGACAATCAGTAAATGCCAACACCAAAATGACAAAGATATTAAACTTATCTGACAAATATTTTTAAACAGCCATCATAAAAATGCTTCAATGGGCAGTTACGAATGTATTTGAAATAAATGGAAAAAATAGAAAGCCTCAGTAAAGAAATAGAAAACTTAACAAAGAATCAAATGGAAATATTAAAACTGAAAAATACAATACCTGAAATAAAAAATCCAGTGGATGGGCTCAGCAACAGAATGGAGGAGACAAAGGACACAAACAGTGAACTTGAAAATAGGATAACAGAAATTACTTAGTCTGAAAAACAGAAAGAAGGTGGTACACTGAAAAGAAAAATGAACAGAGCAACAGAGACATGTGAACTACAACAAAAATCTAACATTTGTGTCATTGGAGTCCTGGAAGAAAAGAAAAAGGTGGGGCTGAAAAAGAATTTGAATAAATAATGACTGGATTTCTCAAATTTGCCAATAGACATAAACCTACAGATTCAAGAAGCTCATGAACCCAAACAGGATAAACACAAAGAAATTCATGCCAAAACACATCATAGTTAAACTTTTGAAAACCAAAGATAAAGAAAAAACTTGAAAGAAGAAAGAAATACCACCTTACTTAGAGGGGGAAAACAATTCTAATGATAGCAGATTTCTCATCAGAAATCATGGAGGTCAGAAGGAAGTTGCTCAACATTTTTCAAACATTGAAGGGAATGAACTGTCAACTTAGAATTCTGTACCCAGTGAAAATACCGTTCAGGAATGAAGGAAGAATTTAGCCATTTTCAGATGAAGGAAAACTACGAAAATCTGTCACCATCAGATATACTCTAAAAGAATGGTTAAAGGAAGTTCTCTAAATGGAAAGGAAATGATAAGTAATCTTGGAACATCAAGAAAGAAGAAAAAACAACAGAAAGAGTAAAAATATGAATAAATACAATGAATTTTCCTTCTCCTCTTAAGTTTTCTAAATTGACAAATGAAGCAATAATGATAACACTGTCTAATATGGTTCTGAGTGTATGTAGATGAATTATATAAGGCACCCATAAACAGGTAGAGTAAAATGACAGAAGGGGAGATAAGATTTCTACACCTCACTTTAACTGGTAAAATGCCAATACTAGTAACTGTAATAAGTTATGTATGTGTAATGTAATACCTAAAGCAACCACTAAAAAAGTCATAAACAGAGAAACACTCAAAAACACTATCACTAAATCAAAACAAAATTCTAAAAAATTTTCAATAATCCACAGGAAGTTGGGGGGAAAATAGAAGCAAACAAAGGAAAACACAGTGAAAACAGAACAAATGGAAAAAAATAAAATGGGGGACATAAGCTCTATCATGTCAATAATTACATACATGTAAAGGCTCTGATATATTAATTAAAAGACAAAGATTGGCAGGTGGATTAAGAAGCATGACCCAACTATACACTATCTATAAGAAGCTCATTTCAAGTACAGTTGACCCCTGAAAGATGTGGAGGATAGGATGACTGACCCTCCATGTAGTCAAAAATTCCATGTATAATTTATAGTTGCCTTTCCATATATATTCCTCTTTATCTGAGATTCCTCTTTATCCACGGTTTCACATCCTCAGATTCAACCAACTGTGGATTGTGTAGTACTGTAGTATTTACTACTGAAAAAAAATCTGTGTATAAATGGATCCATGCAGTTTAAACACATGTTGTTCAAGGGTCAGCTGTATAGTGATGTAGGCTGGTTGAAATTAAAAGGGTAGAAAAAAATGTATTATAAAAACATTAATAAAAAGAAAGCTGGAGTGGTTATATTAATATCATATAAAGAAGACTTCAGAGGAAAGAAAATTATAAGAGATAGAGAAAGACATTATTGCATAATGATAAAGGGTCAATCCACCAAGACATAGCTATTCTAAATGTGTATGCAACAAACAACAGAATTAGAAAATATATGAAGCAAAAACTGATAGAACTGAAAGAATAGACAAACCCACAATTATAGTTGTAGACTTCAATAGCCTCTCTCTCTCTCAACAACTGATAGAATCACTAGACTCAAAATCATCAAGGATATAGAAGAATTCAATAACACTATTAACCAACAGGATCAATTGACATGTATAGATTATTCCATTCAACAATAGCAGAATACACATTATTTTCAATCACTTATGGAACATATACCAAAATAGATCATATCCTGGGTCATAAAACCAACCTCAAATTTTTTTTAAAAAAATGAAAGTATGCAGAGTATGTTTTCTAACCACAATGCAATCAAACTAGGAATCAATAACAGAAAGATAACAGGAAAATCTCTAAACACTTGGGAATTAAACAACACATTTCCAAATACTTCCAGGGTAATAAGAAAGTCTTGAGGGAAATTTTTTTAAAAAATACACTGAACTGAATGAAAATAAAAACACAACATATCAAAATCTGTGGGACACAGCTAATGCAGTGCCAAGGTGGAAATTTATAGCACTAATGCTAACATTAAAAAAGAGGAGAAGTCTCAAATCAATAAAATAAGCTCTCATCTCAAGAAATTAATAAAATAAAAGTAAAACAAACCCAAAGAAAGCAGAAGGAAGGAAATAATTTTTAAAAGAGCAGAAATCAATGAAATTGGAAACAGAAAATAGAAATTTAAAAAAAACACTGGAACAAAAAGACGACTCCTTTAAAACATCAACTGACAAACCTCAAGCAAAACCAATCAAGAAAAGAAGAGAGAAGACACATATTACCAATATCAGGAATGAAATGGGATTTTTTTTTACTTAGACATTACTATAATTACTATAGACACTGCATATGTCAAAGGTTAATAAGGGAATACTATAACCAGCTCTACACACATAAATTTGATGTCTTCAATGAAATGGACCAATTCTACAAAAAGTAAAACTATGACAACTTATCTGATATGAAATCAATCATTTGAATAGTCCTGTAACTACTGAGAAAACTGAATTCATAACTTTAAAACTTCTGAAAAGAAATCCCCAGACCCAGATAGTTTGACTGGAGAATTCAACCTAACATTTAAAGAAGAATTAATAACAATTCTACACAATCTCTTCCCCCAAAAAATAGAAGAAGAAGGAATATATAGGTTATGTATTAGCTCAGTTTGTCCTCTTTGCTCCACCACAGCTGTCTGCTTTCAGCTCTGGAACATACAAGGCAAGAATGAACTCATGTTGCTGCCTCTGTCCAGGGTGCTTTCCAACCAAGCCCACTCACCCCTCAGATCTCAGCTTATTCAGCACACTTGTAACTTCCTCAGGGAAACAACGTGGAGGAGGGCTCTGTATTATGCATTTACAGTCCCTGGTATGTTTTCTCTGTGGCACTTACTCCAATTTTAATTCATTATTTGCAATTATATGCCTAAGGTCTGCCTCTCCCTCTAGTCTAGTCTAGGCTGAAACTATAAACTATATGAGGGTAAGAAATCAGACTGCCACATTCCCTCTCTCTCTCTGGCCTGGAGCTAGTGCCTGGGATCCAGACATCATTAGATTAATATTGAGTGGGACTCAGGGTCCTGCAAAGAAACAGAACCAATAGGATGTGTGTGTACCTGTGTGTGTGGAGACAGAGAGAGAGAGATTGACTCATTATAAGAATATAAGGAACTGGCTCAGGCAATTATGAAGACTGATATGAAGACTTAACACTAATCTGGCACTTTATAAATTGTGATGTAGCCTCACTAGTCAAGCTGTGAATATATATTTTTTGCACTTAATCATTAACTGTATTAATGTTCAGCTTACTAAACCAACTGCCTCAAGTTTAGGCAAGTTATAATGCCTTGTTGTGCCTCAATAAAAAAGTTACATGACAAAAAAAAAAAAAAGTCCCAAGATCTACAGAGTGAGTTGGCAAACTGGAAGCCCAGAAGCCAGTGATGTAATTCCAGTCCAAGTCTGAAGGCTGGTAGGCTCTAGACCCAGGAAGAACTGATGTTTCAGTTCAAATATGAAGGCATGAAAAAGCCAGTGTCCCAGTACTAAGGAAATCAAGCAGGAGGAGTCCTCTTTTACTGGAAGGAGGGCCAGCCTCTTCACTCTATTTAGGACTTCCACTGATTGGATGAGGCCCACCTACACTAAAAAGGACAATATGCTTTACTTAATCTACCCATTTAAAGGTTAGTCTCATCTAAAAACACTCTTACAGAAACACCCAGAATAATACTTTACCAAATATCTGGGGCCCCCTGGCCCAGTTGACACATAATATTAACCATCACATTGTTAACAACAAATGGTCTTGAATGATATATGGTAATAATAACTATCACTAACTGAGTGTTTTTCTTTGTATCTAACAACTCTGCAGGCTCAGAGAGGTTGTATAACATGTCCAAGATCACACAACCAGGTCATGGCAAAGCCATGACAGAAACCCAAGTCTGTCTTCAGAGCTCAAGCTTGTACCTACTTCAATGCTTCCCATTAAGAAAACAAAGTCAATAGAATTACCCAAAACTGAGAAACAATTTGCAGCTCAGTTTTTGAGCAAGTTATTTAACTTCTTCAAACCCCAGTTTCCTCCATTTGTTAAAAAGAGATAGAGGTGCTCATGTTTGGGGGTTGCTGGAGGATTAATGGAATTAAAAGACTGTAAAGAGTTTAGCATGGCACCTGGGCACAGTAGATGCTTATAAATGTCAGCTTGTAATAGCAGCTGCTCAGAGTCCATGGGCTCTACTGGCATCTGCTCTTGCAGGCTTCCAGACCCCAGTAAAATCCTCCTTGAGTATTTCTTCACCTCTCCCCTGGGGTTGGCAGGCATCAGGGACAGGGTAGCTCACAAATGTTCATAATTCAGTCCACCTGCCACAGCCTTTTCATGGCACCCCCAGTGCTCTCGCCCTCCACCAATGCCAGCCCCCAACACACTTCACATACAGACACACATATACATTTTTAGCCCCTAATTTAAACAGCCCCATCTGTTCCAGGAGTCCCGAGTGCCTGACCAGGGGTCATTATCTGAAACTGGCACCAAACTATCCTTCTTTTTCCTTCTTCCTCCCCTGAGCAGACCCTTTCAACCCAAGGAAATCAGCTCATGCTAATAGATGCCTGCAGGTTACCAGGACCACCAGCGCATCATACCTGCCTGAAGCATCTAAATCCAGGCTAAAGCCCAATGCAGACACAAGACTGGGCACAATAATAGAAGTTGTCACCAATTTCTATTCCATCTAAGTGCTTCTCTGGACCACGTTCTTATTTCAAATGTCAAGATCTGCCTGTTCTATCATTTTCCATTTTTATTTTATTAACTTCTGTTTCATTCTTCCTGTGATACTTACTTTTAAACATTAATTTATTCAAACACTAATAAAAATACTAGTAAAGATTTTTCTAATTAGTCAAATTCCACTACTCTGATTTACTTTTAGCAAAACATTTCTTCCAAACTCTGTCACTGTGTATACAGAAAGATAAGTAGATATAAAACATACAAATGAAATATATACAAACTCTAATTACTTTTCAATACTTAATGCTGAATCTTCACTAATTCTCCAGCCTGTTCATTTTCAATAATAGCAAAGTTTCTGATAATTTTGCAATCATCATCTCATCCTAATGAAGAATTTAAGCCAAAGGCAGTTTTAATGCTTTTTCCCTGTACCTTACTCATTGGTCCTCCTTGTTGGTAAAACAAGCTGCTTAATATAGGGAAATTGTGTTTATTATAAATTTGAAAAAAAAATTGTGGAAATCTACTTACTCTTCCCTTTTGGGGCAAAATCCCAAGTTGCATTCTCCTGGGTTGATCTTGATAAATGTTCTGTCCCTCATACGTAGAGGGGCAGGTGCCAGCGATTGTTTTTCCAGCCATGGTGACAGATTTGCAGTGATTATCTACACTCTCTCACCTGTTCCAGGGCCAGGTCAAGAGAACACTTTTCATAGGATTGGCCAGGTTAGAGTACAGGTTGAGATCAGGAAAGAACGGAAAACAAACCAAACAATACAGAAACTGAAACTCTGGCCATTTTCATCAAGACCCCTGACCTCAGACTTTCCCCTCCACAGTATGGCCACGCTAAGTGGTTGGCAGTCAGTTCAAATCTGATAAACAAAACTTCAAGTTTAAGCAACAGAACTTTCTCACTGCTAGTTTGACCCAGTGGAGTTCAGAACATTTTCAATTCTTATGCATCCTTAGCACACATAGAAAATTTTCCATACAAATAAAGACTTTGAAAAGCAATACATATCAATTCCTGGAATGAAGATATGATTTTATCCCTTATCAGTAATCCACATGAGAAATAAGACAATAGTCCTGTTGAAGGGAAAGTTTTGCTGCAGGTCAGTTTCCCTGGGAAACAGGCTCAGAGACGGTAATTGCACGCAGGAGGTTTGTTAGGGAATGATCTTGGCATCGACACCTGTACGGAAACAAAAGCTGTCGATTCAGGCAGAAGGAGAAGCTGAGCTGCAATGCAGTCACAGCAGAGGTCTCTGTTGATCTCATGGGGGATTCTGGAGCTGGGGTGGCCCTGCAGAGATGTCCCAAAATAAGGAAGGGGGCTGGACCTTTCTACCCCCACGTCGGCCCATCATTGAATTCTGGCTGTTCCTAGGAAAGAGGCATGACCTTGAACACAGTGGCTTCTCTTTACCAGGGTTGTGGGGAGCAAGAGGACGCAGGTACGAGCTGTCAGCCAATTACAACTGCCAGCTGCAGTCTTGAAGTGGGGGAATCTGGGCAGCACCCGCCATGCCTACTGCAAGTGTAAATCACATATTCTCATCTCTCACTGGAAAAGTGTTTAGATGCAAGAGACAGTAAGGCTACTTCCTAAAAAAAGAGTCAGGTATTGAGAAGAAAGAAAAAAAGTGCTGAACCACAGAACTTTTTGCCTAGAAGTAATCCTTCATGTCACTGCCAAGACAGTGCAGCATCTTATACTCAGTACGACTGTTCCCAGCTTATCAGCCCCAAATTAAAAGCAACCCAGTAGCAAATTTCATTCCAGATACCCACTCTTCTCTCTGCCCCTACCCAGCACTGACAATACCTTCCCAAACACCAGTGACTGCAAAAGGAAATGCATTTCATGCAAGCCAGCCTACTCAATTTATTGCTTGTGACTACGGCATGTGAGTTTTTTAATGAATGCCAAAGGACAGAATGGATGGGGAAAGAAAGTTTTATGAGGAAATCTTTATGACAGACAAATGATCTATGATTGGTTATGTCCTTGGAGCAGAGCCCAAAGGTCATGTTGTTGTTGTGATCATGCATTCACCATGCTTTGCCCATGCTGGAGACTCCGTGGAAGGATTATTTAATGAAAGAAAGAAATCATTAGAACTTCTGCATTTCCATTAAATGTTTAAAAAGTGGCTCTTCATTTAAATAAGGAAGGTCAGCCTTCTGTCTAGTTATAGTATGACCATTTAAAATGACATTTTAAAAAAATATAAAGGTTGGAGGTCTTGAGAAAAGGCTTACAGTTTCTAAAATCAGACAGATAAAATGTTGACCTGTCAAATGTCAACCTTAGGATAATGACTTCAGAGAAAGCCTTGTGAAAGCAAGCTTGTATGTACACCTACCTGTCTGGTGGGACATCGTGGCCACACCCTAGAGACAGTGACTAGGTGACAGAACCCATTTTAGGTGCTCTCTCAAATCCCTTGGTATTACACACCCACCAAGCCCCAGGTTTACCAAACCCATGTAAAACTTGGCCAAACTTCTAAGTCTAAATATCCAGGGGGAAAATTTTTTTTTAATTTAAGGCAGGTAAAACTCAAAGGTAGGAGGAGTAAACCCACTTAGCAAATAATCAAGGCACTATCAAGGTCCTGCACATCTCTCAGGTATAAGTGCAATATTCTCGCTCCCTGGTTTGCAGCCGACTTCTTCCAGAGTCTCTATCTAATCCCTTGTACATGGTCCCTGGCATCTGCCTTCCTGAGGGAAATACATCCCTAAAAAATTATATGCGAACGAGTTGTCTGTAAAACAAGTAATACTTTTCTGCTGACTTTCATCCTGATCCCATAGTGTTTTTATCATTGCTTCTAATCTATCTCTTGTGACAAGTGAGTCACTTGTAAAGTAAAAAATTCTTTCTAAAGTGAGCAAGCACCCCACCTACTTTGTTTTCAACAAGAGAGGCATCTAAAAATGGCTTTCCCCTGGCAGTCCCCTCACACCTGCACTCGGGTCCTTGCCTGCACCTTCCAGCCTCAGCTATGCAGAGTTCAATCTCTGCTGAGGGCTCCACCTTGGCTATAGGCTTTCTTAGTCTGCCAGGGCTGCCATAACAAACACCACAGACTGGGTGGCTTAAACAACAGAAATGTATCATCTCACAAATCTGGAGGTCAGACATTCCAAGGTCAAGGCATAAGCAGGGTTGGTTTCTTCTGAGGCCCCTCTTTGGCTTAGAGGTAGCTGCCTTGCCTTCCCTCGGTGTCTTCACATGGTCTTCCCTCTGTACCTGTCTGTATCCAAATTTCTTCTTACAAGGACACCAGTCATATTGGATTAGGACCCACCCACATGACTTCATATTACCTTAATTACCTCTTTAAATACAGTCACATCCTGAGGTACTGAGGTTAGGACTTCAGCATACCAATTCTAGTGGGACACAATTCAGCCCATAACAATAGCTAAATTTAAAATATATTTGAATATCTTTCTGCATAAGAACAGAGGAGTGGGGGAGACCATTTTACTATTTCTAAGTATCTCCAGAGTTAAGAATGATTCAGTACAAAGCTGGTTCCTTGTGGACATCTCATCTCCACCTTTCTTTGGGTGACCATAAAACACACAGTAGTTCCCAAACCTGAAGGTGCAACGGAATCACCTGGAACATTGGCTGAACACTGATCACCTGCCCCACCCCCACAGTTTCTGGTTTTATAAGGTCTAGGGTGGGGCCTGTGAATTTGCATTTCTAACAGGAGGTGCCATTGACCACACACGCAGAACCACTGTGGGACTTCAGGGCCATCGGGGATGGTATCATCTTACATCTCCCTCCCCGGTGTAGGCTCACTGCACTTTGATGGCATTGTCCCTTGTGCACCTCCCAGCACAAGTGAGGGGGAGCATGATCATTGTCCTTATTTTAGAGAAGAGGAAAGTCAGATTCAGAGTGGTCACAGGCTTGCACAAGGTTGCACAGTCAATTAGTGGCAGAGCCACCTGTTGGTCTTGTTCTCTCCACTAGCCCACACCCATCAGGATCATAGAGGAAACAGAATGAAAGATGACTGGGTTTTGCCAGGCTGTAAAAATACCATTATTAAGAATGATGATAGCTATTCTCTCTGAGTAGTCATTATTTTCCAGGCACTGTTGTAGGCGTTTCACTTGTATTGTGTCACTTAATTCACTCAACCAGATGAAGTAGATCCTATTATCATGCCCATTTTACAGAGGAGGGGTTAAGAAACATATCCAAGGTCAGGTGACCAATAAGTAACGGAGCCTGGACACAAACCCAGATACGTCTGATTCTGGAGCCCATGTTTTTAGACACTACTCATGAAGAAGAGAAATCAACAGCCTTTCTAACCATTGCCCTGTGGTTCCTGAGAACCTGGGTCAAGAGCTGGGCCTTGTGATGAGAACTGGGGTGAACAGAGGAAGTAAGTAGCTAACCCACTATCAAAGCTGGTGGTAGAGAAAGGCAGCTGGACCTCCGAGGTAAGTGATAAATGCGAGCCAGGTGGCACAGAGGACCTAGAAGCTTACTTGTTGCTCACAAAGCTATGCAGGTGGGTACTTTCCGCTCCCATTTTAGTGAATCAAATTCCCCTTCTTCCTGATGCTTGCTTAGTATTACCCTCCTCTTTCTTGCAGGGTGTCTAGTCTGCCTCTTTCAGTAAGCTGTTTGTTTGTGGGGGGTTTTTTAATCTAGTACTCCCAGTCCCTTTAAAGTTTCTGAGGGATAGGGATTTTGAGGGCTATAAGGGCTACATGTAAATTTCACCTGTAGTGTTCTCCTTCATATCTCTCCCTCCTTCCCCACAAGTGATACCCAAGAGCTCATGGTTAGGCTAATTGGTAATCTCAGACTTTGTGGGTGGCCTCCCAGGTATAAACAATTTATTTGGTTCCCATGACATATTCCTTTTAGGTCATCTACTAACATTAGCTTCTATGAGCCTGTGATTCATGTGCACGTAGCACTCCCATATCTGCTCTCCTGATTGCCCACATCCCAGTGAAGGCTTCAATTGGCACAGATAAAGCATTTATTTAAGAAGGGGAAACCTTTTCTGGCACTTCCTCCAAGTGCACTGGTGATTTATAAATGCTGCTCCACCGCCTCCTCCCCTCACATCCATAAGGTTAGTATCAACCCCTTTACAGAAAAGCAAGGAGAGGGTTCCCTGACCTGCCCAGCCTGCACAGACACAATCTTGGGACTTCCTCACTCTGACACCCATCTCTTCCCTCTATTTATCCTAAAGATAAGTTGTTTCACCGGACACCACCAAGGTGACTCTGACCCCCACCACTACTCCTTCTCCTGGGTGCTTTGGCAGCTTTAGTATATTCTCCAGCCCCTCTTCTGGACAGAAAGGAAAGCCTGAGACCTCTGAGATTTTTCGATACCAGGGCACCATTCACCTTCTTCCATTTCAACAAATATCTATTGAGTATCTCCTCAATGCCTCACTTTGCACTGGAATCAACAGCTCTGTGAGCCACTGTCTGCAGGAAAGAGGAAAGTGTTACAGACTGAATGTTTGTGTTCCCCCAAATTCATATGTTGATTTTATGAATGTAACCCCCAATGTGATGGTATTTGAAGAAGTGGCCCTAAATTTGCTAGCACCCTGATCTTAAACTTCCCAGCTTCCTGAACTGTGAGAAATGAATGTTAGTGTTTAAGCCACACAGTATGTGGTATTTTGTGATAGCAGCCCTTGACTAAGACCAAGGGAGAGTGGAAATGTCAGGTTTGCAGATGGTTCACTTCCCTGGCCAGGTCCTTGGGGCAGATATGGGAGCAGCAGATGAAGGGAGAGCCCTCTGACGAACCATTCAGAAGAGTGCTTCCTCTATGGTAAAGGCTACCTCACTAAAGCAGCAGAATTTGTCACTTTGTCTCAGGAAATCACACTTCTCTGCCATTAAAGAGAATGTTCACAGGGGGCAAAGCAGTTGCTGACCACCCAGGAGGGGTAGCCTCAGGGAGCTCTCTGGGTAGGGGAGTTGCAGACCCTCTGAAGTCTCTATGATATGTTAATTTGATATAACTAACATAGTATTTTCTAGGTTAATTACATATTAGAAAGAATTATATAGAAAGTAATCAAGAAATGATCAAAACAAGGAATCAGCTGTTAAGTGTGATGTGTAAGATACCAGAGCCAGATTCCTGGGTTCAAATCCTACCTCCACCGTCTACCAGCTGTGTTTCTTTGGGTGGCCTACCTCACCTCTCTGTGCCACAGTGTCCTTATCCCTAAAATGGGGACCATAAAAGCACCTACCTAATGGGGCTATCATGAGGATTAAATGAGTTAATACATATAAGGCTTTTAAAACAATGCCTGGTCCATAGTACAATCTCAATGAATCCTATATAAAATATATAAATATGTATGCATACAAAGAAATTGTACACAGAGAATCTGCATAGTTACAGAAACAATATGAGCAAAAAACCAGTCTGTTCCCTATTGTACCTGCAGTCCTTTAGCCCTGTCTTCTGTGTAACGTGACATTCTTCCCAGGTCTGACAATTTGCATAAGATAAGGTTGGCTTAACAGTTGGGACACCTGAAGGGTGTAATTAACTTCTTCTGTCATAAAATAATAATTTAAATCTAGGGCCTAAAAGGTAGAATAGCAAGTTTGGGAAATGAAGACATGTTCCTCTTGTTTCTTTTTGCCTTATTCCTTATTGGAGTTTGGTACAAAGAAATGTAATTCAGCTTCTTCCTAAGTTCATGCTTGTTTTTGGTGGACCAGTTATTGTGGTGGGCCTTGGCCATGAGGGAGAAATCCAGCTAGATCTCCAGCCTCAAGGAGCTCCTGCCCTGGCAGCTGGCAACACAATGTAAAATTGCACCCTGTCTCAATTTGTCCTAGATGACCTGGGGACAGATGCATCCTCACAAGGAAAGATCAAAGTGGACGATCAGGTGAAATCACATTCATGCCTTGGGCAAGGCCCTCCAAATACCCTCCCCTTGTATAGCACATACTCAGTGCCAAGCACTTGTCTAAGTACTTTACACATATTAAATCACTTTAGCTTATAAGAATCTATGAGAAGATGCTAGTATTCATCAGTAACTACAATGTAAAATGTAAACTGCAAAATATGATGAATATTAAGGTTTAATAAGTTAGACTTAAAAGACGGAGGGAATGAATTCAGATACCATTCAAACTCAAAATTATGAAAAAAAAAGTCATCATTTCACAAAAATGCCTCAAAGTTCACTCCACTTTTAAAGTGCCTCTTGGAAGCCATGAAAACAAAGACCATTAGAAATAATAACTGGATTAATAGACAGAACTTATGGACCATCTGCTGTGTTCTGGATTTGCATGTGTTTAATATCTATGCATAACCCAGTGCTTAGGAATGGGCTCTGGACTTTCACTGCTTTGATATCTCAGGTATGCAATTACTAGCTATGGAACGTTGGGAAGTTTCTTAACCTCTCCCTGTCTCCGTTTCCTCATCTGTAAAATGGGGATAATAATTGTACCTACCTCATAACAATAACTGTTGTAGGATTAATTAAGTTAGTATATGTAAAACACAGAGAACAATGCATAGCACTTAAAGCAACAGAAGTGCTTGCTGTTATTATTAAAATTTCACATCTTTCTTGTTATTACACATTTTTACATATGAGGAAAAGGAGTTTAGACAATTAAGTCAACCTATGCCAGATGACCCACCCAGAATGTAGCAGGGTAAGGGTTCAAACTTAGGTGTGTCAGATTCCAGAGCCAGGGCTCCAAATGAGCCCATGGTGACCTTTACCTCAACTTGTAGCAGAAGAAAGTCAAACACAGGCTGATGAAGGCCATTGTCTCATGGAGCACAGAAAGCTCATAACCAAAGCCATTGCCCTTAGCTCCTCCATCATTCAGTAACTCTTCCTCCCTGACCTTTGCCCACTTGGAGAGCCAATTCAAAAGCAGGCTGGGGCAAAAGCCTTTTGGTTGGAATAGCCAACTCACCAGTCTGGGGTGGGGCACAGTTGTTTATTGCTAAGGAATCAATGCTAAAGGCTACTACAGACAAGAACCAGAGCTCCCCGGCTTTTATGATCAACCACCCCTAATCACTGCTGGGATCAGAGTACACTGCAGGCAGGTCAGATTCCCTAGACAACAAACTTGACTGTCCACAAACATCCCCTCCAGGTGGAAAGAAAGATAGGACAGGATGTCAGGCAGGGACATTTCCTTTAGATTCTCATTAGAGGGTGAACAAACTTAGGAAGATGGATTTAGCATGTGACTTTTTCATGCCTCTTTGACATTTGTGTTCCCTCTCCCCTTAGAAGAGGTAGTGATGCTTGTGAATTCCAAGGGCTGTTTTCTAAACACCCCTGGATCCTAAGCCAATCACCATAATGGAAGAGATACTCACAGGAGACCAAATAAAATACACAGACCATAGAAGAAAGCACTGTTGGTACATTTCCTGGATGTGCAACTTATGATTTCATGATGAGTTTACAACAGAACAAAAACTATTAGACATACCTTTTTCTTGCCATTTAATATATCTGGTATCTTTGTTGAAATATCAATAGTTATTTTGCAATTTTGTATGCTTTCAGAAGTAAGTTGTTGAAATTTTAATAAATAAATGAATTTGAAGTTAAACAACTCTCTTGGAAAAGGGTGAATAGGGGGTGGGAGAGAGGCCCAGCAAACAGAAATAAAACAATTGCTATGAATCATCCTTTCATTAATTCCTGAGGGGAAGCACAGTAGACCCACTGTGGTCTTGGGCCTACTCAGAAGAACTTGGTTCAAAACCTGGCTCTGTCCATTGTGTGTGACCCTGGGCCATCCTTATCTGAAAATGAAGATAAGAAACCCAGCTCTAACGGCTGTTTGGAGAAGTAAATGAGATGGCGCATGGCAAGTGCTTAAGCTTGCATACAGCCCAGTCTTGGCTCACAATGTTACTTTTCTTCCTCCTATAACCCACCTCCTCTTAAATATCCTTCCCCAAGGCATAGTCAATTGTCTGTCCTTTTTGTTGTACTCACAGCCGACTTGTTCCTGTAATTTTCATCCCTGGAACTTTGAACAGTGATCAGGTCCTTGGTAAACATCTGTTTATCCAGTCCTCATTATGCTGTAACTTAAGTGTTTATCATGAGTTCTCAGAGACAGGAACCACACCAGCCAGCAAGTCAGGCATGGTTGTGTTACTAAGTGTGGCCCCTCCCATGTTACAAGGTACACAAACACATCCATCTTCAGCAGCCAGGCAGTTGACACAAATCAGCTGAATTAAGATAAGAATGGTAAAGTCTGTGAGATGTGGAAGAGTGTCACACACCCCACCCCACACCGCCCCCTGCCCTGAGGGATCTCCAATTCAACTAAACAAAACACACTTTTCTGGACAAACAAAATCATCTGCCCCCAGAATCTGCACTTATAGTGCCATAAGTTTGCCACCATAAACAGGGCTCCTCAAGTCACAACTATTTTCTTATACTTGATCTCATTTGATATTTCAGCAATCCTCTGAAGTAAGCATTGTTGAGTTCATCTTACAGGCATCTGACAGAAAGAGGAACTGAGGCTTAAATATAATGATCTCTCCAAATCAAACGTAACTACTTCATGGGTGACCAGGGATTTGAATCCATGTCTTCTTACATCAGTTCGGGACTCCTGCTTCTCTTTATGCCATGTACTGTCCCTTGATATGCTGTGGTTTTTCACAACCATGGTTTTTCTGGGACAAAACCCAAACCCATCAGAAGGTTAAACCTGTGTCAGGTTTCCACTCCCATATCCACCACAGTTCATCTAAAACTCTGACTAAGTGTCCTTGTAAACAAGGCTTTCTTTGCAACCAGAGGAACACGTTTTACCCAAGCTGTCTGCACCAGGAGTTATGGCAGAGAGCTGGCAGGCAGAATGGTGAGCAGGCTGGTAGGAGGAACTCTGCACCCAAATAGTAATGCAGGCTCCTTGTATCAATGTAAAGAATCTTTAAAGGAACTTGAGTTTGTAAAGCAAGCAAGAAACACCAGGTAAAATTACAGCAACTAGAGAAGACAAGCACCTGATTTCTCTAGGCTAGTGTCCAATAAAATTAAATATGAGAGATATATGTAACTTTACATTTTTCTAAGTAGTCACACTGAAAAAGTTAAAAGGAAAAAAAGAAACAAAAGTGGTGGGGTGGGTAGAGCTCAGAGGTAGAGCGCATGACTAGCATGCACAAGGTCCTGGGTTCAATTCCCCAGTATCTCCATTAAAAAAAAAACTAAAAATATCATTGTAAATCAACAGTACTTCAATAAAGGAAAAAAAGGCATAAAAAGAAATTTTTTTTAAAGAAACAAAAGAAATTAATTTGAATGTGGCATTTTGTTCAACTCAATATACCTAAAATGTCAACATTTCAACATGTAATCAATATAAAATTATTAATGAGCTATTTCGCATTCATTTTTTTCATACAAAGTCTTTGAAAGCCCCTACGTATTTTACACTTACAGCTCATCTCATTTGCACTAGCCACATTTCAAGTGCTCACCAGTCACATATGGCCAGTGGCTACCACATTGGACAGCACGTATCTAGGCCAAAGAAACGCTTAAAAGTCTATATTTCTGCTGTAGTAAAAGTGAGTGATGCAGTGGAAGGTCAGATCTGACAGCATTCTTCAAGGCCACAGAGAGCCCTCATTTCCAACCCTGCTAGCCCAATTTCAAGACAGGTCGTGCAGGGCTACGTTCAAACTTTGCCCCAGTTGGGGGGGACAGCTGTGTCAGTTTCCAGCCAGTTGCTCTGATAGCCAGAGCCACTGTGTTTGGCAACCTGTTTTTGCCTTGCAGCAGGGCAGTCCTCAGCATGTCCCCTTTCAAATACCTATTATTCTGGTTCTGTCTTCAGTGGTGCCATGACTGGTGGTGATTAGGGTGACGTTTTTTATGTGCCCAAGTTCACAGAGCAAATTACATAGTGTGAGTGGCATGGTGATTAAGAGGCTGCATGTAAAGACTAGAATTGCAGCATTTGCATGTCTCTGAATAATGAGAGTCCTATCTCCATTATATGGCAATGAGGTAGAAATTGATAGCATTATTAACTATTTACACAGTAAGCACAATTTTCTATTCCCCACCCCATCCATTTGCTTTCAAAGACGTCAAAAGCTAGAAGAGGCAACCAGAGGCCACAAAATCACCCTCCCCCAATGAGCTCCTAGCAACACCACAAAGCAGAAGTTTTCCCTAGCAAGACATTTCAGCAGGTTGTCAGTAAACCCTCTGGCTACCTTCCAGAAGGGAGCCCACAGACCCAATCTCATGATTTCACAGGGGAAGAAATTACAGGGTACAGAGTTAGGATTTGTCCAAGGTCACACAGACATAAAGAAAGCTAGAAGACAGGATTCCGACAGTACCCATTCCTTCTCCAATTCTCATCCTCTGGCGCCTGGCTGCAGCTTTGGAATAATGGAGTCTCATCCTCCAGTCTAATTACACATTTGTACATTCTGATCACATACGCATTTTTTTCTGCTAAAGAGATTTAGAAACCGGTTGAAATTATAATTTGATTCCGCAAACACAAAGACCTTTTCAGTTGACTGTAGAAATAAGCCCTCACTAGCCACTGAATCAATAAACATCCATTTTTGCAGCAATGAAATAAATATATGGGGAGATAGTTACGGTTATGGTGGGTTATAAAGCAGGGAAAGGGAAAGCTGTGATTAAGTGTTCATGTGGCTCTGCTCCTAGCAATGAAACATTTTTCCATCAGCCATGTAGCAGTCACACTTTTGATATCAAAAGCAATATCAAGGTAATAATATCCAAAAGTACTCTTTTTGAAAAATAGATCATCGGTGTAGCAACTCACGAATGCATACCAGAGTGTGCTAGGTAGGGGAGAAAAACTCTCTCCAGTTAAGTCCTAACACATCAGTGCTTTAGTGATGGAATAAACAACTGCAGACAGCAGGAAGGTTAACTGCCTCTGTGTAAACGAGGTGACAGAGTAAGGATATTTGTTAAGTATATGGTAGCATCAGCTTAATGTCTGTGGTAGTTAAATGAATGCATGAACAGTTGTAATGCTGAATTCCATTAATAAGTGTGATGATTGTTATTCATTATGTACTAGGATACTGTTTGTGTATCTTAAAAGTGCCAAGTGCCTTAAAATAGCTAGAAAGGTCCATTAGTTCCTCATTCTAAGACAAAGGTTTGTCTTAGGAGTCAAAACTGAAGGAGCTTCAGAGCAGCATAAAATGCAAGAAAACCGGGATGCATTCAGCAGTGTCTAAAAGAAGTTGTGAAGCCCTTCCTGTCTCTACTTAAATTTCACTGGGTTCAGGGGGCTCTTTTTCTGAATCCAATGACTCAATTTACTCCCCATTATAACTTACTGTACTTCTTCATGCATTGTTTCACTTGATATGTTTATTACAAGTAGGTACTTACTGCCTGTCTTCTCCACAAAAACTAAGCAGGGCAGGTGCCTATTTGCCTGAGCAGCTGATTCATTGATTCAAAAGGTAGAGCACCTGTTGAAAGCCAGGCACCGTGTTGTGTGCACAAGTTACAGCAGAGAAAAAGACAATGCTGACTTCATGAAGTTCACGTCCAAAACTGGGAGAAAAAGACCATAAACAACTAAACAAACAAGTTGATTTTAGATAATAATATGTGATCTATACAAAGTAAAGGATAATGAGATAGCGAGCAAATGTGTGAGAGACTGGTCAGAGGAGGTGTCTTGGAGGATGTGAGATTAAGGAAATGGAATTGTGGGAGGTTCTAGGGGAACCAGGCAGCCAGAAGACAAGTGGAAAGGCCCTGAGATGGGAATAAGTCTCTATGGTTGGAAATGAGTGAGTGAGGGCAAGAGGGAGCCAAGGATGTAGAGTGGGCTGGATCACATACTTGGCACACAGTAAATACTCAATAAATAGTCATAAGGGCAGGTAGCATGTAATTCTTGCTGTCTCCTGCAACAGTGCAGGTGACCAGCATATAAAAGTCAAGGCTAGAAACCTGAAACTGCAAACAAAAAACAAACAAACAAACAAAAACACCAGCAGGTAAATAAGTGATGTCTTGGGACTCAAAGAATATGAAAGCCAACATATTCAAGGCAGTCTATAATCAACCTCAAAGTGCTGCAAAGGAATGTGGGGGCAAGAGAGCTAATTGCAGGCTGACGTCATACGGGGCAAGTTCCTGAAGATACAATGTAAGGTGGATCTTGAGTCACACACAGGAATTTATTAGGTGGAATGAACAGGAAAGAGAGGGTATTGCAAGAAAATCAGTCTTACCACGTTATCCCAACAGAACTACTGCAATTATTTCTGGGACATTACGTAAATCCATACTTATTACACCAGCAAGGGGGACAATTGCATACATGAAATATAGAAGCAGGCATTGAAATTTCTTTACTTTAAGCTCATATTGCCCCCTTGGAATTCACAGACTCCACCTTGAGTGGGGGAATTACCTAGGTTCAGTTTGTAGTGAAATTGATGAGCGTTGTGCACCTAGAAGACATCTTCTAATTTTCTCATTCTCTGGAAGCTCACCAGCTTGCCATTCTTGCTGTGGTGGTTTAGTTCCTTTTTAGCACTTTGTTAATTAAACCCTTTTGGAAGTTGTCCAGGGTAATCTAAACTCATATTACAAGATCTGTAATATATAAGTCAGAGCACCACCACCCAATCAATAGGCCTGAGCCAGAAACTAGGTGTCTTGACTCCATCATTTCTTTCATCACTCCACCTTGGGTCTCATCAATGAAGTCCCATAAATGCTACCTCTCAAATAACTTTCAAATCCATCTTTCTGCTCCTTCGTCACCACCACTACCTTATTCAATCCTTTGTCATCCCTTGTCTTAATTCCATCTTTTAAGTTCTACCTTACCTCCACTTCTTAAAACATCCCCCTCTGCTCCCCATAACCTCTGAGTGACTGCATATTTGCCATAATATGTACACGCCCTTCCTTATTTGCCTGCTTCTCCATTCTTTCCTCCCTTCATGCCTCTCAAACATCCTGAGTTCAAGAAAACCGAGCTCTGTACAAGCCTCCCAAAGCCCCACACTGCTGGGAGCCTCCTGCCTTTGTGTTTCCAGTTCCCTCTGCCTAGATTGCCCTTACCCAACCCTAAATGTATGCCTCTGATTTATCCTTTAAGATTCAGCGCAAATAGCACCTATTCTCTAAAGCTTTCCCTGATCACTATTGGACTATTAAGGGTTCTCCAAAGAAACAGAACCAATAGGGGTGTGTGTGTGTGCAAAAAGATTTATTTTAAGGAATTGGTTCATGCAATTCTGAATGCTGGCTAGCCCAAAATCTGCAAGGTGGGACAGCAGGATGGAAACTCATGGAAGAGCAAATGCTGTAGTTCAAGTCCAAAGGCCATCAGGCTAGAGACTCAGGAAGAGTCAATGCTGCATTCAAATATGAAAGCCACCTGCTACAGAATTCCCTTTTGCTTGGAGGAAGTTAGTCTTTTGTCTATTCAAGCCTTCAACTGATTGGATGAGGCCCACCCACACAATGGAGAGTAGTCTACATTACTCAACATCTACTGACTCATATGTTTGTCTCATCCAAAAAATATCCTCACAGAAACACCCAGAATAATGTTTGACCACATATCTGGGCACCATGGACCAGCCAAGTTGACACAAAATTAACCATCACAACCTTGAGCAAGATTAGGGTTTTTCCTTCTGTGATCCTGTAGCACCTCAAATAAAACTCTATGTTAGCATTTACTATATTGCCTCAATTATTAGTAGACACATCAAGCTCCCCTGTCACAGGTAAGAACCATGTACTACTAACCATATTTATATTCCATTCTTAATACAGCTACAGTAAATACTTGTCAAATTAATGACTAAGTGAATTCATTAACTGTTCTTATATTATTAGGAAAATATGATACAAGCCTAATCCCTACAATAATCACCAGATCAGGGAATTATTGTGAGCTTCCGAGGAAAGAAAATAAAAACAGAGAACAAAGAAATCATTAACCCAACTTCCTATTATGAGACTACAAATCCCAAGGTTCCTTTAATACCTTTGCCTCTTGATTAACCAGATAGAAAAGATAGCCTGGCTTCCTTAAGCTTTCTTGGGCAGTGCATGGATGGCCATGAGGATGACTCTACCTGTGGCCACCCCAGCCCCTGCAGCCACTGACCCACAGGAAGTTGCCTATAGCAGTCTGGACTTGTATACCACTCCATGACTCAGCTGTTCATAAATGTTCCATGCTCTTGGCTCCAAGCATTTGTGGCATAATAATATTCAAGAGACCATAATTCCAAGCATGTGTCATAGAGCAATTAGAACAAATTCCTACCATTACTTTGAAACCTAGGACTCAAGGTATGAAGGGCAAGAAATCTGTAACAGCCCAAACAATGTTATTTCATTCTAGAACAAAGGGGACAACAGTATTTTGTGAGATTGGGCTTCACAGTAAGGATTTTGCTAATAGCTGCAATTTTGTGAGAATTTATTATGTGGTAGGCCATATTCTAGAGCAGTTAATGTGTATAATCTTACTCTGTTCTCACAATAGCTCTATGAGGTGGATACTATTTTGGCCACATTTTACAGATGAGGGAGGGCATTGAAACACAGAGATTAGGTAATGATACGAAGCAGCTCAGTGAAGCTTCAAAACCAGACAGTCTGGCTCTGGAGCTCATGCTGTTGGATATTGGCTAGGGCACAATACAGCCCTCTCAGAACACCTCAAAATCACAGGAGCAGATCAGGGGTAAATAAGGGAGCTCTCAGAAGACCCTCCTCTTTCTGCCATATCCCACAAGGCTCTTTAGGATCCGCATCCCCACACCCCATCTATCACTCCCACCCTGCTACCCTTCCAGCCTTTATGCTCTCGCCGTCTACATTCTGCACTTTAGCCAAAGTGAACATGTCTTCATCCCATTAACATCTGCCTGCAGGCCACACACAAGGCATTTCCTCCACTGGGACCTTTCTCTTCTCCCTCTTCACCTGACCAACTCCCATTCATTCTCAGGTGTCAGCTTTGCCCTCACTTTCTCTGGGGAAAGCTCTCCTGACTACCTTACCTAAGTTGGATGCCCTTCTCTCTGTATGCTCCTACAATCCACTGTAATTTTCTCTATCACAGGCCTTATTGTATGACAGTTGCTTCAGGGGTGGATAATTAGGTTTATTCATTTTAATTTTTCTTTAATGGAGGTGCTGGGGATTGAACCCAGGACCTTGTGCTGATAAGCACACACTTGACTACTGAGCTATACCCTCCCCTGATGATTGTTTGTTTTAATGGTTTGTCTCCTAACTGTGGTCTCCACGTGATCATAACTAAATGCCCCTCACCTTGCACGTGTCTGCCATACAGTAGATACCTAATAAACATTTGATGGGAGGAGGAATATAAGAATGAATGAACTGAATAAACGCTGTTCATCACTTGCTTCTAGGCTTGGACACTTTTAAGACATTCCCTAAAGAATCTCTAAGATTTCATCAAAAATTGATACCCTAGCAACTTAAGAAGCCCCTAGACTTCTATAGGTAAGAAAGGAGCTTCTGAGAACCCAGTGCTAATGATTTCTGAGGCTTTCCTTCTCCTATTTTCACCTCTGAACCCAAACATCTGTTCTCAGATGGCACCTGGGATACTTTTGAAGACAGCTAAAGCCTCTTGAAACTGCTCTAAGGTGAACTTAATCCTCAAGGACTTTTTAAAACAATGTCTGGGTTAGTCCAGCTTTGGGATTATAAATATGCTGTCTGTGTTGTTGTAGTTCTGTAAGTAATCCTCCATCATTGCTAAACTATACAGACGAGATTTTCGTGATTCCTCAAGAGCACTCCCTTAGTCACCGCACACAATGTCACTCATGATAACAAATACTGAGGGAAACTGTGTTCATCTTGAGTACAGACCCCTCTTCTGTCCTAGGACCGAAAGCTGAAAGTCAGAGAAAAGTGCTTGTGTAAGGCTACATTCACCCCTCTTTCTGAAAGGGAGAAGGGAAGAACTACACTAGACAACAGCTGAGGTTTCCAGTATTAACATTCTTTGAGCCTGTCAAGTCATAAAGTTTGTGCTGGCAGTTACTAAACAAATGTTATGAGCTCAATTGTGTCCCCTCTCCCAAATTCATATGTTGAAGTCCTAACCCCCAGTACCTCAGAATGTGACTGTATTTAGAGATAGGGCCTGTAAAGAAGTCAGTAAGTTAAAATAAGGCCATTGGGGTGGGTCCTAATTCAATATGACTGGTGTCCTTATAAGAAGAGAAAATTTGGATACAGATGTGCGGAGGAAATGCATGTGGGGACGCAAGGACAAGGTGGCCATTTGCAAGCCAAGGAGAGAGGCCTCAGGAGAAATCAACTCTGGCCACACTTTGATCTTGAACTTCCAGCCTCCATAAATGGGAGAAAATAAATTTCTGTTGTTTAAGCCACGCAGTCTATGGTATTTTGTTATGGCAGCCCTAGAAAACTAGTACAACAAATGACTAACAAATATTAGAGCAATATTAGAATCCCAGGACATGTGTTTATCTGTCATTTTTGATCAAGGATGTTTTGACTCTGCATTTTAAATATGAATATTTTAATTGAAATAGTACCATTATTTATTAATTTTGGTTAAGAAATAATTTGGGGAGTGAATGCCATTAAGCCAATTTAATTTCTCAATTTTCTATGGAAATCAGTTAAATCATTTTCAGTTTTTTTCTATTTTAAATTTTGCTCAGCTGAAGTCATTTTCACTGAATCAATTTTTATCAACATGTATTTCACAACAAAGATAAAATTCATCAATCAATGTTTGGTCCAAATAAAATTTTATCTTTTCAAAGTTCCTGCTATGGCTATTATTTTTACTAAGGTCAAATTTTCCCGGTCAAATGTTATTGCCAAAATTTGATTATTTTGTCAACTTTTAAAAATATCATCTCTTTAGTGTTTTGAGATATAAATCATGTACATAAATTTTATCCTTTTAATGTATACAATTTGCTGTTTTTTAGTTTATTCACAGGGTTATGCACCTATCACTGCTAGCAAATTCCAGAGCATTTTCATCATTAGAAAAAGATACTCCCCATTCCCCTCTCTCTGCTCCCAGCCTCTAACAACCAGTAATCTACTTTCTCTATGGATTTCCATATTCTGGACATTTCATATACATGAAATCATATAATACGTGACGTTTTGTACCGGGCTTCTTTCATTTAGCATGTTTTCAAAGTTCATCCATATTGTAGTATGTATCAACATTTCATCTTCATTCCTTCTTATGGCCAAATAATATTCCATTATTTGGACACACTATCTTTCGTTTATTCATCAGCTGGACATTTAGGTAATTTCTACTTTATGGCTACTATGAATAATGCTGCTATGAACATTCATGTACAAATTTTTTATGGACATAAGTTTTTGATTTAGTTTTATACACACACACACACACACACACCTAGGAGTGAAATTATTAGTCATATGGTAACTCTATGCTTACATTTTTGAGGACCTGCCAGACCATTTTCCAAACAGGCTAGACCACTTTACATTTCCACCAGCAATTCAAGAGGGTTCTAATCTTCTCTTGATATTTATTATCATTTACCAAGTGCAGTTTAGGCTTTTTCAGCTTTGTTTTGTGTTTATTGATACCACCACTAATATTCACTACAAATCATACAAAAATATGGAAGCTTGCATTTATTTCTTAGCAAATTCAAGGATATCTACTATTTCAGGATATTTCTATTGTCCAGAATTGGCTTATTGCAGGGGTCTGAAAACTAAAACCTATAGGCTAAATCCAGTCTGGGGCCTATTTTTGTATGACCCACATGCTAAGAATGTTTTTCACATTTATAAACATGATTGAAAAAAATGAAAAGAAGAATAACATTTTGTGATACAAAAAAAGTATATAAAATCCAAATTTCATTGACTAGAAATAAAGTTCTGTTGGAACACAACCCTACTTGTTCACTATGTATCCCCTCTGGCTGCTTTCAGAGCTGAGTAATTGTGACAGAGATGGTCTGGCCCACAGAGCCTCAAATCTTTACTATCTGGCCCTTTGCAGAAAAAAAAGCCTATTGTATTTTCAATCCAATTCATCTTTATTTCTCAGATCACATGGTGTGATGGGCAGTAACTAAATAGTTGGCAAAGACAGAGCAGATGGAAGCTACCCAAGTGTGTGCCTTAGATTACTGCCAGTTAGTGAACTGTTGTGATTCAAAATAAGCACAGAAATTGAGAGTAAGCCTTAGAAACATAGAAAACTGACAAGTAATTTTGTATCTTTGAGTCTAATACTTAAAAAACAAGCTGCATAGTTTATATGTCTTTTGGGTTTTTAAATTTTGTTTTTCTAGTAACTGATTTTTATTGTATTTTATTAAAATACCAGTTCATGACAAAATTGGAAATTAAAAAAAAAAAAACTGGTCCTTTAACACAGGTAGTTGGAGAAGCACTCAAATAGAGAACCGATGTCTTTAGAAACAAGGGAGTGGATCTCCTAGGACATAAGCATCCTGAGGGCAGGGCTTCCATCTACTCTGTGCATCTATATGTCCCGGCACTTGGACAGTGCCTGGCATAATGTAGTAAGTGCTCAATAAATACTGGATGAACATACAAATCCAATACAACCCACTTCCTAACTAACTCCAATATCATTGCTAAGAATTACTGTTTCCTAGGAGTCTGTTTGATTTTTATTTACTCCCAGAGGCAGAACACACAGCACAGAATCTGGAGCCAGGCCTGGGCTGAAATCCTACCTTCACCTTTTACTACCAAACTATCTTGGGCAAGTTACTCAACCTGTTGGTAATTCTTCATCAGTCCAATAGAGATAATAGAAGTGTCTACAAAGTTATTAGGATAGTCATCTGAGTTAATACAAAAATATAGATTAGTTAGAAGGGTGCCTAGCACACCACTACTAGTAGCATACACTACTATTACTGTACAGGTATGTAAAGTCTATGCACACAAAGCAGTCACAAAACTTTCTTCTATGAGCTGCCCAAAACGGCATGCTGCACACTTCATTTTTTTTTTAAAGTAAATGCATTTCATATTCCTGCCAAATGTAAGCTCCCTAGCTTTTTAAAAACAGTCTCTTTAGGTTAAGGTCATCAGATACTTTTGGCAAAGGTGATTTTTCACAAATTTGTGAAGTATTTCTCACAAATTTGCTTAGTATAGTCCAAAGGCTTAACTTCAAGTCTATATAAAGTGCAGTCCATGAATTGGTGCAAGTACTATGGAGAAGTCTCAATTCTGCCATCCCACACACTACCCCTACCCACCCCAATCCTAAGGAACCTTTACGAAACAGAAAACTGTTTCAGAGTGAATCTCTTTAAGGCTGAGGCAGCCCCTTCTTAGGCAGGTCTCCAGGCACTGTGGAGGTAATGGTAATAGTGAGTGGCTACCCTAAGAGTGACCCTTCTCTATAATTATATCTCAGTACAATTTTCAGCATTACTGGAAGAAATAAAGCTCAACCAGCTCACAGAAAGTCCTGCCCTCCACAAACATTCTTGCCATTCCATACTTCCCGCCTCTGGCTATGTTTTGCCTTCAGCCTAGAATAAATCTCCTCCCAGTCTCTGACTACTGAGAATACAGACATCCTCCAAGACCAGACACCAACACCACTTCTATAACAACTTCCCATGTCCCTTGCAGTCAGAAGAAATAAAAACTATGAAATCTTATATTATCATTCTTGTTCAATGCCATCTTGTCCACTAAGCTGACCCCATATTAACTACCAAAGTGTCTAATGCATATTGAGAAGGAAAAAAAGATACTATATTATATCCTCTAGGAAACTACTTATCAGACATTGACAAGCTACTCTCTAGTTGTCTGCCTTCCAGCACTTCCTAAGTTCCTAACTGTCTTACTTATTAGCCAGGGACTGGCACTACTAGTATGTGCTAAATAAATATTGGTTGAATAAATGGATGAATGAAGAGTGAGTGAATGAATGAGGGACCAAGACAGGGATAGTCTTCACAAAGTGGGGCAATCTGATTTCTTATTGGAACTGATCTCATTCTCCTCTACACAAAGGGGTAGAGGAGGATTTCAAAATTACCTTACCCCAGACTTCAATAATCAAGTTGTTTCCCAAAATCAAAAGCAGAGTGACGTATGATATCACACGTAGCATACACAGCACACTCGTATCAAACTAGGAGGGTTGTTTAAGGAATAGATCTATTTTTTTCTTTGCTTCCTTTAGATAAATTTAAGTCATCTTTTTCTGGAAGCAAAGCTTCCAGTTGTCTTTATCATTTCTCTCCTAAGTTTCCCATGCTATTATGGGCATCCATTTTGTAATATTTAAGGATTTCATCTATCTTGGTGACAATAGTGTCCCCTGGATCAGGGTATCAGCAAGCCACAATGACCGGAGTAATACTAAAGGCTCAGGCTCAGAGCATAACCCTCAACCAGGGCTGGAATTACCCAGGGGTCAGAGAGCAACTAAACCAATGTCACCAGCTAGTTGTTTTTACTGCCCACTAGGGACATGGGTCTTAACCTTCCCAGGGACCTGAGCAAGGAGACATCAAAAAGGTAACCTGAATGTCCCTCTGCCTACATCTTCACTCACCTTTTTTACTTCCAGAGTGTTCATAATGACTAAGATTCTGAAATCATAGGTATCAATTCTGGAAAGGATCATAGAGATAGTTTAATTTTAGGGTTTGCAAACTCAAAGGTCTATAGTGATCAGACTGGTTACTTAATTGAAAAAATATACTGAAGTGGGGCCTGAGGAGAACAGCAAAGAATAGGTTCATCTAAAGAGAAGAGCAGATACTCAGCTCAAGCTGGCTGCTGCCAACTGGTTTCTGAGGCCCAAAGTCCTGCTATTCTTGGGTTTTTCCCACCAAAAAATGACTTCATATTTTAATGAGCTATCGCTCAACTTTTTTTTAAATTATGATAAAATACACCTATAAAATTTACCATTTTAACCAGTTTTAAGTGTATAGTTCAGTAGTGTTAACTACATTATGTTGTGCACACAGTCTAAAAACTCCTTTCATCTTATAAAACTAAAACTCAATATGCATTAAACAACTTACCATTCCCTATTTCTCTCACCCCTGGTGACCACCATTCTATTTTCTGTCTCTATGAATTTAACTATTCTAGGTATCTCATATATATGGAATCATGCAGTATTTTCATTTTGCAACTGATGTATTTCACTTAGCATAATGTCCTCCAGGCTCATCCATGTGAACCATGTGTCAGAATTTTCTTCCTTTTTAAGGCTGAGTAATATTCTGTCTTTTTATATATCACATTTTTTATCGACTCATCTATCATTGGGAACTTGGGTTACCTTTTAACTAGTGTGAATAATGCTGCAATGAATATGAGTATATAAATATCTCTTCAAAACCCTGCTTTTAATTCTTTTGGGTATATGTATACTCAGAAGTGGAATTAGATCACATGATAGTTCTATATTCAATTTTTTGAGGAACCACCATACTGTTTTCTATAGCATCTGTACTAATTTACATTACCATCAACAGTGCACAAGGGTTCCAATTTCTCTACATCCTCACCAACACTTGTTATTTTCTGTTCTTTGGGTATACCTAATGGGAATGTAACAATATCTCATCATTGTGGTTTTGATTTTCAATTCTCTAGTAATTAGTGACGTCAAGCATCTTTTTATACAATTGTTGGCCATTTGCATGTCTTCTTTAGAAAAATGTCTACTCAAGTCCTTTGCCCAATTTAATTTTTTAATTTTTTTTTCTTTGCCCATTTTTAAATCAAGTTGTTTTATTGTTGTAGACTCAATTGTTAAATTATGGACACTAATTCAAATTTTGTTTTTAAAAAACCCACTATACAGACAAAATACATGCTTTCAAGCAATGCAGACCTCCATTTAGTGACTTAATAAGGGTCCAGCACCATCATCTTGCAGACAAGGAAACCAAAACCTAGATCATGAAGTCAATATGCCCACTGTTGCACATGGCTGTCTGGAGTCTGAATCAGAACTAGACCTGAGATCCTCTAACTTGGGCCTTTGGGACATTTCTTAAGAACACTTGCTGGAGCCAAAACCTCTGATCTGTAAGAGGTTCCTGCTTGCTAAAAATTCATGACTGGACTTGTTCATCCGTGGGAGAAAGTGCAAAAGGCAGTAACTTTAAATGTTCTCATCCCACCTCAGAAAAAGATAAATATGTGGTGATGGATGTGTTAATTAACCAGATGGGAGGAATCCTTTCACAATGTATACATATATCAAATCATCACAATGAACGCTTTCCATATCTCACTTTTTTTTGGTCAATTCTATCTCAGTAAAGTTAGAAAATAAAAAGGCAATAACTCAAGGCAGAGTCAGGCTGAAAGGAACTTCCTCTGCCCACTGCCTCCTCCTGCCTCCTCTAGAGGTAGTAACAGGGGCCTGGAGAGCTATTCACCCTCAGTTAACAATGGACAAAGAGAAGCCTGTCTGCTGCATTAGTCATTGCTTGGAGGTCCCCGACTTCTAGTTACACTCTTGCTCTCTATCCCAGAAGTGACTTCTCTTTGATGCTATTTCTGAACTGGAATGTGACCCTCCAGCTGGGCAAGGGTGAGGGTATGTAGAGGACACGAGTGGATATCGAAACTGTAATTCTACATGAGTCTGACATGTGGATTCCCAAGATTACACATGGCAATGAGAACTTGGAAAAAGTTGTTACTGAGGGAGGAAAAAAAGAAGAGCATTCTTAAGAAGAAATGGCAAAAAATGTAAAGATGTCCTGCTTAGAAGAAGGTCTGGCCTTTCTCTTTCTGGTACAGATTCACAATCTGATTCGCTGGTTACAGAAGAATGGAGTATTTCAGCCCCTAACTGACTGTGTGCCCTGAGGCAAAACCCCGTACCTCCTTCTACCCCAGCTTGTTTTTTCATAATATTGGAGAAAACTGACACAGCTGCAGGACTTTCTATTATGCTGATTGTGGCACTAGCCACACTAAATTGACATAAATTACATATCCATGGCATCCTGCCTAGCCTGGTGGCCCCCTGCTCTACCAGCCGCTCGACCAACTTCAGCTGCCTTTGGTAGTTCAGGAATTGAGAGTTTGAGGAATTAGAGCAAAGGCAGTAGCAATTGTAACACACTGAGAGACCTCATTCAAACTCACCAGTTCCTAGAGGCTAGCTTAAAAGTTCTAGTCACCTGGAGCAAACCACCAGCCAGCAACTCCAGGCTTCGACCGTAACTGATGTTGCTGTGAGCATTGCTACTGGCCACTTCCCTTGTGGCGAGGGGCTAGGTGGTACAGAGGAAAATTTTGAAAGGGTAGTCAATATTTGAAAAAGCACTTGGGGGCTCCTCAGCTGAAACTGCTCGCTATGCCCAGTAGCCTGCTCCCAGCTGTATGACCCACACTCTTGGGTCGAGTATTGATGGTTTCCCAGCACAACTATGATTCAAGCCAATCTGAATGATGCCTTTTTATCACCAGGGTTGGAGCTGGTCTTGCTCAGTCTCCTGCTTCCTTAACCACCCATTGTCCTCCCTAGAATTGACAGGTGTTTGTTGGTGCAATGTGGAGCACCACTCATTAGAAAGGTGTGCCCAGGGTTTTACATTGCTGATATGTTATCAGGATCCAGCCAGAAATGAGATTTTATTATCTCCTCAATGAGGGTAAAGGCCAAGTCTCATCTTTGTATTCCCAGCACAGAGCCAAGAGTTAACTCCTATTCTTCCTTCAGTTCATTCACTCATTCAAATGCTGATTGAGTACAAAACATTGTCCCAGGGTGGAGAGGGCAACAAGCAAAAGTTAGGCCTCTGCTCACAGAATGCTTACAACCTAGAGGAGCTTCTTTACCTCCTGTAGGAAGCTTCCTGTCCCCACCATCTCTGCCTGATGCTCCCCGAAGACCCAGTGCAGATCCAAAAGCCAGCACTTACTACAGGGTACTCAGGTTACTACAATCACCTATGTGGATATCGTGAATACAGGACTGAATTATTCATCTTTGCAACCCCAGTGTCTAAATCAGAGCTTGTGAGAGCACTCAGAAGGTGCTTCACAGATGTCTGTTAACCCTGAACCCATGCATGCTCTCTGGTGACTTCCACAAGGCACAGAGATTCGCAGTATGGAATGTTCAATGTCACTCTCTTGATTTATCCTTCATGCCAACCAGCTGCTTGACAACTGCCCATTTACTGACCTGGCTGCCTCACCAGACTGTAAGTTCTGCAAGAGCAAAGGACCAAACCTTATTTATGTTGTATTCCAACACCCAGCAATAGTAGGCAGTCAATAAATATTTGTTAGATTGTTGAACAAGTTGAATTATGAATAAAATGAAAGATGCTTAGATATAAAAATGTTACCCAATTACACATATAATGTAGTTCCGAAGAGTGATTTAATTCTGATATATGTGATCTGTTGTTGAAATGATGGTGGTGGTACTCCTAACTTACACCAAAATCTTACTAGAGAGAGATACCAAAATCTACCAACAGTTGAACCATTATGGGTTCCATTTTTAGCTCATGCAGTGAAAACACTTGAACCCATCTTTACTTAACTTACTCATTGGATTGATGTGGTCTCCATTTCCTCTCTAAAACATACTGAAAGGGTACAGCTGGAAGGGTCTTCATTTGTGTGTCTGCTTCTGCTCCCACCAACTGAGCAGTATGATTTCTAAGACTCAGTTGACTTTGTTCCCACTCCCACTTATGTTCATTTTCATTGCTATTATAATTTTCAATTTAATTTAATATTGTATAAGCTAATAAAATAGGAATGCAAAACAAGAGTTGTTATTTTATAAACACAAGTTGAATATATTAGGAAAGTTGGTAATATAAATCATTAAAAATATCAGATTGGGGTGCTAGGAAACTCTAAAAGTTTAAGGAGAGAAAAATCTACTAAGATTCTACACTCAAAACTAAAAAATGTGGATAATACTTTATGGAAACAGTTTGCACAAAAAAGACAGACTACAGCTTAAATTGGCCAGCCCATCCTGAAAGAAAACCTCAGTTTTGAGGCAGAAACCAAAACTAGGCAAATGAATCTACATTATATGTTGTGAATTGTATAAAAATATTTACAACATGTAGGCATCATATCCTTTATGATTATAAAGTTTTACAGATTTTTTTAAATTAGTGATTGCTGGTCTATAGATCTAGCAGAGATTTTCTACTGTATGTTGGATCAAAGGCTCCATCTGAAAACAGTAACTCAGCAGGAAGATCCCTGTAATCCCATCCTCCTGGCCTCCCACCCTAATGACCAGAGTAGAATAGGATGGTTCTAGCTGCATTTTCATCTTACCATTTTCCCTAACATCCTGAATAAGATAGGAGAATCTAACCAACCATAAGGCATTTTAGATATCTGTTACCGTATCTTTATAAAAGGATTTTTTTAAACTCTAATATTATATTAAAAACAAGAAATCATCTTCTTGAAGAGAAACTCTCTCTAGAGAAAAGGAAAATGGGGAACTGACTTTTGTTGAGTTCTGCCTTCTAAGAGCAGGTGCTTTTCACATCTAATCTCACGTAATCTTCACAAACACCCTGGGAGTCTGAGTTTACTGTTCTCATTTTACAGATGAGGAAATTAAGGTCCTGAGAGGTTAAGCAAGGTCACACAACTAGCACTAGAGGAGTGGCATGTGACCCACTGTGAGCCAATATACTTCCCAAGTCACCAAATTACTTCTGATGATTTGACGCAGATCTGACGTCCCCCCACCTTTTCTTCCCCCAGAAATAAAACAGTATTGTGGCTATGTGCTGTGTTTCTTCCCTCAAAGCTCCATCCACTTCAAGAGGATTTTTTTTCTTTGGTTTCATTATTGGTGTGTGTCCAAGCTGAGCATCTCTCTTGCCCTCCTCTAACCTGGCTGGGGCTGCCTAGTTCCTATGAAAAGTCCCTGTGCTATGCTATGCTATGCTATGTTCCAGCTATTCTAGAAATTCTCCAGGCTACCCTCCATCCATCCACTCTCTCATCTCTCTTCTATGGGTTGAGTTCTGTCCCTGCAAAAGATATTGAAGTCCTATGAATGTGACCTTATTTGGAAATACGATTCTTGCAGATGATCAGGTTAAAGTAAGGTCATTAGGGTGGGCCCTAATCCAACATGACTGGTGAAGTTATAAAAAGGGGAAATTTGGACACAGAGAGAGACACAAACAGAGGGAAGACAGCATGAAGACAAAGGGAGGATGCCATCTACAAGCCAAGGAGTGCCTGAGGATACCAGAAGCTACGAGAGAGGTTTAGAACTGATCCTCCTTCAAAAGAAACCAATTCTGCTAGCCTCTAGAACTGAGACAATACATTTCTGTTGTTTAAGCCACCAGTTTGTGGTACCATGTTACAGCAGCCCCAAGACTCTAATTCATATTTCTAATTCATATTCTCGCACTCTCTCTCTCTCTCTCTCCTCCTTTCTCTAATCTGGTTTCCATGGATTCCAGCCTCGCCTGGATTCTCCAGCTCTCGGGGCCAGGTTTTGGTTTCTCTCCTGGATAAGGCCTCCCAGTCTCCCCGCCTTGCAGGACAATCCCCGAAGGATACCTGCTCTTTCCCACCAACAATGCAAGCTCACAGCACACCAAGGTCTAACCCTGGCCCAGCTACCCAGGCCCCTAGTTGGGAATGGGGGTTCCAAGGGAAGGGAGATTGGACAGCAGTAGAATAGTCACCTGTTTTTTTGTTTTGTTTTGTTTGTTTTGTCAGCCAAATAGAACTATAATGCAAGGTGGACACTGCTGTATAGAATACCCTTTTCTCACAGGTTAGGACTGTTATCACAGCTATTCCTTGCTGACCCAACACCTTCTATTTCGTGTCTTCTATTATCAACACGTGGTCAGGATCAAAAAAAACCTTTCCCTGAAATCACCCAGGAGAATCACAAAATTAATCTAAAACTGAAAAGCACTCATCAAGTTTTTATCACATAGTTCTTTGGTGTCAGCTTGACCGAATATTTCAGACATTCTAACTGAAGTTGGGAATGAGACATAAATTGTCACCACAATGCATCATGTCGGATGTTAGTATTTAATCATTTTTCATTTGAAAGATGCCTGAAAGTAGGTGGTTTTAATGCATGTTTTAAACATCACAAATTCCCATCCTTAGTTGTTTTAAATGGGACCATATACAGTACTGGTCTGTTCCGTTAACAAATATTAATCAAGTACATACAAAGTGGCAGGCACTGTTTTAGGCACTGCGGCAAACAAGATAAAGCCCCTGCCCTCCCATAGCTTATTATAGTTTAGTATCAGAGACAGACAATAAACAAAAATATGGATCTCATGACAGGTACTATGGGGTAAAATAAAGCTGTAATTATTTGTTCAATATGTCTTCCCTTTCGGTTATAACTTTCATGACAACAGTGGCCTTGTCTGTCTCAGTGCTAGCTCATAGTACGCATTTGATAAGGGTTGTTGGATAGATGGATGGATGGACAGATGGATTGATAGACAGATGGAACTCAACATTCATTTTGGGCTCCTAAGAAGCTATGTATATCCTACACTGAAAATTCATTGGTTCAAATACACATTTTTTGAGCCCCCACTGTGGGTCAGATACAGGCTAGACACTAAGAATAAAGATGAATAAGAAAACACCATTTCCCTCAGGGAGCTCACACAGACTTCTAAAGAAATAAGATCCTTGTCATGGAGGTATACATGTGGTACTCTGCCCTTCACTAGGGGAAGTGGAAGAGAGTTAGAGCAAATGGTGGTACAAGAAAGGGGTCCCCAGGGAAGTGAAACTTAAACTGAATCAGGAAGAGGCTGTCAGGTCCAGAAAAGGGGATCCAGACAGAGGGACCAGCATGGGCAGAAGCTGAAACAGGAAAGTCTAGGGACACCAAGGCCATTTTTTGTTAGGATAAGAACACAGGGCGGAATGATGGAGATGAGGCTGGAAAGTGAGGCAGGAGCCTAATGTTGATCCACCTCCTCTGCATGCGTCAGCTTTCATTGCGGAAATCTGATGAGCTTATCAGACAGGTTCTAAAGGTCAGCAAAGCTGAAGGGTTGGGGACGTGGAAGTAGTCAAATGAGTAAGTTGCCTAGAAACCTTGTTTGGCACAAAAGCCTCTTTTTTCCTTCACATTGCTTTGTTTCCTTGCTGGGGTGTCAGATTCTGCGTCTTCCTGTGACAGAACCGCAGACTCTCCTCAGGGCTGGCCTAGATGAGGCCACTCAAGTGGTCCATTTGTCCAGCTGCAAGCGTGCTAATCAATCCCAGATTCTAATCTACTCTATTCCACTGCGTCTCACTGCTCCAAACCTGCTCTGCTGGTTTAGGCTGGCCTCCTCCAGAAACGAGAAACCTTTGGACACTGGTGGGGGGAGGAGTGCTCTGCTGGTCCAGTGAGCTGCCTGCAGTAAAATGCAACCTTTCCTAAGTTAGGTGGCTTTGCACCTTACATTAATAAAGGGAAAGACCCTCAATGATTTTACTTACTTGGGAACCTCCACGTTTAATGATGCCCCCATACTCATAATCATGTTTGCTTTTTCCAGTCTAAAAGAAATACATATACCCTTCAGGAAATATGGAAATTAGAGAAAATACAAAGAATAAAGTTAAAAGTATAGTAAATCAATCACTTAGAACCATTGTAAATGTTTAGTATTTCTTTGCAGTCTTTTTTTCCATGAACACACACATACACACACATGCACATCAAAATTCATCTCTTCAGCACCTACAGTGTCTGAACCATCTATGTGCTAGTAAATGGTGAATAAATGAATGAATATAATTTTATTTTTACACATTTGCAATGATACATACAGTATGGAATTTTGCTCTTTAAAATTTTGCTCATTATAGTAAGTGTATTTTTCTATGCCATTTTGAAAGCATTTTTTATGACTGCACAAATACTACTGTGTGGAAGAACACTGACTGAACTTTTAGTACACAACCCTGCATTTACATCTCTGAACATTTCCTTAGGCTAGATTCCTAGCTGCGAAATTAAGAGGTGAAAAAGAATAAACTTTTGAAGGCTCCTGGGTCATTCAATGTTGATGAACTTTCCAGGTTGAAGTGATTCTTCACATGGAAACCCAAGTAGTCCTCTGAGAGCTCCCTGGCAGCCTGTAGACAGCTGCTTCCCATCTGCTAGGTGATAGACCCTCTTTCACGGGCCTCGACCCCATAATCCTCTCAAATCCCAGATAACCTCCCTTCTCCAGCATCCTTGGGCCATCCTGGGCTGGCCCTGCTGAATTAAGCTCCAGCTCAATTGCTCTGGTCCTCCATGAAGGCTTGAGGGAGACAGCGAACCCTCGGCATGGCATTCCATTTAATTTTCGCTTTAGCTTTGTCTTTACTGTTTTCCTGCACTTTAACCGTATCTATTCTAAACAATTACTGTGTCACAAAGCTCTTGCTTTTCTGTTTTCTGTACTGTGTGCAGTTTGAGGTGAGGATTTAAATGAGTGGCTTTGTCCCCTCTAGGGCAACATAATCTTTAGTCAAAAATATCATTTGAATGATATTCCATGCCTTTGGTGACACCCTGATATATGCCATTCCAACTACATCAATCAAACACATGCATGTTACTATGTTATACTCTGGAAAGAATTTTTTACTGATTAAACCTCTGCCTTATAGAATTCAGAATCACCACGATGACATCTTTACCTAAAGGTTATTTCCCAGGAAGTCTTTCCTGACTATCTTATTTACACTTGTAACCCCATTCTTCCTCTACTTAATTCTTTTCATAGCCTATCACCCTCTCACCTACTATATATCTTATTTATTCGCCTTAACTATTTGTCTTACCCCACTAGAAGTAAAACCATGACAAAGCAGTCCATTCATTCATTCATTCATTCATTCAGTATTTAACAAACACTTCCAAGCGTCTAGAACTGTGATAAGCATGGGATGGGGACCACAAAAAAGTCTAAGACTGCTTTCCAGGAGCTTACAATCGAATTAGAAACATCAAACAGTTAAGCAAAGACATAAAGCAGACTGTAATTTTAAAGTAATAAAAGTAAATGATGCAGGACAAAGTAAATGTGCTCTGGAGGAAGTGGAGCAAACAGACTGTGAAGTGAGAGTTAAAGGCTACTAAGAGGTAGATGAGGTTTAAAGGCAGGCTGGAACTTGAGAGAGGAATTTAAGGTAGAAACATTTGGCTTATCCTGTAAACAGTGCAGATATCTAAGCAAGTGAGTGGCATGCAGAAAATGGCTTATGAAGATGACTAGGTGGGCAGAGCAAAAACAAAAAATGATGTTGAGAGGACAGATGAGAGGAACTCTGATCAGAGAGGTCAGAGGGGCCTGAAAATGGGGAGGGAGTAAAGGAAGGTGATAAATGAGAAGGGCGGAGGACAGCACTCCAGAGGCAAAACTAAGAATGCCGAGTCAAAATGCATCAGCCTCTAATCAGGCCACTCTCAAAATAAAATGTCAAGATCATCTGCCATTAAAGAGGACATTGTTCATGGGCTATAGGAGACACTGAGGTTGGCTGCCTGAATGGGAAAGAGAGGGTGGGAGATACCGTGAAGCAGGGGATACAGATAGCTGGGATTTTCTCTGCAAAGTTAAACCAATTTAAAGAGCCCAGATAAAGAGAATACAAATCAGATGATGGAAAAAAAAAAGTGAATTGCTATTTTAGATAAATCCCATATGGGTTATGCTCTTAATTTACTTAAAGCAGATGGCTGGACCTGGGACTGCCTAATTTATTACTGTCCTACCATTCAGAGCCAGAGCTTTCCTTAGGTTTCTAAGCAACTCTGATGGGAAATGTCAGATTGTATGAAATTTCCTGATTAGACCATATGACCCAAGCACATCCCACTAAAAATGATTCAAATACTCAAAAACGCTTATCCTAGACGCTAGCTGCCAGTTTCTTTTCCCCTACCAGCTTATGGCAGATGGATGGGTGGGCCTCCTCTTCCTTGCAGGCAGTATGGTGGGAGTTCTAGGAATAAGACAGACCAAAATAAAGGGTGGGAGAGGATTTGGAAGAAAACTTGGGAATCTGGTATTTCAGATTCTCTCTCGTTGTACTATGTACATCCCAAATTTTTCTACATGGGAAGGAAAGTAGCAAAGCACTTTAAAAAAAAGGCATTAAAAAATAAGAAGCAATTAAACTTTTCTGTAAATTAAGCAGCCTCTGAGTCAGCAAACTCATCTAATAACCCACGTAACACTTGCGATAACATCAGAAGGTTGAAAAAGTATGGACAGAATCAGGGGTTAGGCTGGTTTATGATCTGAAGAAGAAAGCACAATGATATAGCAGAAACAATAATTAACATTTTTGGTTGGGAGGTAATTAGGTTTATTTACATATTTATTTTTGGAGGAGGTACTGGGACTTGAACCCAGGAGCTCGTGCATGCTAACCATGCACTCTACCATAGCACATAAGCTATACCCTCCCCCAATAATTAACATCTTTAATTAACATTTTTAGAGGAGGAGTCACTATATGCTGCGTCCTGTAGGAATTACTGTTATCCACATTGTACAGGTGAGAAAACTGAGGATTCCTAGAAGATTAAGCTCAGTCACACAGCTAATAAGTGTCACTGTTACAGACCAGTCCTGTGGATCTGTCAGAGTGTAAGGAAACGGTTGGTGAGACAAGGTGAAGAGCAGCAAGCTACAGAGGCTGGAATCAGAGCATGCCAGGTGCTTCCCAGTGGCGTTCTTCCACGCAGAGCACAGAGATAAGGCTGACAGAAGTGACTGCTGCTTAAGTGTGAAAGGGAGCATTTGCCCAAATGCAATGTAGTATCCTACACTGGATCTTGGAACAGAAAAAGGACATTACTGAAATATGAAAAAGTCTGGGATTTAGTTATAGTCAAGTACCAATGTTGGCTTCTTAGCAGTGAGAAATATACACAATAAGTGAGATGCAGGTAAGGTATATAGGTGAACTCTCTGTACCTCCGTGCAAGTTTCCTGTAAATCTGAAATTATCCTAAAATAAACAGTTTATTTTAAAGGTTTTAAGATGAAAAGAGTATTTGTAACATGTTCACAAACATTCAGAATAGGACCATTTAAAATGGAAAAGGGCAAGGGTAGCACTGCATTTGGTGGCTGGTCATGTTTCTCAGCAGACAAGATAGTAACTAATGACCAACAAAATGACCACCGTCTAACATTGTTGAGCGCTTATCATATTCCAGCCTCCATCTGAAGGACGTTGCACACATGCCTGCATGTCATCTTCAAGACCACTTATGAATTAAGTACGTGCTATTATTATCCCAATCTACAGATGAGGAGAACTCTTAGAATAGTACCTGGAATCTGGTAGGTCCTTTTTTTTTTTTTTTTTTTTTTTAAATAGAGGCTAAGAAACTGGGCCAGCTTGTGAGCAACAGAGTAACAATTCAAACCAAACCCTAAAAGATGTCCATTTATTAGCTCTATGGCTTGGGCAAGTTAGAAAACCAAAAGAAAGTTAATACCAGGGAGTAGATTTAAAAGTTTGTTGAGAGTTGCATCATATCAACTTAAGTTTAAAAATTGACAATTAATTATTTATTATTTCCAAATTGATGTTAAATTTCATTGAATAATTTGAAGATACCCAGACTGTATAGTGCTGTATTGAGGTCAGTAAACAGGGACTGAAAATCACCTTTCTCAAGAATCCTTAAATATACCTGGGGATATGAAAACCAAGTAAGAGCAAGAGTAGACAATAACGGAAACTGTTAGCCCCCAGGATCAATGGGAGCCACTAGGAAAAGAATGTTTCCAGATCTCCCTTGGGGGTCAGATGACTAGAGCTCAGTGGATGGGGCAGATTCCCATAATGAGAATCACTTCCTTCAGAGGGGAAGCTGGAAGGGCAAATTATGAAGACAGCCTCCTGATGGCTGAGCCCAGGGTGAACATGACTACAGGGAGAGGGGGAAAGGCTGGAGGTCAGCAGCCCTTACTCACTTACATTCAGTACAACCGTCCCGACCTTTATTTAGCATTTTGTTAACATCAGAGATGACCCTGAGCTCTGAGGATACAAAGTTGAAAAAATAATACAGTGCCTAACTTCCATGAGTTTACATCTAGCAATGTATTTCACCAGAAGAAAATGCTGCAACCACGTGGCACAGGGCATAACCTGAGTTTGAATCTTAACTTCACTCCTCACTCCGTGCCTGGCCCAGGGTGTAGGCTCTCTTTGGACCTCAGTAAGAATAATGGCAATTACTATTTGCCTGGGAAGATTGTCTTGAGGATGGAAAATGTGGTAAGCGTCTATAACGATGTCTGACACAGAAAGTAAAGAGAAGTCCATCATAAATCCGTGTCACTTTCCTTTATTTTCTCCCAGCAAGAGGAGAGAAATCTTTTACTCACAGCCCCAAATCTTCATTTCACTAGACCTCGGGCTCAATTGTTACAGCAAAAGGGAGGTCACAGCAGACAGGTTAAGAGAAGAATTTTTGGCTTCAGAGATTGCAGGAGCCCAGGCCCAAAGAGTCTGAAGACCACTTGGGGTTGGGGGCAGGGGGAGCGGTTCAAGAATGGACTTGAGAACCTTCCCACATTATCATCACCAACCTGACCTAAACCGAGGCACAAGGGTGGCAGTGCTGAAATCCAAACCACACTTGCTGACACAAAGTTGCTTAGAACTTGAAAAAGTAGATGCCCTTTTCTAATCCATCAGCCCAGATCTGGAGCTGCTTCTAATTTGCACAAGAAATAGGCCAGCAGCAGCCTTGTCCTTGCTCACCCCCATACCTGCCTAAAATGTGACACCCTTGCACTTTCTCAGTCCAAATCAGGTTGAGAAAACAACAAAACCCTAAGCATGGAGTCATATAACTTTACTCATTTATTCAGTAAATATTTATTCAGCCCCTACTGTGTGCGCTGGAACATTTTCTTCTCTGGATCCCTGGGGCTGCCTTTAATCTCTCTGTTCCACCCCTGCTGGCCCTGCAAGCCTCTAGTTTATAATCTATTTACTGTTTCTTAGCCAACTTCCCCACCTTCTGACAGGCAGGTCTGCCATCCTTTCAGTCCAGAATAGAATATTGTTTTATACTCCACCGCTCTCTCAGCTTTACCTCTTTCTTCACAGCTTAATTCGAAGCCCTTAATCCCTTCATTGCTCAGCTCCTCTTGCTTCTCTTCCCCATATCCCATCACCAATATCTGATCTCAACTCCCCTACTCGACAGACACTGGCTAGAACTAAGCGGGCTGAAAGAATGTAACTTATGTGCCTATGGTCACTCAACTGGTGAGTAGTCCAATTCAACAATTCTATAAAAATAATAATAATAGTAACAACAATAGCTAGTACTTGAGACTGAGATTAGGGACAGGCCATGGTATTAGTAGTGACCACATCTAAGGACTGATCACTGGAGTGGGGCAAGGTCATTGGAGGAGGGGAATCCAAACAAAACCAAGAGAGTTTGGAGTTTTAGAGCACAAGCTACACATTCTCCTTATATTGGAGTCTCACAATAAAGCTGCATTTTCCTCCACCACAAAAAATAAATAAATAAACCAAGACCAGATACTGAAAAATAAGCTATGAGGATAAAACAATCATCATGAAGTATGACAGGAGTACTGTGGGAGAGAGGGATCTGGAGCTGTAATCTTAAGGAATGTGGGTGTGTGTTGGAAGAAGCAGGCAGTAGAAGACTACAAGGTGGGAAAGAGTCTGAAGACTTGATAGTCAGAGCTGGTGAGGAGAGCTGAGGAGCAGGGAGCAGAGAGCAATGGTCTGGAAGCAGTAATGAGGATGCCCCTGGTCTTAGTCTGCACTATAACAAAAATGCCATAGTTTGGGTGGCTTATAAACAACAAAAATTTATTTCTCACAGTTCTGGAGGCTGGAAGTCCAAGATTAAGGTGCCAGCAGATTCGGTGTCTGGTGAGAACTAGCTTCCTGGTTCATAAATGGCTATCTTCTCTCGTGTCTTATCAGGTGGAAGGGGCAAGGGAGTCTCTTTCATAAGGGCTCCACTCTCATGACCTAATCACCTCCCAAAGGCCACACCTCCTAATACCATCACATTAGGGGTTAGGTTTTAACAGATGAATCTGAGGGAACACATTAGTACCCACCTAGCTTGTAGGCCCATGGTATAATGGAGCAGGACCCTATGAGGCCCTCCCAGGACAGACCCCCTTATGTCTTCCACCTGCCTCAAATATGTAGAAAAACTTTAGCCAAGGAACAAATTTAAACAGAGAAATGAAAAAATGCAGAAGCAAAGAAAAGCAGTCAAACAGGATAAAATAATTACCCTTTAGTCATTAAATAAAGTCAAGAACCTTTGGTTTCTCCTCAAGGGCTACAGATAATATTCTGAGCCATATCCTTTGAGCCCTTTTGGAGATACTGAAACCCCCACCAGGTGGAAGAAGTTAACTATATGATGACCAGGCTGTAGCCATGACATAAGCTGCTCCATCTTACCCAACTCAGAACTGGCCTCAAGGAAATGGGAACAAATTGACCCTGGAACTGAAGATTAATTGTACTTAAAACAATCAAGATAACGCTGATCAGACCACAGAATGACCAATTTCAAGATGATTGGTAGAGCTAACCGTACTGTTCTGAATGTAACCCAGCCCTCCCTCTCTGTCTATATACCCCGAAACTCCCCTTTAAAAGCTTTTGCCCCAATCAGCAGTTGGAGTTGGCTTTTGGACACAAGTCCACCCTTCTCCCTAGGTTGCTGGCCTCCTGAATAAAGCAACCTTTCCTTTCCTACCAACACTTCTCTCCCAAGTATCATTTTTAAGTAGTGAACAACTGAACATGAGTTTAGTAACAATGATACAAGGAGTGTGGGAGAGAAAATGACCACCACATGCAAAGGAACCAGTGTCCTTGGGAGAACCAAGTCTCCATTGTAACAAGAAGGTGAGGAGAGCATTCACAGAAGTAAGGTCATTGTAGAGGGGTTTCAGAAGTTGGCAGAAGTGAGATATAGAGTCAGAAAAGGGATATATGAGGTCATGTGGAGATCAGAGTGCAAAGGATGAGAGATGACTTGGAAAACTGGGACTGACATAAGTGGAGAAGAAGGCATGAAGGGATTAGAGCAGGACCCCAGGCCTGACAAAAATGGCACAGCCATGGGTGTTGGGAGGGAATGGGTGATGATTGGCCAGAAATACTGGGAGTTCTTGCCCATTGCAATGCATATTCTGTTGGGGGAACTCATATAGGGTGACAGAAAAATATCCCAGATTATCTTTGGAATTCAAAGACTATGGAAGCCTATAGGAGGGGCACCCAACTCAAACAGGGAGAGCCAAGGAAAACAGAGAGAGAGAGGAAATAGAATTCCATAAAATTACCCCCATTACCAGAAGATAACTGAGATGCTTCTTCTATGGCAATGAGTCTTTGTTCTATATAGGATCTTAGCCAAAAGGCCGAGAAGCGATGCAATGATATTTCATAAATGGACCATAAATTGAAAAAGTTGTATAATATTTTATATTCACATTATTTGAATAGTCTTTGATCTTGCCAGAGTGAAATTTATTGCCTTTGGCTAGAGCACTTTGCAAGATTTACACAGCAAAGGGCAAGGATAATATTATCTTTAATATAAGTAGTAAAATTCTAAATAGATGTAAATTAGAGATTTTTGTGGGGGTAAAAAACAGGAAATATTTTAAAGCTAAGAGTCTAATATATTCTTATCTCTCTAGCACCTGAAATGTCTAAAGTTACTTCCAGTATTTGGGGTGATGGGTACAAAGAATTGAATTGATGGAACCTTCCCTGACTCTCTGATCTAAATTAGCTATACTCTTTTTATGTCAGCATTTGTTGAGTGCTTAACTGTACCTCATGTGATCCTCATAACAACCTGAAAGATAGTATTTTCCGTTTTTATTACAAGAAGTCTATGCTCAGAAAGATAAAATAACTTGCCAGTGTCCCACAGCTAGTGAACAGCTAAAGCAAATTCACAGCTATCTGTTAAAGCCACTGTCTCTTCCCTTACACCATGATACAGTCACATTTTCAAGAGTTTTTAATTGCAAAAAGCTATTTATGTTGTCCACACGAATCAGTAATCCACTTACCTCTTCCAGTAGTTTCAAGGAAGAACACTAGTTGATTAGATCCAAGAAGCATTTTACATGTTTGTTGATACTTAAAGCAAAATAAAATATAGCAGGCAAGAATCTCCCTCCCAGGAACTCTGCAGATTACGGGCTAGTTTAGCAAAGCAAATCTGTTTGTGTTTAATAGAAGGAATACATTAGAAACAGGCTGACAAGGTTGGCCAAACAGGAAATCCTAATGGGGACACTCATACCATAACTAGAGAGCCAGTGTTGAAAATAGGCTTAGTCTACAAAGCACCCTCATTTAAAAAACAAAATAAAGGCATCTGTTGACCCAGAGAGATGGACTATTATTCAAATGTAGACCATTTATTCATCTTAAAATAAATCTATGGGTACATGTTTTACAAAAAGTTTCAGTCAGGGGTGACTGTAGACAATCATATATCAATCTCCATCAGCAACTATGACATTTAGACAAAAAAAAAAAAAAAAAACAAAAAACTGCAGAGCCCTAATGCATGTTAGATGAACCCCAGGGTTTTGTGAACATAGTTTAAAAACCTAAATCAATTAAAAATGACTTATTAGCATCCTTTGCATGGCTGGCCTATTATTTAAACAATCCCCTCTGTGGGAGCATTTGATTAGTTTCTATTTTTCTCCAGTGTTAATAATGCTGTAATTAATACTTTTGTACATATATTTTAGCATAATTCTTTGATTGTTCCTTTAGAATAAATTCCTAGAAATGCTGAGTCAAAGCACACAGTTTTGAAGCTTTTGCTAGATAATGCCAAAACGCCCTCAAGATATTCTAATATCAGGCTATGATTTCTAGCTCAGTGAAAGTTTCTAGGATTCTTCTCAAAGTAACTAAGAACAAAAGAAAGAGATTAGATCCAGAATCCTGGGTTTGAGTCCTGTCTTTACCACTTGTTAGCCATGTGACCTTGGTCAAGTTACTTAACCTCTCTGTTTCTGTTTCCTTATCTATAAATTGGGTGTAACATCAGCACTCACTTCAGAGAGTTGCTATAAGAATTCAGTAAGTCAATGTTTGTAAACCTCTTAGGAAAGGGCCTTGCTCATAGTAAGCCTTACAAAAGTGTTCACTATTATAATTATCCCTGGGTCTTAGACTTTTGGACTTCACTTAAAAAAAAAAAGGATTAAGGGAATCAGTATGAGTTCGCCTTTTTTTTTTTACTTCCCCCAAGTAAAAATATTTTTTAAAGACCCAGTCCATAAGCAACATTTCATAGAAAAAATTGTACTTTAATAACTCTAAAAATTTAGGGAGAACATAATGTCAGAACAAATTATTTTTATTATTATATTTGGCTTTAAGAGAAATGTTTTATGTTATACTTATTTTTCACATTTCTCCATGGAGCAATGAATATGTTATTTGTTCACTGTGTTTGAGAACCACTGGACAGCCATATTTTCCAAAACCCTTACACTTTTATTTTTTATTAATTAATAGTTTAAGTTTGAAAAAATTTTTTTAATATAATGAATCATAGAATTTGGACAGTGGCTTTGTGAACTATGCAAATAACAGATAATAGGATTATAAGGTCAGCTTACTGGCTTTGCAAGATGCAAATAATAGAGGAAAAAGAAACATTCTTTAAATGGCTGTGGAAGAAAATTAAGGTGAAGCTAAAACCCACTCGTCGGCCAGGAAACTTAACATCCCTACTATTATTCTGACAGAGCAATCACTACAAAGCTGTTGAGGTAGAAATGAAATTCCTGAGCACCTAAGAGCCAAATCACTTGTGGAACAGCCACACCTAGAATTAACTCCAAGCAAGACCCCAAATGGAACACAGAAATGCTAGGGAAACCACATAAACTAACAACAGCAGAGATATTGATCACTGATCGCTCCATCTGCAATTGCCTCAGCCTTAAAGCCAATTTGGGGTTAATGATGCTACTGCATGATTTGTTGACAAGTTCTCAAAGTCATTCGCTAGTTGTCAGGCACATATTTAATACAGAGCTAATAATAATGACTAGCATTTGATGGGAGCTCAGTGGGTGCCTCGCACTGCGCCTGGCCTTATTTCCGTTCACCATTACGGCCATTCTTTGCAATAATGAGTTCTAGTTTTAAAGACAGTGAAATTGAGACCTGAAGTCAGATCTTTGGTGCCAAGGTTACACAGGTGCAACCAGAACACAAACTCAGTCCAGCTGACTCTGAGTTCTTACTCTTAACCAGTGTGCCACACCACTGTTCTAGACCCTATTTTATCATTTTTAAATGTTAAGGGGAAAATACAATGCTTCCACCTAACAAGAAAAGAAAACAGGCACTAGTCATCATTAACAAGTATCCTGGAAATGGCCTGAACTACAGGGAATCTTCCACCACCAGCTAGGCTCCCTACTTACTCCATCACCCTTAGCGTTGGCGTTCTCAGCTCTTTTTTTTTTTTCAAATAAGTGATGTCTGAAGTTCTGTCAACCAAGGAATTTATAAGGGTAAATAATTCAATTGATTTTTTTCTTTCCCTTAAATTTAAAGTTGGCTTCTAGTTAACAATTTAGATGGGGAATAGTGTGGGAAAGGAAGAAGATGCTAAGAATCTTAAATATTATTTTAGAAGATTGGCAGTCGCCTCATTTCTTTTATTAGTTATACATCTAGTAAGGGCATCAGAATTACAGGCACACATGAAGAAGAAATGTATGTATGAATGATGGCACTGAATGCCAAGGACTGTGAAGGCGCTGCGACTGCACCCTACTTGCAAATGAATCAGCGAGCTTGCTGCAGTTTCATGAATGCTACTACGAGACAGGATGCTCCTGAGTCAGACTCAAAAGACTCCATCACTTAAATTAGTACCAGTAGACAGAGAATTAGCACTTTCTTGCAGTGGTTCCCAGAGTTCCAGCCCCCACATGGTGACAGGAAAGGGGCCAAATTACATTTGCACTGACACTGGTTTGCATGACAGAAGAATAACCCTGAATCGTTCATAATAGGTAGCAAATAAACCTGCTCCTTCGCTCCAAAAGGAGGTAGTAGGTACCTCTATTTTCCAAGGCCATTCATTATTCAAACGTCTTGAAAAGATAGTCTAGAACTGACACAATCAGTGCCTCTGCTCAAAAACATGCAGAAATGTGTGAAACTCATAGAAAATTGTTTCCCAATGCTGACCATTCTGCTTGTTACAAGGATACTTGTTTGAAGACTATATATTGATTAGATCAACAGACTTTTATAAATGTTGCAGTGCCCAGAAACTATTTGCCAGGATCTTGGATTATAAAGGTCAGTTGTGTCATTATACTTGTCACATTTTCTGCAGATCCTAATGAGTCAACAGATTCTAGTAATTATATGTTTACACAAATGCAGTGGGGAAACTGACCAAGAGCATCCAAAAGTTAACTTGCTCTAAATATACAATGTAAGCATTTACACTAAGAAGACTGTTGAATAATATTTTCTACAGCAAAATAATCTCAATAAACAGCTACAAGGCTGTTTTATGAGTCTGAATCTTAAAGTCTAGACTGGACCATACTGAATCCCCATTTGTCCATTATCACATGTGAGAGATAAACAGAAAGGAAAAGGAGTTTTCTCTCTTAGAACCAGTCTCCTTATAAGAATCCAAAAATTTGAGCAGTAAGATGTATTTCCCCAGTCCACCTTCTATTTGTATGGGAAATTAGATTTGTCTTTCCCAATCATTACACATATTACTTCTGAAATAAGAACCCTATAAACATATTGTTCCTTTATCAAAGACAAAAATGATGACATTGTACTTGTTTGTCCAATTGAATAAAATAATAATGACTCTTAATTGCATTCAAATCAAACTAAATTTAGTGCATAATACATTCATGTTAAAACAGAATGGAAGGGCAGACTGGCGCTTGCCAGAAGTGGAGGTATGGGATGAAGATGGTCAAAAGTTACCAACTTCCAGTCATAAGATAAGTAAGTCCTGGGGATATAATGTACAGCATGGTGACTATAGTTAACAACATTGTATTTTATATTTTAAAGTTGCTTAAGAGAGTAGATTTTAAAACTTTTCATCACAAGAAAAATTAATTGTAACTGTGTCTGGTGATGGATGTTAACTAACTTAATTGTGGTAATCATTTTGTTATATACACATATACCAAATCATTATGTTGTACACCTAAAACTAAAACAGTGTTATATCTGTTTTTAAAAATGGAATGTAATGGGATCTGTAAATAGGGAGTAATATGCCAAAGCAAATCAGTGCCACTGACATTCTCCCAGCTTATCACAACCCAGCAAAGTGCCTGGCATATATTAAAATGCCAACTAGTTGTTAAATGAATTAATATATAAATGAATGAGCACACTTCTCTGTCCTTTATACCTTGCTTAGTTCATTTCTTCCCAAGATACTGTTTTCTTTCCCTCTAATCCATCAATACTGTCCTTGCTCACAAAACTGAACTAGTTTCTTCTTCCCGATGGCTCATGTGCTTCTGAGTCTCACAGAACCACCTTCTGATAATTAAAAGCTTAACAAAATGAGGTTCAGAGATCTACGTTGAGAACATTCCTTGTATTTCTTCTGCCTGTAACTCTAGAGTAGGCCCTCAAAATTAAAACAACCAATTAAGCTTAAAGGGAAACCATTCTGTTCCTCATATCAATGGCTTTATATTTGAACTCCATGCAAAACATTTTTATTGTCTTTCCCCTAAATCTTTTGAATGTTACTCTGAGTCTTATAGTTTCCCATTTACTTCCACATACCAATTTCATGTGTCATTCATAAAACAAAGCCATAGCAAAGATCTGCTGCTTCAAAATGAGGGCATACTGACTTTTCCCCAAACTCATTTCACTCAGGTATAAACACCCAAATACTCACAAATAAACACTGGGAACTGCATCTCATGTATTGTTTTTTGGTGATGTTTGTCTGGCAGAGTGCTATATATCTGTGTTTCTGTAGTTTCGGAAACACAGCCCTACAAAATGTAAAATATAATCATATCTCCTAATTTCAATAAGGCTTGCTTTGGCAAATGGTTAGAAACGTGACCCAAAATGTGACTGAAAGCCATTTTGCTGTTTTAAGAAATGTAACATTCAATCAGATCAGAGGTTGGTTTCAAAAGAAATGTCATTCTCCTTCTTTGACTCCCCTAAAACACACGCACACGCACACATATAAATATACCCCCTGGAGAATTCTTACTAAAAGCTATGCTCTAAAATTATAGGATCTGTAGAAAATATAATGATGCACCTGAAAATAGTTTTCATTCTCTCCTTTGTGTGAAATTCAATTACACAGAAAGCAAACAAATGGAGTAAACAATGAAAATGGCACATGGGATTTTCTTCAATTACTATAAACTGCACTCTCTAAAACAAAAAGACCATTTTTGCAGCAATTGCATATAATGATGTGCATATTTCTCCTGTCAGGCTACTCTTGATTTAACAAATGCTTTCCCTTGGAGCCTCACACCACTAAACTCAGTCATTAACTCCTTAATAACAAGAAACCATTTCTCCCTATAAATACAAACAATTATAATCTTGCTCTTATCTTGATATATCTGTCAAAAAAACCCTTAAAAACTTTGACCAAACTAATAGACTCAATATTGTATTTACATCTTTCTAGAAATATTTCATTGAGCCTACTGTGACCATTCTAAAACAGCAAAACTTAAAATAATTTAATCTCATTGTTTTAACTTAACACTAATGTATTGCTTAAAAAAAAAGCCACATTCATGTACAAATGCAACCCTGATAAAAAAAAAATACTGAAACATACATCTACCAGATTAATCTTCTAGAAAATTAAAATACTAAAATTCTTCTTCATATTTCTTTGAATAATAATCTCTTCTAATATTTAAGAAATGTCCCATGAGCAATTAAAATATTGCTTCAAAAGACACACACACAAAAACTAATTTAACACATCTCTGGATAGCACATGTCCAGGCGACAGATAGATATATAGGTAACTCTATATAACTCTCTCTCTATATATAAATAAATATATGCATAGTTATATATATATATATATATACAATATTGTAGTGGTATATATATATACCACTACATATTCTATATGTATAGAATATATATTTATATAAGTATACATTTTATATAAGTATTTTTATATATTATTCATACAAATTAAATATATAGTCTATCTAAATATACAAATACATAAGTATATTTTTATATTTTTTTACTGTCCTAGCCTGTCATTTGGGCTTGAACTGATAGAGCATATAAATGACCTAATGATAGATGCCCAACTCCTCCTAAGCAGATTGAATTGTTTTAATAGGGAACAATCCCTTGAGCCAAAAGGACCTTAAACATCAATGACAAGCTGATGGTGACATTTGAAGCTCTTCTGCCACAGGGAAAACAGACTGCACCACTCACCCTCTCCCATGCATCAAAACAGTAACACTTACTTGTGAAAGCTTTGGAGTTCCACCTATATACACCTGAGTTGATGGGACAATCGGATAATAGACCTCACCACCTGCCAGTCCTCCTTCTGGAGATGATATAATATCGTGGAAAGAGCACTGGGCTCTGGAGTCAACAAACCTGGAATCTAATCCATTTGCTAATGTTGGATCTTGGGCTAGTTGCTTTCTATCTTTGTAAGCTAATTAGAGTAGATTAATGAGTAATACAGTGATGGCTTCTTCTGTTTGACTCTACACATTCCTGATTTTGTTGTTGATGATGATGATGATGATAACAAATAATAGGAAGACAGATCCATACATAACTGGAAAATAAAACCAGCCTCCAGGGTTGTAGTGAAGATAACATATGCAGAGCTTCAGGCAGAGTACATGCCAGGGAAAGGTGGGCATGAGGGAACCTTCCTGGTAGAGGAAGTAGCACAGGTTCCAAAGTTTGCAGGAGTGAAAGGAAGTATTTGTGAGATCTCTGGAAACTCCGACTTGGGCTAGTCCTAAGCATCACTAAGGGCAGGAACTGTTTTTCTCATGCATTCATTCATCTGCTAGATACACAATGGCTGA